>NW_027182368.1:0-357691 GCF_040938575.1 Ambystoma mexicanum
CACAATCATCACCGTTCTAACACCTTCTCTATTTCCATTGACTTCATTGGGATCACCCACCCAAATATATAGCTCTGGAAATGTGTAAACCGAATGGTAGTGCGTAAAAAGGGCCAACGAAGGACGTCTTTCTCTTGTAATGTGAAGTGGAAAAAAACAAAGGTGAAGTAGTTCCTTGGTTTTGTAGACAGTAGGGGAATAGTTCTATTTTGATATTTGTGTTTGTACCATGCTCCGCTGCCATCATTTCCAGGGTCTCTAGGCACTCTGCAAGTCCTGAAAGAGGGGAGGGTGCAGGTGGGTGAGGTTAGTGGGGAGAGCGGGGAACATGCAAGCTAACTTTGCTGTTGTGTTGATGGGTGCAGGGGAGTGCTTGAGGGGATGCAACTTCACTTTTCTCTCATTGTGACTGTCAGAGCCTGCTCCCCCCCCCCTCTCTCTCTCTCTCTCTCTCTCTCTCTCTCCCCCTCTGGCTCCCTCTCTCTCTCTCACACATAGATACATTTACCCTGTCTGCCACAGAGCTCTGGGAATTGACAAATGTGCAACGGGGGAAGTGTAGAGACTCCACTCATTACCATATGCTAGGTGCTAAGGCTTATGGGAGGCAAGATGTTTTGGATAAGAGAAGCAGATCCCTGAGACATGAGGACCCCTTACCCCCATTCAGCTGCCATAGTACATAGGTTGGCAGGCTTGTCCCTGAGTCAAACCTCACTCTAATTTCCTCAGGTACTGCGCTGAGTGTCCAACTCAGACATTTGCCCGCCAGGGCAAAGCCCGCCAGGCGTTTGTAAGGCGTTCGTAAGGCGATCGGGGCAGGGGCCAGAATTTCTGGCTCTTTTGCCCAGAAATCTATTCCGGTGTCTTCTGCAGTCCTCAAACTCTTCTGACACTGCACACACAGCCAAAGGACAGAATGAAATGGAATGAAATCCCCTGCCGCGCCATTCCCCTGGTTTTGTAGCTGTTCCATAACTTCAGTTTCAGAATGATGTTGAAATACTGCCAGTGGTTCTTCGTGGTGAAATGAGGAGCAGGACAGATAAAAGGTGGAGACTGAATACCTTAAAGTGCCCCATGAAGCTTGGTGTCCCATCCGTTGGGCCTAGAGGGGTGCTGTATCTGCAGGAAGGTAAGGAGAAGCATGCTGACATTAATGGGAGAGGTTTGGGGCAGGGGGATAGGACGGCGATCCAGTAACAAATCAATCTGGAAGAGGCCCTTCAGGGTGTCCAGTATGTGTGATGCAGAGGGATAGCTCTGCTGTCCAAAGCCTAACTCTTTACAGTGCAGTATGTGCAATTTGGGAGGCTTGCTTTGCTGTCGGAAGCCAGACCATGTGTGAGTGAAGCTTGCAGTCTTGTTGCGCCCATTCTCTGTGACAGGAGTTTGTCCTGCTGCACCCGTTCAGTAGGAGGGAAGCCCATGCTGTAGCACTGGGTGAGTGAAGCTTCCCCTGCTGTTGCCCTGGCCGCACATGTCATGTAGTGTGACACTCAGATGTCTGTTAAAGCTGTGACTGTGAAGCAGATTTGTCAGGGCCCTGCACTGTTCCTGGTTCATCCTTGATGCCTCGGCAATATGCTGAGGAGGGTTTTAGTGGAGCTAGACATGTGAACAGCATGTCCCAAATGGCATGACACATGTTGATTTTGTATATGTAGAGAGCTTAAAATGGTTTGTAGGAGTCATCAAGAAGGAAAGGACATTCCAATAAAACGCCCTTTCCTGCTCTGAGCCTCAGCCCTGGGGCCCCGGGGCCCCGGGGGGTCGAGCTCTGGAGCAGCTCTGCAGAAGCCGAGCTGAGGTGTGCCTTTGCCTTGCAAGCTCCCAGCCCTGGGCCCAGGCCCCAGCGGCGGGGGAGGGGAGGCTGTCATTTCACAATGCTCTGCCCAGCCTGAGGGTTCCGTTGGCACGGCGACGGCAGCAGGTGAGCCCTGGAGCAGGGGGCTTGGAGAGGTCAAGGCAGACAGAGCTGGGAGCCCCAGGAACAGGACCCAGGCCAGTGGAGGTGGCTCAGCTGAGCCCACCTGACGGCTCGAGGCCACTCCTCACAGGGCCTCTGCTGCTGTCAGAAGCCCTGGGGCCCTGCTACTGGCGGAGGAAGCCTTCAGGCCTCAAAGGGCACCGGCCTTCTCTGAGGCCTGTGACTGGGCTCAAAAACAGAACATGTGAAAAACAGGGGCCAGACACTGCACTGAAGAAAGGTAGGTTAAGGTGTGAAAACAAAAGCACCAAGAAGAAAGGAAAAAGCATAGCTCTTAACACACCCTCATCTGGACTTTGTGGCCAGTCCCTGTAGATTCATTTTCAGTCCCCTAGTCAAGGCTAGGGGTGGGCAAAGGTACCCTCACTACTGGTGGAACAATATTGCCTAAATTCGCCTCCAGCTCTGTTCTGCCTGCAGGGACATTTTTTAGCTGTTGTGCCAATTTTCTATGCAGATTTTGCTTCCTGAAATGTGTTTTTTCCCTGAAATATCATGTTTTTGACCGCGTAAACTAAATTTAATGGAAAAAATCAATGTCTTCTGGCAAACCATCTGAAATGCTGTTTTTTTCACAAACTATCTGTTTTCAGTCTGAAACTTCGTGTGGCCACCAAAAAACATTTCCCATAAAAAACAGAATTTCAGGGAGAAAGAGCCTGAAATTGGCAATTTCTCTCTGTGGGCAGAGCAGGCGAAGTGGCAGAATTTGCCCAGAATTCTGCATTTTTTCTGCTGAGCAAATTATCGGCCGTTTCGACCACCCCCTAGTCAAGGCCATGATATCTATGGACTTCAAGGGAAAGACACTTGCAGCACACAATCATCACCGTTCTAACACCTTCTCTATTTCCATTGACTTCATTGGGATCACCCACCCAAATATATAGCTCTGGAAATGTGTAAACCGAATGGTAGTGCGTAAAAAGGGCCAACGAAGGACGTCTTTCTCTTGTAATGTGAAGTGGAAAAAAACAAAGGTGAAGTAGTTCCTTGGTTTTGTAGACAGTAGGGGAATAGTTCTATTTTGATATTTGTGTTTGTACCATGCTCCGCTGCCATCATTTCCAGGGTCTCTAGGCACTCTGCAAGTCCTGAAAGAGGGGAGGGTGCAGGTGGGTGAGGTTAGTGGGGAGAGCGGGGAACATGCAAGCTAACTTTGCTGTTGTGTTGATGGGTGCAGGGGAGTGCTTGAGGGGATGCAACTTCACTTTTCTCTCATTGTGACTGTCAGAGCCTGCTCCCCCCCCCCTCTCTCTCTCTCTCTCTCTCTCTCTCTCCCCCTCTGGCTCCCTCTCTCTCTCTCACACATAGATACATTTACCCTGTCTGCCACAGAGCTCTGGGAATTGACAAATGTGCAACGGGGGAAGTGTAGAGACTCCACTCATTACCATATGCTAGGTGCTAAGGCTTATGGGAGGCAAGATGTTTTGGATAAGAGAAGCAGATCCCTGAGACATGAGGACCCCTTACCCCCATTCAGCTGCCATAGTACATAGGTTGGCAGGCTTGTCCCTGAGTCAAACCTCACTCTAATTTCCTCAGGTACTGCGCTGAGTGTCCAACTCAGACATTTGCCCGCCAGGGCAAAGCCCGCCAGGCGTTTGTAAGGCGTTCGTAAGGCGATCGGGGCAGGGGCCAGAATTTCTGGCTCTTTTGCCCAGAAATCTATTCCGGTGTCTTCTGCAGTCCTCAAACTCTTCTGACACTGCACACACAGCCAAAGGACAGAATGAAATGGAATGAAATCCCCTGCCGCGCCATTCCCCTGGTTTTGTAGCTGTTCCATAACTTCAGTTTCAGAATGATGTTGAAATACTGCCAGTGGTTCTTCGTGGTGAAATGAGGAGCAGGACAGATAAAAGGTGGAGACTGAATACCTTAAAGTGCCCCATGAAGCTTGGTGTCCCATCCGTTGGGCCTAGAGGGGTGCTGTATCTGCAGGAAGGTAAGGAGAAGCATGCTGACATTAATGGGAGAGGTTTGGGGCAGGGGGATAGGACGGCGATCCAGTAACAAATCAATCTGGAAGAGGCCCTTCAGGGTGTCCAGTATGTGTGATGCAGAGGGATAGCTCTGCTGTCCAAAGCCTAACTCTTTACAGTGCAGTATGTGCAATTTGGGAGGCTTGCTTTGCTGTCGGAAGCCAGACCATGTGTGAGTGAAGCTTGCAGTCTTGTTGCGCCCATTCTCTGTGACAGGAGTTTGTCCTGCTGCACCCGTTCAGTAGGAGGGAAGCCCATGCTGTAGCACTGGGTGAGTGAAGCTTCCCCTGCTGTTGCCCTGGCCGCACATGTCATGTAGTGTGACACTCAGATGTCTGTTAAAGCTGTGACTGTGAAGCAGATTTGTCAGGGCCCTGCACTGTTCCTGGTTCATCCTTGATGCCTCGGCAATATGCTGAGGAGGGTTTTAGTGGAGCTAGACATGTGAACAGCATGTCCCAAATGGCATGACACATGTTGATTTTGTATATGTAGAGAGCTTAAAATGGTTTGTAGGAGTCATCAAGAAGGAAAGGACATTCCAATAAAACGCCCTTTCCTGCTCTGAGCCTCAGCCCTGGGGCCCCGGGGCCCCGGGGGGTCGAGCTCTGGAGCAGCTCTGCAGAAGCCGAGCTGAGGTGTGCCTTTGCCTTGCAAGCTCCCAGCCCTGGGCCCAGGCCCCAGCGGCGGGGGAGGGGAGGCTGTCATTTCACAATGCTCTGCCCAGCCTGAGGGTTCCGTTGGCACGGCGACGGCAGCAGGTGAGCCCTGGAGCAGGGGGCTTGGAGAGGTCAAGGCAGACAGAGCTGGGAGCCCCAGGAACAGGACCCAGGCCAGTGGAGGTGGCTCAGCTGAGCCCACCTGACGGCTCGAGGCCACTCCTCACAGGGCCTCTGCTGCTGTCAGAAGCCCTGGGGCCCTGCTACTGGCGGAGGAAGCCTTCAGGCCTCAAAGGGCACCGGCCTTCTCTGAGGCCTGTGACTGGGCTCAAAAACAGAACATGTGAAAAACAGGGGCCAGACACTGCACTGAAGAAAGGTAGGTTAAGGTGTGAAAACAAAAGCACCAAGAAGAAAGGAAAAAGCATAGCTCTTAACACACCCTCATCTGGACTTTGTGGCCAGTCCCTGTAGATTCATTTTCAGTCCCCTAGTCAAGGCTAGGGGTGGGCAAAGGTACCCTCACTACTGGTGGAACAATATTGCCTAAATTCGCCTCCAGCTCTGTTCTGCCTGCAGGGACATTTTTTAGCTGTTGTGCCAATTTTCTATGCAGATTTTGCTTCCTGAAATGTGTTTTTTCCCTGAAATATCATGTTTTTGACCGCGTAAACTAAATTTAATGGAAAAAATCAATGTCTTCTGGCAAACCATCTGAAATGCTGTTTTTTTCACAAACTATCTGTTTTCAGTCTGAAACTTCGTGTGGCCACCAAAAAACATTTCCCATAAAAAACAGAATTTCAGGGAGAAAGAGCCTGAAATTGGCAATTTCTCTCTGTGGGCAGAGCAGGCGAAGTGGCAGAATTTGCCCAGAATTCTGCATTTTTTCTGCTGAGCAAATTATCGGCCGTTTCGACCACCCCCTAGTCAAGGCCATGATATCTATGGACTTCAAGGGAAAGACACTTGCAGCACACAATCATCACCGTTCTAACACCTTCTCTATTTCCATTGACTTCATTGGGATCACCCACCCAAATATATAGCTCTGGAAATGTGTAAACCGAATGGTAGTGCGTAAAAAGGGCCAACGAAGGACGTCTTTCTCTTGTAATGTGAAGTGGAAAAAAACAAAGGTGAAGTAGTTCCTTGGTTTTGTAGACAGTAGGGGAATAGTTCTATTTTGATATTTGTGTTTGTACCATGCTCCGCTGCCATCATTTCCAGGGTCTCTAGGCACTCTGCAAGTCCTGAAAGAGGGGAGGGTGCAGGTGGGTGAGGTTAGTGGGGAGAGCGGGGAACATGCAAGCTAACTTTGCTGTTGTGTTGATGGGTGCAGGGGAGTGCTTGAGGGGATGCAACTTCACTTTTCTCTCATTGTGACTGTCAGAGCCTGCTCCCCCCCCCTCTCTCTCTCTCTCTCTCTCTCTCTCTCCCCCTCTGGCTCCCTCTCTCTCTCTCACACATAGATACATTTACCCTGTCTGCCACAGAGCTCTGGGAATTGACAAATGTGCAACGGGGGAAGTGTAGAGACTCCACTCATTACCATATGCTAGGTGCTAAGGCTTATGGGAGGCAAGATGTTTTGGATAAGAGAAGCAGATCCCTGAGACATGAGGACCCCTTACCCCCATTCAGCTGCCATAGTACATAGGTTGGCAGGCTTGTCCCTGAGTCAAACCTCACTCTAATTTCCTCAGGTACTGCGCTGAGTGTCCAACTCAGACATTTGCCCGCCAGGGCAAAGCCCGCCAGGCGTTTGTAAGGCGTTCGTAAGGCGATCGGGGCAGGGGCCAGAATTTCTGGCTCTTTTGCCCAGAAATCTATTCCGGTGTCTTCTGCAGTCCTCAAACTCTTCTGACACTGCACACACAGCCAAAGGACAGAATGAAATGGAATGAAATCCCCTGCCGCGCCATTCCCCTGGTTTTGTAGCTGTTCCATAACTTCAGTTTCAGAATGATGTTGAAATACTGCCAGTGGTTCTTCGTGGTGAAATGAGGAGCAGGACAGATAAAAGGTGGAGACTGAATACCTTAAAGTGCCCCATGAAGCTTGGTGTCCCATCCGTTGGGCCTAGAGGGGTGCTGTATCTGCAGGAAGGTAAGGAGAAGCATGCTGACATTAATGGGAGAGGTTTGGGGCAGGGGGATAGGACGGCGATCCAGTAACAAATCAATCTGGAAGAGGCCCTTCAGGGTGTCCAGTATGTGTGATGCAGAGGGATAGCTCTGCTGTCCAAAGCCTAACTCTTTACAGTGCAGTATGTGCAATTTGGGAGGCTTGCTTTGCTGTCGGAAGCCAGACCATGTGTGAGTGAAGCTTGCAGTCTTGTTGCGCCCATTCTCTGTGACAGGAGTTTGTCCTGCTGCACCCGTTCAGTAGGAGGGAAGCCCATGCTGTAGCACTGGGTGAGTGAAGCTTCCCCTGCTGTTGCCCTGGCCGCACATGTCATGTAGTGTGACACTCGGATGTCTGTTAAAGCTGTGACTGTGAAGCAGATTTGTCAGGGCCCTGCACTGTTCCTGGTTCATCCTTGATGCCTCGGCAATATGCTGAGGAGGGTTTTAGTGGAGCTAGACATGTGAACAGCATGTCCCAAATGGCATGACACATGTTGATTTTGTATATGTAGAGAGCTTAAAATGGTTTGTAGGAGTCATCAAGAAGGAAAGGACATTCCAATAAAACGCCCTTTCCTGCTCTGAGCCTCAGCCCTGGGGCCCCGGGGCCCCGGGGGGTCGAGCTCTGGAGCAGCTCTGCAGAAGCCGAGCTGAGGTGTGCCTTTGCCTTGCAAGCTCCCAGCCCTGGGCCCAGGCCCCAGCGGCGGGGGAGGGGAGGCTGTCATTTCACAATGCTCTGCCCAGCCTGAGGGTTCCGTTGGCACGGCGACGGCAGCAGGTGAGCCCTGGAGCAGGGGGCTTGGAGAGGTCAAGGCAGACAGAGCTGGGAGCCCCAGGAACAGGACCCAGGCCAGTGGAGGTGGCTCAGCTGAGCCCACCTGACGGCTCGAGGCCACTCCTCACAGGGCCTCTGCTGCTGTCAGAAGCCCTGGGGCCCTGCTACTGGCGGAGGAAGCCTTCAGGCCTCAAAGGGCACCGGCCTTCTCTGAGGCCTGTGACTGGGCTCAAAAACAGAACATGTGAAAAACAGGGGCCAGACACTGCACTGAAGAAAGGTAGGTTAAGGTGTGAAAACAAAAGCACCAAGAAGAAAGGAAAAAGCATAGCTCTTAACACACCCTCATCTGGACTTTGTGGCCAGTCCCTGTAGATTCATTTTCAGTCCCCTAGTCAAGGCTAGGGGTGGGCAAAGGTACCCTCACTACTGGTGGAACAATATTGCCTAAATTCGCCTCCAGCTCTGTTCTGCCTGCAGGGACATTTTTTAGCTGTTGTGCCAATTTTCTATGCAGATTTTGCTTCCTGAAATGTGTTTTTTCCCTGAAATATCATGTTTTTGACCGCGTAAACTAAATTTAATGGAAAAAATCAATGTCTTCTGGCAAACCATCTGAAATATGCTGTTTTTTTCACAAACTATCTGTTTTCAGTCTGAAACTTCGTGTGGCCACCAAAAAACATTTCCCATAAAAAACAGAATTTCAGGGAGAAAGAGCCTGAAATTGGCAATTTCTCTCTGTGGGCAGAGCAGGCGAAGTGGCAGAATTTGCCCAGAATTCTGCATTTTTTCTGCTGAGCAAATTATCGGCCGTTTCGACCACCCCCTAGTCAAGGCCATGATATCTATGGACTTCAAGGGAAAGACACTTGCAGCACACAATCATCACCGTTCTAACACCTTCTCTATTTCCATTGACTTCATTGGGATCACCCACCCAAATATATAGCTCTGGAAATGTGTAAACCGAATGGTAGTGCGTAAAAAGGGCCAACGAAGGACGTCTTTCTCTTGTAATGTGAAGTGGAAAAAAACAAAGGTGAAGTAGTTCCTTGGTTTTGTAGACAGTAGGGGAATAGTTCTATTTTGATATTTGTGTTTGTACCATGCTCCGCTGCCATCATTTCCAGGGTCTCTAGGCACTCTGCAAGTCCTGAAAGAGGGGAGGGTGCAGGTGGGTGAGGTTAGTGGGGAGAGCGGGGAACATGCAAGCTAACTTTGCTGTTGTGTTGATGGGTGCAGGGGAGTGCTTGAGGGGATGCAACTTCACTTTTCTCTCATTGTGACTGTCAGAGCCTGCTCCCCCCCCCTCTCTCTCTCTCTCTCTCTCTCTCTCTCCCCCTCTGGCTCCCTCTCTCTCTCTCACACATAGATACATTTACCCTGTCTGCCACAGAGCTCTGGGAATTGACAAATGTGCAACGGGGGAAGTGTAGAGACTCCACTCATTACCATATGCTAGGTGCTAAGGCTTATGGGAGGCAAGATGTTTTGGATAAGAGAAGCAGATCCCTGAGACATGAGGACCCCTTACCCCCATTCAGCTGCCATAGTACATAGGTTGGCAGGCTTGTCCCTGAGTCAAACCTCACTCTAATTTCCTCAGGTACTGCGCTGAGTGTCCAACTCAGACATTTGCCCGCCAGGGCAAAGCCCGCCAGGCGTTTGTAAGGCGTTCGTAAGGCGATCGGGGCAGGGGCCAGAATTTCTGGCTCTTTTGCCCAGAAATCTATTCCGGTGTCTTCTGCAGTCCTCAAACTCTTCTGACACTGCACACACAGCCAAAGGACAGAATGAAATGGAATGAAATCCCCTGCCGCGCCATTCCCCTGGTTTTGTAGCTGTTCCATAACTTCAGTTTCAGAATGATGTTGAAATACTGCCAGTGGTTCTTCGTGGTGAAATGAGGAGCAGGACAGATAAAAGGTGGAGACTGAATACCTTAAAGTGCCCCATGAAGCTTGGTGTCCCATCCGTTGGGCCTAGAGGGGTGCTGTATCTGCAGGAAGGTAAGGAGAAGCATGCTGACATTAATGGGAGAGGTTTGGGGCAGGGGGATAGGACGGCGATCCAGTAACAAATCAATCTGGAAGAGGCCCTTCAGGGTGTCCAGTATGTGTGATGCAGAGGGATAGCTCTGCTGTCCAAAGCCTAACTCTTTACAGTGCAGTATGTGCAATTTGGGAGGCTTGCTTTGCTGTCGGAAGCCAGACCATGTGTGAGTGAAGCTTGCAGTCTTGTTGCGCCCATTCTCTGTGACAGGAGTTTGTCCTGCTGCACCCGTTCAGTAGGAGGGAAGCCCATGCTGTAGCACTGGGTGAGTGAAGCTTCCCCTGCTGTTGCCCTGGCCGCACATGTCATGTAGTGTGACACTCGGATGTCTGTTAAAGCTGTGACTGTGAAGCAGATTTGTCAGGGCCCTGCACTGTTCCTGGTTCATCCTTGATGCCTCGGCAATATGCTGAGGAGGGTTTTAGTGGAGCTAGACATGTGAACAGCATGTCCCAAATGGCATGACACATGTTGATTTTGTATATGTAGAGAGCTTAAAATGGTTTGTAGGAGTCATCAAGAAGGAAAGGACATTCCAATAAAACGCCCTTTCCTGCTCTGAGCCTCAGCCCTGGGGCCCCGGGGCCCCGGGGGGTCGAGCTCTGGAGCAGCTCTGCAGAAGCCGAGCTGAGGTGTGCCTTTGCCTTGCAAGCTCCCAGCCCTGGGCCCAGGCCCCAGCGGCGGGGGAGGGGAGGCTGTCATTTCACAATGCTCTGCCCAGCCTGAGGGTTCCGTTGGCACGGCGACGGCAGCAGGTGAGCCCTGGAGCAGGGGGCTTGGAGAGGTCAAGGCAGACAGAGCTGGGAGCCCCAGGAACAGGACCCAGGCCAGTGGAGGTGGCTCAGCTGAGCCCACCTGACGGCTCGAGGCCACTCCTCACAGGGCCTCTGCTGCTGTCAGAAGCCCTGGGGCCCTGCTACTGGCGGAGGAAGCCTTCAGGCCTCAAAGGGCACCGGCCTTCTCTGAGGCCTGTGACTGGGCTCAAAAACAGAACATGTGAAAAACAGGGGCCAGACACTGCACTGAAGAAAGGTAGGTTAAGGTGTGAAAACAAAAGCACCAAGAAGAAAGGAAAAAGCATAGCTCTTAACACACCCTCATCTGGACTTTGTGGCCAGTCCCTGTAGATTCATTTTCAGTCCCCTAGTCAAGGCTAGGGGTGGGCAAAGGTACCCTCACTACTGGTGGAACAATATTGCCTAAATTCGCCTCCAGCTCTGTTCTGCCTGCAGGGACATTTTTTAGCTGTTGTGCCAATTTTCTATGCAGATTTTGCTTCCTGAAATGTGTTTTTTCCCTGAAATATCATGTTTTTGACCGCGTAAACTAAATTTAATGGAAAAAATCAATGTCTTCTGGCAAACCATCTGAAATGCTGTTTTTTTCACAAACTATCTGTTTTCAGTCTGAAACTTCGTGTGGCCACCAAAAAACATTTCCCATAAAAAACAGAATTTCAGGGAGAAAGAGCCTGAAATTGGCAATTTCTCTCTGTGGGCAGAGCAGGCGAAGTGGCAGAATTTGCCCAGAATTCTGCATTTTTTCTGCTGAGCAAATTATCGGCCGTTTCGACCACCCCCTAGTCAAGGCCATGATATCTATGGACTTCAAGGGAAAGACACTTGCAGCACACAATCATCACCGTTCTAACACCTTCTCTATTTCCATTGACTTCATTGGGATCACCCACCCAAATATATAGCTCTGGAAATGTGTAAACCGAATGGTAGTGCGTAAAAAGGGCCAACGAAGGACGTCTTTCTCTTGTAATGTGAAGTGGAAAAAAACAAAGGTGAAGTAGTTCCTTGGTTTTGTAGACAGTAGGGGAATAGTTCTATTTTGATATTTGTGTTTGTACCATGCTCCGCTGCCATCATTTCCAGGGTCTCTAGGCACTCTGCAAGTCCTGAAAGAGGGGAGGGTGCAGGTGGGTGAGGTTAGTGGGGAGAGCGGGGAACATGCAAGCTAACTTTGCTGTTGTGTTGATGGGTGCAGGGGAGTGCTTGAGGGGATGCAACTTCACTTTTCTCTCATTGTGACTGTCAGAGCCTGCTCCCCCCCCCCTCTCTCTCTCTCTCTCTCTCTCTCTCTCTCTCCCCCTCTGGCTCCCTCTCTCTCTCTCACACATAGATACATTTACCCTGTCTGCCACAGAGCTCTGGGAATTGACAAATGTGCAACGGGGGAAGTGTAGAGACTCCACTCATTACCATATGCTAGGTGCTAAGGCTTATGGGAGGCAAGATGTTTTGGATAAGAGAAGCAGATCCCTGAGACATGAGGACCCCTTACCCCCATTCAGCTGCCATAGTACATAGGTTGGCAGGCTTGTCCCTGAGTCAAACCTCACTCTAATTTCCTCAGGTACTGCGCTGAGTGTCCAACTCAGACATTTGCCCGCCAGGGCAAAGCCCGCCAGGCGTTTGTAAGGCGTTCGTAAGGCGATCGGGGCAGGGGCCAGAATTTCTGGCTCTTTTGCCCAGAAATCTATTCCGGTGTCTTCTGCAGTCCTCAAACTCTTCTGACACTGCACACACAGCCAAAGGACAGAATGAAATGGAATGAAATCCCCTGCCGCGCCATTCCCCTGGTTTTGTAGCTGTTCCATAACTTCAGTTTCAGAATGATGTTGAAATACTGCCAGTGGTTCTTCGTGGTGAAATGAGGAGCAGGACAGATAAAAGGTGGAGACTGAATACCTTAAAGTGCCCCATGAAGCTTGGTGTCCCATCCGTTGGGCCTAGAGGGGTGCTGTATCTGCAGGAAGGTAAGGAGAAGCATGCTGACATTAATGGGAGAGGTTTGGGGCAGGGGGATAGGACGGCGATCCAGTAACAAATCAATCTGGAAGAGGCCCTTCAGGGTGTCCAGTATGTGTGATGCAGAGGGATAGCTCTGCTGTCCAAAGCCTAACTCTTTACAGTGCAGTATGTGCAATTTGGGAGGCTTGCTTTGCTGTCGGAAGCCAGACCATGTGTGAGTGAAGCTTGCAGTCTTGTTGCGCCCATTCTCTGTGACAGGAGTTTGTCCTGCTGCACCCGTTCAGTAGGAGGGAAGCCCATGCTGTAGCACTGGGTGAGTGAAGCTTCCCCTGCTGTTGCCCTGGCCGCACATGTCATGTAGTGTGACACTCGGATGTCTGTTAAAGCTGTGACTGTGAAGCAGATTTGTCAGGGCCCTGCACTGTTCCTGGTTCATCCTTGATGCCTCGGCAATATGCTGAGGAGGGTTTTAGTGGAGCTAGACATGTGAACAGCATGTCCCAAATGGCATGACACATGTTGATTTTGTATATGTAGAGAGCTTCAAATGGTTTGTAGGAGTCATCAAGAAGGAAAGGACATTCCAATAAAACGCCCTTTCCTGCTCTGAGCCTCAGCCCTGGGGCCCCGGGGCCCCGGGGGGTCGAGCTCTGGAGCAGCTCTGCAGAAGCCGAGCTGAGGTGTGCCTTTGCCTTGCAAGCTCCCAGCCCTGGGCCCAGGCCCCAGCGGCGGGGGAGGGGAGGCTGTCATTTCACAATGCTCTGCCCAGCCTGAGGGTTCCGTTGGCACGGCGACGGCAGCAGGTGAGCCCTGGAGCAGGGGGCTTGGAGAGGTCAAGGCAGACAGAGCTGGGAGCCCCAGGAACAGGACCCAGGCCAGTGGAGGTGGCTCAGCTGAGCCCACCTGACGGCTCGAGGCCACTCCTCACAGGGCCTCTGCTGCTGTCAGAAGCCCTGGGGCCCTGCTACTGGCGGAGGAAGCCTTCAGGCCTCAAAGGGCACCGGCCTTCTCTGAGGCCTGTGACTGGGCTCAAAAACAGAACATGTGAAAAACAGGGGCCAGACACTGCACTGAAGAAAGGTAGGTTAAGGTGTGAAAACAAAAGCACCAAGAAGAAAGGAAAAAGCATAGCTCTTAACACACCCTCATCTGGACTTTGTGGCCAGTCCCTGTAGATTCATTTTCAGTCCCCTAGTCAAGGCTAGGGGTGGGCAAAGGTACCCTCACTACTGGTGGAACAATATTGCCTAAATTCGCCTCCAGCTCTGTTCTGCCTGCAGGGACATTTTTTAGCTGTTGTGCCAATTTTCTATGCAGATTTTGCTTCCTGAAATGTGTTTTTTCCCTGAAATATCATGTTTTTGACCGCGTAAACTAAATTTAATGGAAAAAATCAATGTCTTCTGGCAAACCATCTGAAATGCTGTTTTTTTCACAAACTATCTGTTTTCAGTCTGAAACTTCGTGTGGCCACCAAAAAACATTTCCCATAAAAAACAGAATTTCAGGGAGAAAGAGCCTGAAATTGGCAATTTCTCTCTGTGGGCAGAGCAGGCGAAGTGGCAGAATTTGCCCAGAATTCTGCATTTTTTCTGCTGAGCAAATTATCGGCCGTTTCGACCACCCCCTAGTCAAGGCCATGATATCTATGGACTTCAAGGGAAAGACACTTGCAGCACACAATCATCACCGTTCTAACACCTTCTCTATTTCCATTGACTTCATTGGGATCACCCACCCAAATATATAGCTCTGGAAATGTGTAAACCGAATGGTAGTGCGTAAAAAGGGCCAACGAAGGACGTCTTTCTCTTGTAATGTGAAGTGGAAAAAAACAAAGGTGAAGTAGTTCCTTGGTTTTGTAGACAGTAGGGGAATAGTTCTATTTTGATATTTGTGTTTGTACCATGCTCCGCTGCCATCATTTCCAGGGTCTCTAGGCACTCTGCAAGTCCTGAAAGAGGGGAGGGTGCAGGTGGGTGAGGTTAGTGGGGAGAGCGGGGAACATGCAAGCTAACTTTGCTGTTGTGTTGATGGGTGCAGGGGAGTGCTTGAGGGGATGCAACTTCACTTTTCTCTCATTGTGACTGTCAGAGCCTGCTCCCCCCCCCTCTCTCTCTCTCTCTCTCTCTCTCTCTCTCTCCCCCTCTGGCTCCCTCTCTCTCTCTCACACATAGATACATTTACCCTGTCTGCCACAGAGCTCTGGGAATTGACAAATGTGCAACGGGGGAAGTGTAGAGACTCCACTCATTACCATATGCTAGGTGCTAAGGCTTATGGGAGGCAAGATGTTTTGGATAAGAGAAGCAGATCCCTGAGACATGAGGACCCCTTACCCCCATTCAGCTGCCATAGTACATAGGTTGGCAGGCTTGTCCCTGAGTCAAACCTCACTCTAATTTCCTCAGGTACTGCGCTGAGTGTCCAACTCAGACATTTGCCCGCCAGGGCAAAGCCCGCCAGGCGTTTGTAAGGCGTTCGTAAGGCGATCGGGGCAGGGGCCAGAATTTCTGGCTCTTTTGCCCAGAAATCTATTCCGGTGTCTTCTGCAGTCCTCAAACTCTTCTGACACTGCACACACAGCCAAAGGACAGAATGAAATGGAATGAAATCCCCTGCCGCGCCATTCCCCTGGTTTTGTAGCTGTTCCATAACTTCAGTTTCAGAATGATGTTGAAATACTGCCAGTGGTTCTTCGTGGTGAAATGAGGAGCAGGACAGATAAAAGGTGGAGACTGAATACCTTAAAGTGCCCCATGAAGCTTGGTGTCCCATCCGTTGGGCCTAGAGGGGTGCTGTATCTGCAGGAAGGTAAGGAGAAGCATGCTGACATTAATGGGAGAGGTTTGGGGCAGGGGGATAGGACGGCGATCCAGTAACAAATCAATCTGGAAGAGGCCCTTCAGGGTGTCCAGTATGTGTGATGCAGAGGGATAGCTCTGCTGTCCAAAGCCTAACTCTTTACAGTGCAGTATGTGCAATTTGGGAGGCTTGCTTTGCTGTCGGAAGCCAGACCATGTGTGAGTGAAGCTTGCAGTCTTGTTGCGCCCATTCTCTGTGACAGGAGTTTGTCCTGCTGCACCCGTTCAGTAGGAGGGAAGCCCATGCTGTAGCACTGGGTGAGTGAAGCTTCCCCTGCTGTTGCCCTGGCCGCACATGTCATGTAGTGTGACACTCAGATGTCTGTTAAAGCTGTGACTGTGAAGCAGATTTGTCAGGGCCCTGCACTGTTCCTGGTTCATCCTTGATGCCTCGGCAATATGCTGAGGAGGGTTTTAGTGGAGCTAGACATGTGAACAGCATGTCCCAAATGGCATGACACATGTTGATTTTGTATATGTAGAGAGCTTCAAATGGTTTGTAGGAGTCATCAAGAAGGAAAGGACATTCCAATAAAACGCCCTTTCCTGCTCTGAGCCTCAGCCCTGGGGCCCCGGGGCCCCGGGGGGTCGAGCTCTGGAGCAGCTCTGCAGAAGCCGAGCTGAGGTGTGCCTTTGCCTTGCAAGCTCCCAGCCCTGGGCCCAGGCCCCAGCGGCGGGGGAGGGGAGGCTGTCATTTCACAATGCTCTGCCCAGCCTGAGGGTTCCGTTGGCACGGCGACGGCAGCAGGTGAGCCCTGGAGCAGGGGGCTTGGAGAGGTCAAGGCAGACAGAGCTGGGAGCCCCAGGAACAGGACCCAGGCCAGTGGAGGTGGCTCAGCTGAGCCCACCTGACGGCTCGAGGCCACTCCTCACAGGGCCTCTGCTGCTGTCAGAAGCCCTGGGGCCCTGCTACTGGCGGAGGAAGCCTTCAGGCCTCAAAGGGCACCGGCCTTCTCTGAGGCCTGTGACTGGGCTCAAAAACAGAACATGTGAAAAACAGGGGCCAGACACTGCACTGAAGAAAGGTAGGTTAAGGTGTGAAAACAAAAGCACCAAGAAGAAAGGAAAAAGCATAGCTCTTAACACACCCTCATCTGGACTTTGTGGCCAGTCCCTGTAGATTCATTTTCAGTCCCCTAGTCAAGGCTAGGGGTGGGCAAAGGTACCCTCACTACTGGTGGAACAATATTGCCTAAATTCGCCTCCAGCTCTGTTCTGCCTGCAGGGACATTTTTTAGCTGTTGTGCCAATTTTCTATGCAGATTTTGCTTCCTGAAATGTGTTTTTTCCCTGAAATATCATGTTTTTGACCGCGTAAACTAAATTTAATGGAAAAAATCAATGTCTTCTGGCAAACCATCTGAAATGCTGTTTTTTTCACAAACTATCTGTTTTCAGTCTGAAACTTCGTGTGGCCACCAAAAAACATTTCCCATAAAAAACAGAATTTCAGGGAGAAAGAGCCTGAAATTGGCAATTTCTCTCTGTGGGCAGAGCAGGCGAAGTGGCAGAATTTGCCCAGAATTCTGCATTTTTTCTGCTGAGCAAATTATCGGCCGTTTCGACCACCCCCTAGTCAAGGCCATGATATCTATGGACTTCAAGGGAAAGACACTTGCAGCACACAATCATCACCGTTCTAACACCTTCTCTATTTCCATTGACTTCATTGGGATCACCCACCCAAATATATAGCTCTGGAAATGTGTAAACCGAATGGTAGTGCGTAAAAAGGGCCAACGAAGGACGTCTTTCTCTTGTAATGTGAAGTGGAAAAAAACAAAGGTGAAGTAGTTCCTTGGTTTTGTAGACAGTAGGGGAATAGTTCTATTTTGATATTTGTGTTTGTACCATGCTCCGCTGCCATCATTTCCAGGGTCTCTAGGCACTCTGCAAGTCCTGAAAGAGGGGAGGGTGCAGGTGGGTGAGGTTAGTGGGGAGAGCGGGGAACATGCAAGCTAACTTTGCTGTTGTGTTGATGGGTGCAGGGGAGTGCTTGAGGGGATGCAACTTCACTTTTCTCTCATTGTGACTGTCAGAGCCTGCTCCCCCCCCCTCTCTCTCTCTCTCTCTCTCTCTCTCTCTCTCCCCCTCTGGCTCCCTCTCTCTCTCTCACACATAGATACATTTACCCTGTCTGCCACAGAGCTCTGGGAATTGACAAATGTGCAACGGGGGAAGTGTAGAGACTCCACTCATTACCATATGCTAGGTGCTAAGGCTTATGGGAGGCAAGATGTTTTGGATAAGAGAAGCAGATCCCTGAGACATGAGGACCCCTTACCCCCATTCAGCTGCCATAGTACATAGGTTGGCAGGCTTGTCCCTGAGTCAAACCTCACTCTAATTTCCTCAGGTACTGCGCTGAGTGTCCAACTCAGACATTTGCCCGCCAGGGCAAAGCCCGCCAGGCGTTTGTAAGGCGTTCGTAAGGCGATCGGGGCAGGGGCCAGAATTTCTGGCTCTTTTGCCCAGAAATCTATTCCGGTGTCTTCTGCAGTCCTCAAACTCTTCTGACACTGCACACACAGCCAAAGGACAGAATGAAATGGAATGAAATCCCCTGCCGCGCCATTCCCCTGGTTTTGTAGCTGTTCCATAACTTCAGTTTCAGAATGATGTTGAAATACTGCCAGTGGTTCTTCGTGGTGAAATGAGGAGCAGGACAGATAAAAGGTGGAGACTGAATACCTTAAAGTGCCCCATGAAGCTTGGTGTCCCATCCGTTGGGCCTAGAGGGGTGCTGTATCTGCAGGAAGGTAAGGAGAAGCATGCTGACATTAATGGGAGAGGTTTGGGGCAGGGGGATAGGACGGCGATCCAGTAACAAATCAATCTGGAAGAGGCCCTTCAGGGTGTCCAGTATGTGTGATGCAGAGGGATAGCTCTGCTGTCCAAAGCCTAACTCTTTACAGTGCAGTATGTGCAATTTGGGAGGCTTGCTTTGCTGTCGGAAGCCAGACCATGTGTGAGTGAAGCTTGCAGTCTTGTTGCGCCCATTCTCTGTGACAGGAGTTTGTCCTGCTGCACCCGTTCAGTAGGAGGGAAGCCCATGCTGTAGCACTGGGTGAGTGAAGCTTCCCCTGCTGTTGCCCTGGCCGCACATGTCATGTAGTGTGACACTCAGATGTCTGTTAAAGCTGTGACTGTGAAGCAGATTTGTCAGGGCCCTGCACTGTTCCTGGTTCATCCTTGATGCCTCGGCAATATGCTGAGGAGGGTTTTAGTGGAGCTAGACATGTGAACAGCATGTCCCAAATGGCATGACACATGTTGATTTTGTATATGTAGAGAGCTTAAAATGGTTTGTAGGAGTCATCAAGAAGGAAAGGACATTCCAATAAAACGCCCTTTCCTGCTCTGAGCCTCAGCCCTGGGGCCCCGGGGCCCCGGGGGGTCGAGCTCTGGAGCAGCTCTGCAGAAGCCGAGCTGAGGTGTGCCTTTGCCTTGCAAGCTCCCAGCCCTGGGCCCAGGCCCCAGCGGCGGGGGAGGGGAGGCTGTCATTTCACAATGCTCTGCCCAGCCTGAGGGTTCCGTTGGCACGGCGACGGCAGCAGGTGAGCCCTGGAGCAGGGGGCTTGGAGAGGTCAAGGCAGACAGAGCTGGGAGCCCCAGGAACAGGACCCAGGCCAGTGGAGGTGGCTCAGCTGAGCCCACCTGACGGCTCGAGGCCACTCCTCACAGGGCCTCTGCTGCTGTCAGAAGCCCTGGGGCCCTGCTACTGGCGGAGGAAGCCTTCAGGCCTCAAAGGGCACCGGCCTTCTCTGAGGCCTGTGACTGGGCTCAAAAACAGAACATGTGAAAAACAGGGGCCAGACACTGCACTGAAGAAAGGTAGGTTAAGGTGTGAAAACAAAAGCACCAAGAAGAAAGGAAAAAGCATAGCTCTTAACACACCCTCATCTGGACTTTGTGGCCAGTCCCTGTAGATTCATTTTCAGTCCCCTAGTCAAGGCTAGGGGTGGGCAAAGGTACCCTCACTACTGGTGGAACAATATTGCCTAAATTCGCCTCCAGCTCTGTTCTGCCTGCAGGGACATTTTTTAGCTGTTGTGCCAATTTTCTATGCAGATTTTGCTTCCTGAAATGTGTTTTTTCCCTGAAATATCATGTTTTTGACCGCGTAAACTAAATTTAATGGAAAAAATCAATGTCTTCTGGCAAACCATCTGAAATGCTGTTTTTTTCACAAACTATCTGTTTTCAGTCTGAAACTTCGTGTGGCCACCAAAAAACATTTCCCATAAAAAACAGAATTTCAGGGAGAAAGAGCCTGAAATTGGCAATTTCTCTCTGTGGGCAGAGCAGGCGAAGTGGCAGAATTTGCCCAGAATTCTGCATTTTTTCTGCTGAGCAAATTATCGGCCGTTTCGACCACCCCCTAGTCAAGGCCATGATATCTATGGACTTCAAGGGAAAGACACTTGCAGCACACAATCATCACCGTTCTAACACCTTCTCTATTTCCATTGACTTCATTGGGATCACCCACCCAAATATATAGCTCTGGAAATGTGTAAACCGAATGGTAGTGCGTAAAAAGGGCCAACGAAGGACGTCTTTCTCTTGTAATGTGAAGTGGAAAAAAACAAAGGTGAAGTAGTTCCTTGGTTTTGTAGACAGTAGGGGAATAGTTCTATTTTGATATTTGTGTTTGTACCATGCTCCGCTGCCATCATTTCCAGGGTCTCTAGGCACTCTGCAAGTCCTGAAAGAGGGGAGGGTGCAGGTGGGTGAGGTTAGTGGGGAGAGCGGGGAACATGCAAGCTAACTTTGCTGTTGTGTTGATGGGTGCAGGGGAGTGCTTGAGGGGATGCAACTTCACTTTTCTCTCATTGTGACTGTCAGAGCCTGCTCCCCCCCCCTCTCTCTCTCTCTCTCTCTCTCTCTCTCCCCCTCTGGCTCCCTCTCTCTCTCTCACACATAGATACATTTACCCTGTCTGCCACAGAGCTCTGGGAATTGACAAATGTGCAACGGGGGAAGTGTAGAGACTCCACTCATTACCATATGCTAGGTGCTAAGGCTTATGGGAGGCAAGATGTTTTGGATAAGAGAAGCAGATCCCTGAGACATGAGGACCCCTTACCCCCATTCAGCTGCCATAGTACATAGGTTGGCAGGCTTGTCCCTGAGTCAAACCTCACTCTAATTTCCTCAGGTACTGCGCTGAGTGTCCAACTCAGACATTTGCCCGCCAGGGCAAAGCCCGCCAGGCGTTTGTAAGGCGTTCGTAAGGCGATCGGGGCAGGGGCCAGAATTTCTGGCTCTTTTGCCCAGAAATCTATTCCGGTGTCTTCTGCAGTCCTCAAACTCTTCTGACACTGCACACACAGCCAAAGGACAGAATGAAATGGAATGAAATCCCCTGCCGCGCCATTCCCCTGGTTTTGTAGCTGTTCCATAACTTCAGTTTCAGAATGATGTTGAAATACTGCCAGTGGTTCTTCGTGGTGAAATGAGGAGCAGGACAGATAAAAGGTGGAGACTGAATACCTTAAAGTGCCCCATGAAGCTTGGTGTCCCATCCGTTGGGCCTAGAGGGGTGCTGTATCTGCAGGAAGGTAAGGAGAAGCATGCTGACATTAATGGGAGAGGTTTGGGGCAGGGGGATAGGACGGCGATCCAGTAACAAATCAATCTGGAAGAGGCCCTTCAGGGTGTCCAGTATGTGTGATGCAGAGGGATAGCTCTGCTGTCCAAAGCCTAACTCTTTACAGTGCAGTATGTGCAATTTGGGAGGCTTGCTTTGCTGTCGGAAGCCAGACCATGTGTGAGTGAAGCTTGCAGTCTTGTTGCGCCCATTCTCTGTGACAGGAGTTTGTCCTGCTGCACCCGTTCAGTAGGAGGGAAGCCCATGCTGTAGCACTGGGTGAGTGAAGCTTCCCCTGCTGTTGCCCTGGCCGCACATGTCATGTAGTGTGACACTCGGATGTCTGTTAAAGCTGTGACTGTGAAGCAGATTTGTCAGGGCCCTGCACTGTTCCTGGTTCATCCTTGATGCCTCGGCAATATGCTGAGGAGGGTTTTAGTGGAGCTAGACATGTGAACAGCATGTCCCAAATGGCATGACACATGTTGATTTTGTATATGTAGAGAGCTTAAAATGGTTTGTAGGAGTCATCAAGAAGGAAAGGACATTCCAATAAAACGCCCTTTCCTGCTCTGAGCCTCAGCCCTGGGGCCCCGGGGCCCCGGGGGGTCGAGCTCTGGAGCAGCTCTGCAGAAGCCGAGCTGAGGTGTGCCTTTGCCTTGCAAGCTCCCAGCCCTGGGCCCAGGCCCCAGCGGCGGGGGAGGGGAGGCTGTCATTTCACAATGCTCTGCCCAGCCTGAGGGTTCCGTTGGCACGGCGACGGCAGCAGGTGAGCCCTGGAGCAGGGGGCTTGGAGAGGTCAAGGCAGACAGAGCTGGGAGCCCCAGGAACAGGACCCAGGCCAGTGGAGGTGGCTCAGCTGAGCCCACCTGACGGCTCGAGGCCACTCCTCACAGGGCCTCTGCTGCTGTCAGAAGCCCTGGGGCCCTGCTACTGGCGGAGGAAGCCTTCAGGCCTCAAAGGGCACCGGCCTTCTCTGAGGCCTGTGACTGGGCTCAAAAACAGAACATGTGAAAAACAGGGGCCAGACACTGCACTGAAGAAAGGTAGGTTAAGGTGTGAAAACAAAAGCACCAAGAAGAAAGGAAAAAGCATAGCTCTTAACACACCCTCATCTGGACTTTGTGGCCAGTCCCTGTAGATTCATTTTCAGTCCCCTAGTCAAGGCTAGGGGTGGGCAAAGGTACCCTCACTACTGGTGGAACAATATTGCCTAAATTCGCCTCCAGCTCTGTTCTGCCTGCAGGGACATTTTTTAGCTGTTGTGCCAATTTTCTATGCAGATTTTGCTTCCTGAAATGTGTTTTTTCCCTGAAATATCATGTTTTTGACCGCGTAAACTAAATTTAATGGAAAAAATCAATGTCTTCTGGCAAACCATCTGAAATGCTGTTTTTTTCACAAACTATCTGTTTTCAGTCTGAAACTTCGTGTGGCCACCAAAAAACATTTCCCATAAAAAACAGAATTTCAGGGAGAAAGAGCCTGAAATTGGCAATTTCTCTCTGTGGGCAGAGCAGGCGAAGTGGCAGAATTTGCCCAGAATTCTGCATTTTTTCTGCTGAGCAAATTATCGGCCGTTTCGACCACCCCCTAGTCAAGGCCATGATATCTATGGACTTCAAGGGAAAGACACTTGCAGCACACAATCATCACCGTTCTAACACCTTCTCTATTTCCATTGACTTCATTGGGATCACCCACCCAAATATATAGCTCTGGAAATGTGTAAACCGAATGGTAGTGCGTAAAAAGGGCCAACGAAGGACGTCTTTCTCTTGTAATGTGAAGTGGAAAAAAACAAAGGTGAAGTAGTTCCTTGGTTTTGTAGACAGTAGGGGAATAGTTCTATTTTGATATTTGTGTTTGTACCATGCTCCGCTGCCATCATTTCCAGGGTCTCTAGGCACTCTGCAAGTCCTGAAAGAGGGGAGGGTGCAGGTGGGTGAGGTTAGTGGGGAGAGCGGGGAACATGCAAGCTAACTTTGCTGTTGTGTTGATGGGTGCAGGGGAGTGCTTGAGGGGATGCAACTTCACTTTTCTCTCATTGTGACTGTCAGAGCCTGCTCCCCCCCCCTCTCTCTCTCTCTCTCTCTCTCTCTCTCCCCCTCTGGCTCCCTCTCTCTCTCTCACACATAGATACATTTACCCTGTCTGCCACAGAGCTCTGGGAATTGACAAATGTGCAACGGGGGAAGTGTAGAGACTCCACTCATTACCATATGCTAGGTGCTAAGGCTTATGGGAGGCAAGATGTTTTGGATAAGAGAAGCAGATCCCTGAGACATGAGGACCCCTTACCCCCATTCAGCTGCCATAGTACATAGGTTGGCAGGCTTGTCCCTGAGTCAAACCTCACTCTAATTTCCTCAGGTACTGCGCTGAGTGTCCAACTCAGACATTTGCCCGCCAGGGCAAAGCCCGCCAGGCGTTTGTAAGGCGTTCGTAAGGCGATCGGGGCAGGGGCCAGAATTTCTGGCTCTTTTGCCCAGAAATCTATTCCGGTGTCTTCTGCAGTCCTCAAACTCTTCTGACACTGCACACACAGCCAAAGGACAGAATGAAATGGAATGAAATCCCCTGCCGCGCCATTCCCCTGGTTTTGTAGCTGTTCCATAACTTCAGTTTCAGAATGATGTTGAAATACTGCCAGTGGTTCTTCGTGGTGAAATGAGGAGCAGGACAGATAAAAGGTGGAGACTGAATACCTTAAAGTGCCCCATGAAGCTTGGTGTCCCATCCGTTGGGCCTAGAGGGGTGCTGTATCTGCAGGAAGGTAAGGAGAAGCATGCTGACATTAATGGGAGAGGTTTGGGGCAGGGGGATAGGACGGCGATCCAGTAACAAATCAATCTGGAAGAGGCCCTTCAGGGTGTCCAGTATGTGTGATGCAGAGGGATAGCTCTGCTGTCCAAAGCCTAACTCTTTACAGTGCAGTATGTGCAATTTGGGAGGCTTGCTTTGCTGTCGGAAGCCAGACCATGTGTGAGTGAAGCTTGCAGTCTTGTTGCGCCCATTCTCTGTGACAGGAGTTTGTCCTGCTGCACCCGTTCAGTAGGAGGGAAGCCCATGCTGTAGCACTGGGTGAGTGAAGCTTCCCCTGCTGTTGCCCTGGCCGCACATGTCATGTAGTGTGACACTCGGATGTCTGTTAAAGCTGTGACTGTGAAGCAGATTTGTCAGGGCCCTGCACTGTTCCTGGTTCATCCTTGATGCCTCGGCAATATGCTGAGGAGGGTTTTAGTGGAGCTAGACATGTGAACAGCATGTCCCAAATGGCATGACACATGTTGATTTTGTATATGTAGAGAGCTTAAAATGGTTTGTAGGAGTCATCAAGAAGGAAAGGACATTCCAATAAAACGCCCTTTCCTGCTCTGAGCCTCAGCCCTGGGGCCCCGGGGCCCCGGGGGGTCGAGCTCTGGAGCAGCTCTGCAGAAGCCGAGCTGAGGTGTGCCTTTGCCTTGCAAGCTCCCAGCCCTGGGCCCAGGCCCCAGCGGCGGGGGAGGGGAGGCTGTCATTTCACAATGCTCTGCCCAGCCTGAGGGTTCCGTTGGCACGGCGACGGCAGCAGGTGAGCCCTGGAGCAGGGGGCTTGGAGAGGTCAAGGCAGACAGAGCTGGGAGCCCCAGGAACAGGACCCAGGCCAGTGGAGGTGGCTCAGCTGAGCCCACCTGACGGCTCGAGGCCACTCCTCACAGGGCCTCTGCTGCTGTCAGAAGCCCTGGGGCCCTGCTACTGGCGGAGGAAGCCTTCAGGCCTCAAAGGGCACCGGCCTTCTCTGAGGCCTGTGACTGGGCTCAAAAACAGAACATGTGAAAAACAGGGGCCAGACACTGCACTGAAGAAAGGTAGGTTAAGGTGTGAAAACAAAAGCACCAAGAAGAAAGGAAAAAGCATAGCTCTTAACACACCCTCATCTGGACTTTGTGGCCAGTCCCTGTAGATTCATTTTCAGTCCCCTAGTCAAGGCTAGGGGTGGGCAAAGGTACCCTCACTACTGGTGGAACAATATTGCCTAAATTCGCCTCCAGCTCTGTTCTGCCTGCAGGGACATTTTTTAGCTGTTGTGCCAATTTTCTATGCAGATTTTGCTTCCTGAAATGTGTTTTTTCCCTGAAATATCATGTTTTTGACCGCGTAAACTAAATTTAATGGAAAAAATCAATGTCTTCTGGCAAACCATCTGAAATGCTGTTTTTTTCACAAACTATCTGTTTTCAGTCTGAAACTTCGTGTGGCCACCAAAAAACATTTCCCATAAAAAACAGAATTTCAGGGAGAAAGAGCCTGAAATTGGCAATTTCTCTCTGTGGGCAGAGCAGGCGAAGTGGCAGAATTTGCCCAGAATTCTGCATTTTTTCTGCTGAGCAAATTATCGGCCGTTTCGACCACCCCCTAGTCAAGGCCATGATATCTATGGACTTCAAGGGAAAGACACTTGCAGCACACAATCATCACCGTTCTAACACCTTCTCTATTTCCATTGACTTCATTGGGATCACCCACCCAAATATATAGCTCTGGAAATGTGTAAACCGAATGGTAGTGCGTAAAAAGGGCCAACGAAGGACGTCTTTCTCTTGTAATGTGAAGTGGAAAAAAACAAAGGTGAAGTAGTTCCTTGGTTTTGTAGACAGTAGGGGAATAGTTCTATTTTGATATTTGTGTTTGTACCATGCTCCGCTGCCATCATTTCCAGGGTCTCTAGGCACTCTGCAAGTCCTGAAAGAGGGGAGGGTGCAGGTGGGTGAGGTTAGTGGGGAGAGCGGGGAACATGCAAGCTAACTTTGCTGTTGTGTTGATGGGTGCAGGGGAGTGCTTGAGGGGATGCAACTTCACTTTTCTCTCATTGTGACTGTCAGAGCCTGCTCCCCCCCCCCTCTCTCTCTCTCTCTCTCTCTCTCTCTCTCTCCCCCTCTGGCTCCCTCTCTCTCTCTCACACATAGATACATTTACCCTGTCTGCCACAGAGCTCTGGGAATTGACAAATGTGCAACGGGGGAAGTGTAGAGACTCCACTCATTACCATATGCTAGGTGCTAAGGCTTATGGGAGGCAAGATGTTTTGGATAAGAGAAGCAGATCCCTGAGACATGAGGACCCCTTACCCCCATTCAGCTGCCATAGTACATAGGTTGGCAGGCTTGTCCCTGAGTCAAACCTCACTCTAATTTCCTCAGGTACTGCGCTGAGTGTCCAACTCAGACATTTGCCCGCCAGGGCAAAGCCCGCCAGGCGTTTGTAAGGCGTTCGTAAGGCGATCGGGGCAGGGGCCAGAATTTCTGGCTCTTTTGCCCAGAAATCTATTCCGGTGTCTTCTGCAGTCCTCAAACTCTTCTGACACTGCACACACAGCCAAAGGACAGAATGAAATGGAATGAAATCCCCTGCCGCGCCATTCCCCTGGTTTTGTAGCTGTTCCATAACTTCAGTTTCAGAATGATGTTGAAATACTGCCAGTGGTTCTTCGTGGTGAAATGAGGAGCAGGACAGATAAAAGGTGGAGACTGAATACCTTAAAGTGCCCCATGAAGCTTGGTGTCCCATCCGTTGGGCCTAGAGGGGTGCTGTATCTGCAGGAAGGTAAGGAGAAGCATGCTGACATTAATGGGAGAGGTTTGGGGCAGGGGGATAGGACGGCGATCCAGTAACAAATCAATCTGGAAGAGGCCCTTCAGGGTGTCCAGTATGTGTGATGCAGAGGGATAGCTCTGCTGTCCAAAGCCTAACTCTTTACAGTGCAGTATGTGCAATTTGGGAGGCTTGCTTTGCTGTCGGAAGCCAGACCATGTGTGAGTGAAGCTTGCAGTCTTGTTGCGCCCATTCTCTGTGACAGGAGTTTGTCCTGCTGCACCCGTTCAGTAGGAGGGAAGCCCATGCTGTAGCACTGGGTGAGTGAAGCTTCCCCTGCTGTTGCCCTGGCCGCACATGTCATGTAGTGTGACACTCAGATGTCTGTTAAAGCTGTGACTGTGAAGCAGATTTGTCAGGGCCCTGCACTGTTCCTGGTTCATCCTTGATGCCTCGGCAATATGCTGAGGAGGGTTTTAGTGGAGCTAGACATGTGAACAGCATGTCCCAAATGGCATGACACATGTTGATTTTGTATATGTAGAGAGCTTAAAATGGTTTGTAGGAGTCATCAAGAAGGAAAGGACATTCCAATAAAACGCCCTTTCCTGCTCTGAGCCTCAGCCCTGGGGCCCCGGGGCCCCGGGGGGTCGAGCTCTGGAGCAGCTCTGCAGAAGCCGAGCTGAGGTGTGCCTTTGCCTTGCAAGCTCCCAGCCCTGGGCCCAGGCCCCAGCGGCGGGGGAGGGGAGGCTGTCATTTCACAATGCTCTGCCCAGCCTGAGGGTTCCGTTGGCACGGCGACGGCAGCAGGTGAGCCCTGGAGCAGGGGGCTTGGAGAGGTCAAGGCAGACAGAGCTGGGAGCCCCAGGAACCGGACCCAGGCCAGTGGAGGTGGCTCAGCTGAGCCCACGAGATCGCTCGAGGCCACTCCTCACAGGGCCTCTGCTGCTGTCAGAAGCCCTGGGGCCCTGCTACTGGCGGAGGAAGCCTTCAGGCCTCAAAGGGCACCGGCCTTCTCTGAGGCCTGTGACTGGGCTCAAAAACAGAACATGTGAAAAACAGGGGCCAGACACTGCACTGAAGAAAGGTAGGTTAAGGTGTGAAAACAAAAGCACCAAGAAGAAAGGAAAAAGCATAGCTCTTAACACACCCTCATCTGGACTTTGTGGCCAGTCCCTGTAGATTCATTTTCAGTCCCCTAGTCAAGGCTAGGGGTGGGCAAAGGTACCCTCACTACTGGTGGAACAATATTGCCTAAATTCGCCTCCAGCTCTGTTCTGCCTGCAGGGACATTTTTTAGCTGTTGTGCCAATTTTCTATGCAGATTTTGCTTCCTGAAATGTGTTTTTTCCCTGAAATATCATGTTTTTGACCGCGTAAACTAAATTTAATGGAAAAAATCAATGTCTTCTGGCAAACCATCTGAAATGCTGTTTTTTTCACAAACTATCTGTTTTCAGTCTGAAACTTCGTGTGGCCACCAAAAAACATTTCCCATAAAAAACAGAATTTCAGGGAGAAAGAGCCTGAAATTGGCAATTTCTCTCTGTGGGCAGAGCAAGGCGAAGTGGCAGAATTTGCCCAGAATTCTGCATTTTTTCTGCTGAGCAAATTATCGGCCGTTTCGACCACCCCCTAGTCAAGGCCATGATATCTATGGACTTCAAGGGAAAGACACTTGCAGCACACAATCATCACCGTTCTAACACCTTCTCTATTTCCATTGACTTCATTGGGATCACCCACCCAAATATATAGCTCTGGAAATGTGTAAACCGAATGGTAGTGCGTAAAAAGGGCCAACGAAGGACGTCTTTCTCTTGTAATGTGAAGTGGAAAAAAACAAAGGTGAAGTAGTTCCTTGGTTTTGTAGACAGTAGGGGAATAGTTCTATTTTGATATTTGTGTTTGTACCATGCTCCGCTGCCATCATTTCCAGGGTCTCTAGGCACTCTGCAAGTCCTGAAAGAGGGGAGGGTGCAGGTGGGTGAGGTTAGTGGGGAGAGCGGGGAACATGCAAGCTAACTTTGCTGTTGTGTTGATGGGTGCAGGGGAGTGCTTGAGGGGATGCAACTTCACTTTTCTCTCATTGTGACTGTCAGAGCCTGCTCCCCCCCCCTCTCTCTCTCTCTCTCTCTCTCTCTCTCCCCCTCTGGCTCCCTCTCTCTCTCTCACACATAGATACATTTACCCTGTCTGCCACAGAGCTCTGGGAATTGACAAATGTGCAACGGGGGAAGTGTAGAGACTCCACTCATTACCATATGCTAGGTGCTAAGGCTTATGGGAGGCAAGATGTTTTGGATAAGAGAAGCAGATCCCTGAGACATGAGGACCCCTTACCCCCATTCAGCTGCCATAGTACATAGGTTGGCAGGCTTGTCCCTGAGTCAAACCTCACTCTAATTTCCTCAGGTACTGCGCTGAGTGTCCAACTCAGACATTTGCCCGCCAGGGCAAAGCCCGCCAGGCGTTTGTAAGGCGTTCGTAAGGCGATCGGGGCAGGGGCCAGAATTTCTGGCTCTTTTGCCCAGAAATCTATTCCGGTGTCTTCTGCAGTCCTCAAACTCTTCTGACACTGCACACACAGCCAAAGGACAGAATGAAATGGAATGAAATCCCCTGCCGCGCCATTCCCCTGGTTTTGTAGCTGTTCCATAACTTCAGTTTCAGAATGATGTTGAAATACTGCCAGTGGTTCTTCGTGGTGAAATGAGGAGCAGGACAGATAAAAGGTGGAGACTGAATACCTTAAAGTGCCCCATGAAGCTTGGTGTCCCATCCGTTGGGCCTAGAGGGGTGCTGTATCTGCAGGAAGGTAAGGAGAAGCATGCTGACATTAATGGGAGAGGTTTGGGGCAGGGGGATAGGACGGCGATCCAGTAACAAATCAATCTGGAAGAGGCCCTTCAGGGTGTCCAGTATGTGTGATGCAGAGGGATAGCTCTGCTGTCCAAAGCCTAACTCTTTACAGTGCAGTATGTGCAATTTGGGAGGCTTGCTTTGCTGTCGGAAGCCAGACCATGTGTGAGTGAAGCTTGCAGTCTTGTTGCGCCCATTCTCTGTGACAGGAGTTTGTCCTGCTGCACCCGTTCAGTAGGAGGGAAGCCCATGCTGTAGCACTGGGTGAGTGAAGCTTCCCCTGCTGTTGCCCTGGCCGCACATGTCATGTAGTGTGACACTCGGATGTCTGTTAAAGCTGTGACTGTGAAGCAGATTTGTCAGGGCCCTGCACTGTTCCTGGTTCATCCTTGATGCCTCGGCAATATGCTGAGGAGGGTTTTAGTGGAGCTAGACATGTGAACAGCATGTCCCAAATGGCATGACACATGTTGATTTTGTATATGTAGAGAGCTTAAAATGGTTTGTAGGAGTCATCAAGAAGGAAAGGACATTCCAATAAAACGCCCTTTCCTGCTCTGAGCCTCAGCCCTGGGGCCCCGGGGCCCCGGGGGGTCGAGCTCTGGAGCAGCTCTGCAGAAGCCGAGCTGAGGTGTGCCTTTGCCTTGCAAGCTCCCAGCCCTGGGCCCAGGCCCCAGCGGCGGGGGAGGGGAGGCTGTCATTTCACAATGCTCTGCCCAGCCTGAGGGTTCCGTTGGCACGGCGACGGCAGCAGGTGAGCCCTGGAGCAGGGGGCTTGGAGAGGTCAAGGCAGACAGAGCTGGGAGCCCCAGGAACAGGACCCAGGCCAGTGGAGGTGGCTCAGCTGAGCCCACCTGACGGCTCGAGGCCACTCCTCACAGGGCCTCTGCTGCTGTCAGAAGCCCTGGGGCCCTGCTACTGGCGGAGGAAGCCTTCAGGCCTCAAAGGGCACCGGCCTTCTCTGAGGCCTGTGACTGGGCTCAAAAACAGAACATGTGAAAAACAGGGGCCAGACACTGCACTGAAGAAAGGTAGGTTAAGGTGTGAAAACAAAAGCACCAAGAAGAAAGGAAAAAGCATAGCTCTTAACACACCCTCATCTGGACTTTGTGGCCAGTCCCTGTAGATTCATTTTCAGTCCCCTAGTCAAGGCTAGGGGTGGGCAAAGGTACCCTCACTACTGGTGGAACAATATTGCCTAAATTCGCCTCCAGCTCTGTTCTGCCTGCAGGGACATTTTTTAGCTGTTGTGCCAATTTTCTATGCAGATTTTGCTTCCTGAAATGTGTTTTTTCCCTGAAATATCATGTTTTTGACCGCGTAAACTAAATTTAATGGAAAAAATCAATGTCTTCTGGCAAACCATCTGAAATGCTGTTTTTTTCACAAACTATCTGTTTTCAGTCTGAAACTTCGTGTGGCCACCAAAAAACATTTCCCATAAAAAACAGAATTTCAGGGAGAAAGAGCCTGAAATTGGCAATTTCTCTCTGTGGGCAGAGCAGGCGAAGTGGCAGAATTTGCCCAGAATTCTGCATTTTTTCTGCTGAGCAAATTATCGGCCGTTTCGACCACCCCCTAGTCAAGGCCATGATATCTATGGACTTCAAGGGAAAGACACTTGCAGCACACAATCATCACCGTTCTAACACCTTCTCTATTTCCATTGACTTCATTGGGATCACCCACCCAAATATATAGCTCTGGAAATGTGTAAACCGAATGGTAGTGCGTAAAAAGGGCCAACGAAGGACGTCTTTCTCTTGTAATGTGAAGTGGAAAAAAACAAAGGTGAAGTAGTTCCTTGGTTTTGTAGACAGTAGGGGAATAGTTCTATTTTGATATTTGTGTTTGTACCATGCTCCGCTGCCATCATTTCCAGGGTCTCTAGGCACTCTGCAAGTCCTGAAAGAGGGGAGGGTGCAGGTGGGTGAGGTTAGTGGGGAGAGCGGGGAACATGCAAGCTAACTTTGCTGTTGTGTTGATGGGTGCAGGGGAGTGCTTGAGGGGATGCAACTTCACTTTTCTCTCATTGTGACTGTCAGAGCCTGCTCCCCCCCCCCTCTCTCTCTCTCTCTCTCTCTCTCTCTCCCCCTCTGGCTCCCTCTCTCTCTCTCACACATAGATACATTTACCCTGTCTGCCACAGAGCTCTGGGAATTGACAAATGTGCAACGGGGGAAGTGTAGAGACTCCACTCATTACCATATGCTAGGTGCTAAGGCTTATGGGAGGCAAGATGTTTTGGATAAGAGAAGCAGATCCCTGAGACATGAGGACCCCTTACCCCCATTCAGCTGCCATAGTACATAGGTTGGCAGGCTTGTCCCTGAGTCAAACCTCACTCTAATTTCCTCAGGTACTGCGCTGAGTGTCCAACTCAGACATTTGCCCGCCAGGGCAAAGCCCGCCAGGCGTTTGTAAGGCGTTCGTAAGGCGATCGGGGCAGGGGCCAGAATTTCTGGCTCTTTTGCCCAGAAATCTATTCCGGTGTCTTCTGCAGTCCTCAAACTCTTCTGACACTGCACACACAGCCAAAGGACAGAATGAAATGGAATGAAATCCCCTGCCGCGCCATTCCCCTGGTTTTGTAGCTGTTCCATAACTTCAGTTTCAGAATGATGTTGAAATACTGCCAGTGGTTCTTCGTGGTGAAATGAGGAGCAGGACAGATAAAAGGTGGAGACTGAATACCTTAAAGTGCCCCATGAAGCTTGGTGTCCCATCCGTTGGGCCTAGAGGGGTGCTGTATCTGCAGGAAGGTAAGGAGAAGCATGCTGACATTAATGGGAGAGGTTTGGGGCAGGGGGATAGGACGGCGATCCAGTAACAAATCAATCTGGAAGAGGCCCTTCAGGGTGTCCAGTATGTGTGATGCAGAGGGATAGCTCTGCTGTCCAAAGCCTAACTCTTTACAGTGCAGTATGTGCAATTTGGGAGGCTTGCTTTGCTGTCGGAAGCCAGACCATGTGTGAGTGAAGCTTGCAGTCTTGTTGCGCCCATTCTCTGTGACAGGAGTTTGTCCTGCTGCACCCGTTCAGTAGGAGGGAAGCCCATGCTGTAGCACTGGGTGAGTGAAGCTTCCCCTGCTGTTGCCCTGGCCGCACATGTCATGTAGTGTGACACTCGGATGTCTGTTAAAGCTGTGACTGTGAAGCAGATTTGTCAGGGCCCTGCACTGTTCCTGGTTCATCCTTGATGCCTCGGCAATATGCTGAGGAGGGTTTTAGTGGAGCTAGACATGTGAACAGCATGTCCCAAATGGCATGACACATGTTGATTTTGTATATGTAGAGAGCTTAAAATGGTTTGTAGGAGTCATCAAGAAGGAAAGGACATTCCAATAAAACGCCCTTTCCTGCTCTGAGCCTCAGCCCTGGGGCCCCGGGGCCCCGGGGGGTCGAGCTCTGGAGCAGCTCTGCAGAAGCCGAGCTGAGGTGTGCCTTTGCCTTGCAAGCTCCCAGCCCTGGGCCCAGGCCCCAGCGGCGGGGGAGGGGAGGCTGTCATTTCACAATGCTCTGCCCAGCCTGAGGGTTCCGTTGGCACGGCGACGGCAGCAGGTGAGCCCTGGAGCAGGGGGCTTGGAGAGGTCAAGGCAGACAGAGCTGGGAGCCCCAGGAACAGGACCCAGGCCAGTGGAGGTGGCTCAGCTGAGCCCACCTGACGGCTCGAGGCCACTCCTCACAGGGCCTCTGCTGCTGTCAGAAGCCCTGGGGCCCTGCTACTGGCGGAGGAAGCCTTCAGGCCTCAAAGGGCACCGGCCTTCTCTGAGGCCTGTGACTGGGCTCAAAAACAGAACATGTGAAAAACAGGGGCCAGACACTGCACTGAAGAAAGGTAGGTTAAGGTGTGAAAACAAAAGCACCAAGAAGAAAGGAAAAAGCATAGCTCTTAACACACCCTCATCTGGACTTTGTGGCCAGTCCCTGTAGATTCATTTTCAGTCCCCTAGTCAAGGCTAGGGGTGGGCAAAGGTACCCTCACTACTGGTGGAACAATATTGCCTAAATTCGCCTCCAGCTCTGTTCTGCCTGCAGGGACATTTTTTAGCTGTTGTGCCAATTTTCTATGCAGATTTTGCTTCCTGAAATGTGTTTTTTCCCTGAAATATCATGTTTTTGACCGCGTAAACTAAATTTAATGGAAAAAATCAATGTCTTCTGGCAAACCATCTGAAATGCTGTTTTTTTCACAAACTATCTGTTTTCAGTCTGAAACTTCGTGTGGCCACCAAAAAACATTTCCCATAAAAAACAGAATTTCAGGGAGAAAGAGCCTGAAATTGGCAATTTCTCTCTGTGGGCAGAGCAGGCGAAGTGGCAGAATTTGCCCAGAATTCTGCATTTTTTCTGCTGAGCAAATTATCGGCCGTTTCGACCACCCCCTAGTCAAGGCCATGATATCTATGGACTTCAAGGGAAAGACACTTGCAGCACACAATCATCACCGTTCTAACACCTTCTCTATTTCCATTGACTTCATTGGGATCACCCACCCAAATATATAGCTCTGGAAATGTGTAAACCGAATGGTAGTGCGTAAAAAGGGCCAACGAAGGACGTCTTTCTCTTGTAATGTGAAGTGGAAAAAAACAAAGGTGAAGTAGTTCCTTGGTTTTGTAGACAGTAGGGGAATAGTTCTATTTTGATATTTGTGTTTGTACCATGCTCCGCTGCCATCATTTCCAGGGTCTCTAGGCACTCTGCAAGTCCTGAAAGAGGGGAGGGTGCAGGTGGGTGAGGTTAGTGGGGAGAGCGGGGAACATGCAAGCTAACTTTGCTGTTGTGTTGATGGGTGCAGGGGAGTGCTTGAGGGGATGCAACTTCACTTTTCTCTCATTGTGACTGTCAGAGCCTGCTCCCCCCCCCTCTCTCTCTCTCTCTCTCTCTCTCTCTCCCCCTCTGGCTCCCTCTCTCTCTCTCACACATAGATACATTTACCCTGTCTGCCACAGAGCTCTGGGAATTGACAAATGTGCAACGGGGGAAGTGTAGAGACTCCACTCATTACCATATGCTAGGTGCTAAGGCTTATGGGAGGCAAGATGTTTTGGATAAGAGAAGCAGATCCCTGAGACATGAGGACCCCTTACCCCCATTCAGCTGCCATAGTACATAGGTTGGCAGGCTTGTCCCTGAGTCAAACCTCACTCTAATTTCCTCAGGTACTGCGCTGAGTGTCCAACTCAGACATTTGCCCGCCAGGGCAAAGCCCGCCAGGCGTTTGTAAGGCGTTCGTAAGGCGATCGGGGCAGGGGCCAGAATTTCTGGCTCTTTTGCCCAGAAATCTATTCCGGTGTCTTCTGCAGTCCTCAAACTCTTCTGACACTGCACACACAGCCAAAGGACAGAATGAAATGGAATGAAATCCCCTGCCGCGCCATTCCCCTGGTTTTGTAGCTGTTCCATAACTTCAGTTTCAGAATGATGTTGAAATACTGCCAGTGGTTCTTCGTGGTGAAATGAGGAGCAGGACAGATAAAAGGTGGAGACTGAATACCTTAAAGTGCCCCATGAAGCTTGGTGTCCCATCCGTTGGGCCTAGAGGGGTGCTGTATCTGCAGGAAGGTAAGGAGAAGCATGCTGACATTAATGGGAGAGGTTTGGGGCAGGGGGATAGGACGGCGATCCAGTAACAAATCAATCTGGAAGAGGCCCTTCAGGGTGTCCAGTATGTGTGATGCAGAGGGATAGCTCTGCTGTCCAAAGCCTAACTCTTTACAGTGCAGTATGTGCAATTTGGGAGGCTTGCTTTGCTGTCGGAAGCCAGACCATGTGTGAGTGAAGCTTGCAGTCTTGTTGCGCCCATTCTCTGTGACAGGAGTTTGTCCTGCTGCACCCGTTCAGTAGGAGGGAAGCCCATGCTGTAGCACTGGGTGAGTGAAGCTTCCCCTGCTGTTGCCCTGGCCGCACATGTCATGTAGTGTGACACTCGGATGTCTGTTAAAGCTGTGACTGTGAAGCAGATTTGTCAGGGCCCTGCACTGTTCCTGGTTCATCCTTGATGCCTCGGCAATATGCTGAGGAGGGTTTTAGTGGAGCTAGACATGTGAACAGCATGTCCCAAATGGCATGACACATGTTGATTTTGTATATGTAGAGAGCTTAAAATGGTTTGTAGGAGTCATCAAGAAGGAAAGGACATTCCAATAAAACGCCCTTTCCTGCTCTGAGCCTCAGCCCTGGGGCCCCGGGGCCCCGGGGGGTCGAGCTCTGGAGCAGCTCTGCAGAAGCCGAGCTGAGGTGTGCCTTTGCCTTGCAAGCTCCCAGCCCTGGGCCCAGGCCCCAGCGGCGGGGGAGGGGAGGCTGTCATTTCACAATGCTCTGCCCAGCCTGAGGGTTCCGTTGGCACGGCGACGGCAGCAGGTGAGCCCTGGAGCAGGGGGCTTGGAGAGGTCAAGGCAGACAGAGCTGGGAGCCCCAGGAACCGGACCCAGGCCAGTGGAGGTGGCTCAGCTGAGCCCACGAGATCGCTCGAGGCCACTCCTCACAGGGCCTCTGCTGCTGTCAGAAGCCCTGGGGCCCTGCTACTGGCGGAGGAAGCCTTCAGGCCTCAAAGGGCACCGGCCTTCTCTGAGGCCTGTGACTGGGCTCAAAAACAGAACATGTGAAAAACAGGGGCCAGACACTGCACTGAAGAAAGGTAGGTTAAGGTGTGAAAACAAAAGCACCAAGAAGAAAGGAAAAAGCATAGCTCTTAACACACCCTCATCTGGACTTTGTGGCCAGTCCCTGTAGATTCATTTTCAGTCCCCTAGTCAAGGCTAGGGGTGGGCAAAGGTACCCTCACTACTGGTGGAACAATATTGCCTAAATTCGCCTCCAGCTCTGTTCTGCCTGCAGGGACATTTTTTAGCTGTTGTGCCAATTTTCTATGCAGATTTTGCTTCCTGAAATGTGTTTTTTCCCTGAAATATCATGTTTTTGACCGCGTAAACTAAATTTAATGGAAAAAATCAATGTCTTCTGGCAAACCATCTGAAATGCTGTTTTTTTCACAAACTATCTGTTTTCAGTCTGAAACTTCGTGTGGCCACCAAAAAACATTTCCCATAAAAAACAGAATTTCAGGGAGAAAGAGCCTGAAATTGGCAATTTCTCTCTGTGGGCAGAGCAGGCGAAGTGGCAGAATTTGCCCAGAATTCTGCATTTTTTCTGCTGAGCAAATTATCGGCCGTTTCGACCACCCCCTAGTCAAGGCCATGATATCTATGGACTTCAAGGGAAAGACACTTGCAGCACACAATCATCACCGTTCTAACACCTTCTCTATTTCCATTGACTTCATTGGGATCACCCACCCAAATATATAGCTCTGGAAATGTGTAAACCGAATGGTAGTGCGTAAAAAGGGCCAACGAAGGACGTCTTTCTCTTGTAATGTGAAGTGGAAAAAAACAAAGGTGAAGTAGTTCCTTGGTTTTGTAGACAGTAGGGGAATAGTTCTATTTTGATATTTGTGTTTGTACCATGCTCCGCTGCCATCATTTCCAGGGTCTCTAGGCACTCTGCAAGTCCTGAAAGAGGGGAGGGTGCAGGTGGGTGAGGTTAGTGGGGAGAGCGGGGAACATGCAAGCTAACTTTGCTGTTGTGTTGATGGGTGCAGGGGAGTGCTTGAGGGGATGCAACTTCACTTTTCTCTCATTGTGACTGTCAGAGCCTGCTCCCCCCCCCTCTCTCTCTCTCTCTCTCTCTCTCTCTCCCCCTCTGGCTCCCTCTCTCTCTCTCACACATAGATACATTTACCCTGTCTGCCACAGAGCTCTGGGAATTGACAAATGTGCAACGGGGGAAGTGTAGAGACTCCACTCATTACCATATGCTAGGTGCTAAGGCTTATGGGAGGCAAGATGTTTTGGATAAGAGAAGCAGATCCCTGAGACATGAGGACCCCTTACCCCCATTCAGCTGCCATAGTACATAGGTTGGCAGGCTTGTCCCTGAGTCAAACCTCACTCTAATTTCCTCAGGTACTGCGCTGAGTGTCCAACTCAGACATTTGCCCGCCAGGGCAAAGCCCGCCAGGCGTTTGTAAGGCGTTCGTAAGGCGATCGGGGCAGGGGCCAGAATTTCTGGCTCTTTTGCCCAGAAATCTATTCCGGTGTCTTCTGCAGTCCTCAAACTCTTCTGACACTGCACACACAGCCAAAGGACAGAATGAAATGGAATGAAATCCCCTGCCGCGCCATTCCCCTGGTTTTGTAGCTGTTCCATAACTTCAGTTTCAGAATGATGTTGAAATACTGCCAGTGGTTCTTCGTGGTGAAATGAGGAGCAGGACAGATAAAAGGTGGAGACTGAATACCTTAAAGTGCCCCATGAAGCTTGGTGTCCCATCCGTTGGGCCTAGAGGGGTGCTGTATCTGCAGGAAGGTAAGGAGAAGCATGCTGACATTAATGGGAGAGGTTTGGGGCAGGGGGATAGGACGGCGATCCAGTAACAAATCAATCTGGAAGAGGCCCTTCAGGGTGTCCAGTATGTGTGATGCAGAGGGATAGCTCTGCTGTCCAAAGCCTAACTCTTTACAGTGCAGTATGTGCAATTTGGGAGGCTTGCTTTGCTGTCGGAAGCCAGACCATGTGTGAGTGAAGCTTGCAGTCTTGTTGCGCCCATTCTCTGTGACAGGAGTTTGTCCTGCTGCACCCGTTCAGTAGGAGGGAAGCCCATGCTGTAGCACTGGGTGAGTGAAGCTTCCCCTGCTGTTGCCCTGGCCGCACATGTCATGTAGTGTGACACTCGGATGTCTGTTAAAGCTGTGACTGTGAAGCAGATTTGTCAGGGCCCTGCACTGTTCCTGGTTCATCCTTGATGCCTCGGCAATATGCTGAGGAGGGTTTTAGTGGAGCTAGACATGTGAACAGCATGTCCCAAATGGCATGACACATGTTGATTTTGTATATGTAGAGAGCTTAAAATGGTTTGTAGGAGTCATCAAGAAGGAAAGGACATTCCAATAAAACGCCCTTTCCTGCTCTGAGCCTCAGCCCTGGGGCCCCGGGGCCCCGGGGGGTCGAGCTCTGGAGCAGCTCTGCAGAAGCCGAGCTGAGGTGTGCCTTTGCCTTGCAAGCTCCCAGCCCTGGGCCCAGGCCCCAGCGGCGGGGGAGGGGAGGCTGTCATTTCACAATGCTCTGCCCAGCCTGAGGGTTCCGTTGGCACGGCGACGGCAGCAGGTGAGCCCTGGAGCAGGGGGCTTGGAGAGGTCAAGGCAGACAGAGCTGGGAGCCCCAGGAACAGGACCCAGGCCAGTGGAGGTGGCTCAGCTGAGCCCACCTGACGGCTCGAGGCCACTCCTCACAGGGCCTCTGCTGCTGTCAGAAGCCCTGGGGCCCTGCTACTGGCGGAGGAAGCCTTCAGGCCTCAAAGGGCACCGGCCTTCTCTGAGGCCTGTGACTGGGCTCAAAAACAGAACATGTGAAAAACAGGGGCCAGACACTGCACTGAAGAAAGGTAGGTTAAGGTGTGAAAACAAAAGCACCAAGAAGAAAGGAAAAAGCATAGCTCTTAACACACCCTCATCTGGACTTTGTGGCCAGTCCCTGTAGATTCATTTTCAGTCCCCTAGTCAAGGCTAGGGGTGGGCAAAGGTACCCTCACTACTGGTGGAACAATATTGCCTAAATTCGCCTCCAGCTCTGTTCTGCCTGCAGGGACATTTTTTAGCTGTTGTGCCAATTTTCTATGCAGATTTTGCTTCCTGAAATGTGTTTTTTCCCTGAAATATCATGTTTTTGACCGCGTAAACTAAATTTAATGGAAAAAATCAATGTCTTCTGGCAAACCATCTGAAATGCTGTTTTTTTCACAAACTATCTGTTTTCAGTCTGAAACTTCGTGTGGCCACCAAAAAACATTTCCCATAAAAAACAGAATTTCAGGGAGAAAGAGCCTGAAATTGGCAATTTCTCTCTGTGGGCAGAGCAGGCGAAGTGGCAGAATTTGCCCAGAATTCTGCATTTTTTCTGCTGAGCAAATTATCGGCCGTTTCGACCACCCCCTAGTCAAGGCCATGATATCTATGGACTTCAAGGGAAAGACACTTGCAGCACACAATCATCACCGTTCTAACACCTTCTCTATTTCCATTGACTTCATTGGGATCACCCACCCAAATATATAGCTCTGGAAATGTGTAAACCGAATGGTAGTGCGTAAAAAGGGCCAACGAAGGACGTCTTTCTCTTGTAATGTGAAGTGGAAAAAAACAAAGGTGAAGTAGTTCCTTGGTTTTGTAGACAGTAGGGGAATAGTTCTATTTTGATATTTGTGTTTGTACCATGCTCCGCTGCCATCATTTCCAGGGTCTCTAGGCACTCTGCAAGTCCTGAAAGAGGGGAGGGTGCAGGTGGGTGAGGTTAGTGGGGAGAGCGGGGAACATGCAAGCTAACTTTGCTGTTGTGTTGATGGGTGCAGGGGAGTGCTTGAGGGGATGCAACTTCACTTTTCTCTCATTGTGACTGTCAGAGCCTGCTCCCCCCCCCCTCTCTCTCTCTCTCTCTCTCTCTCTCTCTCTCCCCCTCTGGCTCCCTCTCTCTCTCTCACACATAGATACATTTACCCTGTCTGCCACAGAGCTCTGGGAATTGACAAATGTGCAACGGGGGAAGTGTAGAGACTCCACTCATTACCATATGCTAGGTGCTAAGGCTTATGGGAGGCAAGATGTTTTGGATAAGAGAAGCAGATCCCTGAGACATGAGGACCCCTTACCCCCATTCAGCTGCCATAGTACATAGGTTGGCAGGCTTGTCCCTGAGTCAAACCTCACTCTAATTTCCTCAGGTACTGCGCTGAGTGTCCAACTCAGACATTTGCCCGCCAGGGCAAAGCCCGCCAGGCGTTTGTAAGGCGTTCGTAAGGCGATCGGGGCAGGGGCCAGAATTTCTGGCTCTTTTGCCCAGAAATCTATTCCGGTGTCTTCTGCAGTCCTCAAACTCTTCTGACACTGCACACACAGCCAAAGGACAGAATGAAATGGAATGAAATCCCCTGCCGCGCCATTCCCCTGGTTTTGTAGCTGTTCCATAACTTCAGTTTCAGAATGATGTTGAAATACTGCCAGTGGTTCTTCGTGGTGAAATGAGGAGCAGGACAGATAAAAGGTGGAGACTGAATACCTTAAAGTGCCCCATGAAGCTTGGTGTCCCATCCGTTGGGCCTAGAGGGGTGCTGTATCTGCAGGAAGGTAAGGAGAAGCATGCTGACATTAATGGGAGAGGTTTGGGGCAGGGGGATAGGACGGCGATCCAGTAACAAATCAATCTGGAAGAGGCCCTTCAGGGTGTCCAGTATGTGTGATGCAGAGGGATAGCTCTGCTGTCCAAAGCCTAACTCTTTACAGTGCAGTATGTGCAATTTGGGAGGCTTGCTTTGCTGTCGGAAGCCAGACCATGTGTGAGTGAAGCTTGCAGTCTTGTTGCGCCCATTCTCTGTGACAGGAGTTTGTCCTGCTGCACCCGTTCAGTAGGAGGGAAGCCCATGCTGTAGCACTGGGTGAGTGAAGCTTCCCCTGCTGTTGCCCTGGCCGCACATGTCATGTAGTGTGACACTCAGATGTCTGTTAAAGCTGTGACTGTGAAGCAGATTTGTCAGGGCCCTGCACTGTTCCTGGTTCATCCTTGATGCCTCGGCAATATGCTGAGGAGGGTTTTAGTGGAGCTAGACATGTGAACAGCATGTCCCAAATGGCATGACACATGTTGATTTTGTATATGTAGAGAGCTTAAAATGGTTTGTAGGAGTCATCAAGAAGGAAAGGACATTCCAATAAAACGCCCTTTCCTGCTCTGAGCCTCAGCCCTGGGGCCCCGGGGCCCCGGGGGGTCGAGCTCTGGAGCAGCTCTGCAGAAGCCGAGCTGAGGTGTGCCTTTGCCTTGCAAGCTCCCAGCCCTGGGCCCAGGCCCCAGCGGCGGGGGAGGGGAGGCTGTCATTTCACAATGCTCTGCCCAGCCTGAGGGTTCCGTTGGCACGGCGACGGCAGCAGGTGAGCCCTGGAGCAGGGGGCTTGGAGAGGTCAAGGCAGACAGAGCTGGGAGCCCCAGGAACCGGACCCAGGCCAGTGGAGGTGGCTCAGCTGAGCCCACGAGATCGCTCGAGGCCACTCCTCACAGGGCCTCTGCTGCTGTCAGAAGCCCTGGGGCCCTGCTACTGGCGGAGGAAGCCTTCAGGCCTCAAAGGGCACCGGCCTTCTCTGAGGCCTGTGACTGGGCTCAAAAACAGAACATGTGAAAAACAGGGGCCAGACACTGCACTGAAGAAAGGTAGGTTAAGGTGTGAAAACAAAAGCACCAAGAAGAAAGGAAAAAGCATAGCTCTTAACACACCCTCATCTGGACTTTGTGGCCAGTCCCTGTAGATTCATTTTCAGTCCCCTAGTCAAGGCTAGGGGTGGGCAAAGGTACCCTCACTACTGGTGGAACAATATTGCCTAAATTCGCCTCCAGCTCTGTTCTGCCTGCAGGGACATTTTTTAGCTGTTGTGCCAATTTTCTATGCAGATTTTGCTTCCTGAAATGTGTTTTTTCCCTGAAATATCATGTTTTTGACCGCGTAAACTAAATTTAATGGAAAAAATCAATGTCTTCTGGCAAACCATCTGAAATGCTGTTTTTTTCACAAACTATCTGTTTTCAGTCTGAAACTTCGTGTGGCCACCAAAAAACATTTCCCATAAAAAACAGAATTTCAGGGAGAAAGAGCCTGAAATTGGCAATTTCTCTCTGTGGGCAGAGCAGGCGAAGTGGCAGAATTTGCCCAGAATTCTGCATTTTTTCTGCTGAGCAAATTATCGGCCGTTTCGACCACCCCCTAGTCAAGGCCATGATATCTATGGACTTCAAGGGAAAGACACTTGCAGCACACAATCATCACCGTTCTAACACCTTCTCTATTTCCATTGACTTCATTGGGATCACCCACCCAAATATATAGCTCTGGAAATGTGTAAACCGAATGGTAGTGCGTAAAAAGGGCCAACGAAGGACGTCTTTCTCTTGTAATGTGAAGTGGAAAAAAACAAAGGTGAAGTAGTTCCTTGGTTTTGTAGACAGTAGGGGAATAGTTCTATTTTGATATTTGTGTTTGTACCATGCTCCGCTGCCATCATTTCCAGGGTCTCTAGGCACTCTGCAAGTCCTGAAAGAGGGGAGGGTGCAGGTGGGTGAGGTTAGTGGGGAGAGCGGGGAACATGCAAGCTAACTTTGCTGTTGTGTTGATGGGTGCAGGGGAGTGCTTGAGGGGATGCAACTTCACTTTTCTCTCATTGTGACTGTCAGAGCCTGCTCCCCCCCCCTCTCTCTCTCTCTCTCTCTCTCTCTCTCCCCCTCTGGCTCCCTCTCTCTCTCTCACACATAGATACATTTACCCTGTCTGCCACAGAGCTCTGGGAATTGACAAATGTGCAACGGGGGAAGTGTAGAGACTCCACTCATTACCATATGCTAGGTGCTAAGGCTTATGGGAGGCAAGATGTTTTGGATAAGAGAAGCAGATCCCTGAGACATGAGGACCCCTTACCCCCATTCAGCTGCCATAGTACATAGGTTGGCAGGCTTGTCCCTGAGTCAAACCTCACTCTAATTTCCTCAGGTACTGCGCTGAGTGTCCAACTCAGACATTTGCCCGCCAGGGCAAAGCCCGCCAGGCGTTTGTAAGGCGTTCGTAAGGCGATCGGGGCAGGGGCCAGAATTTCTGGCTCTTTTGCCCAGAAATCTATTCCGGTGTCTTCTGCAGTCCTCAAACTCTTCTGACACTGCACACACAGCCAAAGGACAGAATGAAATGGAATGAAATCCCCTGCCGCGCCATTCCCCTGGTTTTGTAGCTGTTCCATAACTTCAGTTTCAGAATGATGTTGAAATACTGCCAGTGGTTCTTCGTGGTGAAATGAGGAGCAGGACAGATAAAAGGTGGAGACTGAATACCTTAAAGTGCCCCATGAAGCTTGGTGTCCCATCCGTTGGGCCTAGAGGGGTGCTGTATCTGCAGGAAGGTAAGGAGAAGCATGCTGACATTAATGGGAGAGGTTTGGGGCAGGGGGATAGGACGGCGATCCAGTAACAAATCAATCTGGAAGAGGCCCTTCAGGGTGTCCAGTATGTGTGATGCAGAGGGATAGCTCTGCTGTCCAAAGCCTAACTCTTTACAGTGCAGTATGTGCAATTTGGGAGGCTTGCTTTGCTGTCGGAAGCCAGACCATGTGTGAGTGAAGCTTGCAGTCTTGTTGCGCCCATTCTCTGTGACAGGAGTTTGTCCTGCTGCACCCGTTCAGTAGGAGGGAAGCCCATGCTGTAGCACTGGGTGAGTGAAGCTTCCCCTGCTGTTGCCCTGGCCGCACATGTCATGTAGTGTGACACTCGGATGTCTGTTAAAGCTGTGACTGTGAAGCAGATTTGTCAGGGCCCTGCACTGTTCCTGGTTCATCCTTGATGCCTCGGCAATATGCTGAGGAGGGTTTTAGTGGAGCTAGACATGTGAACAGCATGTCCCAAATGGCATGACACATGTTGATTTTGTATATGTAGAGAGCTTAAAATGGTTTGTAGGAGTCATCAAGAAGGAAAGGACATTCCAATAAAACGCCCTTTCCTGCTCTGAGCCTCAGCCCTGGGGCCCCGGGGCCCCGGGGGGTCGAGCTCTGGAGCAGCTCTGCAGAAGCCGAGCTGAGGTGTGCCTTTGCCTTGCAAGCTCCCAGCCCTGGGCCCAGGCCCCAGCGGCGGGGGAGGGGAGGCTGTCATTTCACAATGCTCTGCCCAGCCTGAGGGTTCCGTTGGCACGGCGACGGCAGCAGGTGAGCCCTGGAGCAGGGGGCTTGGAGAGGTCAAGGCAGACAGAGCTGGGAGCCCCAGGAACAGGACCCAGGCCAGTGGAGGTGGCTCAGCTGAGCCCACCTGACGGCTCGAGGCCACTCCTCACAGGGCCTCTGCTGCTGTCAGAAGCCCTGGGGCCCTGCTACTGGCGGAGGAAGCCTTCAGGCCTCAAAGGGCACCGGCCTTCTCTGAGGCCTGTGACTGGGCTCAAAAACAGAACATGTGAAAAACAGGGGCCAGACACTGCACTGAAGAAAGGTAGGTTAAGGTGTGAAAACAAAAGCACCAAGAAGAAAGGAAAAAGCATAGCTCTTAACACACCCTCATCTGGACTTTGTGGCCAGTCCCTGTAGATTCATTTTCAGTCCCCTAGTCAAGGCTAGGGGTGGGCAAAGGTACCCTCACTACTGGTGGAACAATATTGCCTAAATTCGCCTCCAGCTCTGTTCTGCCTGCAGGGACATTTTTTAGCTGTTGTGCCAATTTTCTATGCAGATTTTGCTTCCTGAAATGTGTTTTTTCCCTGAAATATCATGTTTTTGACCGCGTAAACTAAATTTAATGGAAAAAATCAATGTCTTCTGGCAAACCATCTGAAATGCTGTTTTTTTCACAAACTATCTGTTTTCAGTCTGAAACTTCGTGTGGCCACCAAAAAACATTTCCCATAAAAAACAGAATTTCAGGGAGAAAGAGCCTGAAATTGGCAATTTCTCTCTGTGGGCAGAGCAGGCGAAGTGGCAGAATTTGCCCAGAATTCTGCATTTTTTCTGCTGAGCAAATTATCGGCCGTTTCGACCACCCCCTAGTCAAGGCCATGATATCTATGGACTTCAAGGGAAAGACACTTGCAGCACACAATCATCACCGTTCTAACACCTTCTCTATTTCCATTGACTTCATTGGGATCACCCACCCAAATATATAGCTCTGGAAATGTGTAAACCGAATGGTAGTGCGTAAAAAGGGCCAACGAAGGACGTCTTTCTCTTGTAATGTGAAGTGGAAAAAAACAAAGGTGAAGTAGTTCCTTGGTTTTGTAGACAGTAGGGGAATAGTTCTATTTTGATATTTGTGTTTGTACCATGCTCCGCTGCCATCATTTCCAGGGTCTCTAGGCACTCTGCAAGTCCTGAAAGAGGGGAGGGTGCAGGTGGGTGAGGTTAGTGGGGAGAGCGGGGAACATGCAAGCTAACTTTGCTGTTGTGTTGATGGGTGCAGGGGAGTGCTTGAGGGGATGCAACTTCACTTTTCTCTCATTGTGACTGTCAGAGCCTGCTCCCCCCCCCCTCTCTCTCTCTCTCTCTCTCTCTCTCTCTCTCCCCCTCTGGCTCCCTCTCTCTCTCTCACACATAGATACATTTACCCTGTCTGCCACAGAGCTCTGGGAATTGACAAATGTGCAACGGGGGAAGTGTAGAGACTCCACTCATTACCATATGCTAGGTGCTAAGGCTTATGGGAGGCAAGATGTTTTGGATAAGAGAAGCAGATCCCTGAGACATGAGGACCCCTTACCCCCATTCAGCTGCCATAGTACATAGGTTGGCAGGCTTGTCCCTGAGTCAAACCTCACTCTAATTTCCTCAGGTACTGCGCTGAGTGTCCAACTCAGACATTTGCCCGCCAGGGCAAAGCCCGCCAGGCGTTTGTAAGGCGTTCGTAAGGCGATCGGGGCAGGGGCCAGAATTTCTGGCTCTTTTGCCCAGAAATCTATTCCGGTGTCTTCTGCAGTCCTCAAACTCTTCTGACACTGCACACACAGCCAAAGGACAGAATGAAATGGAATGAAATCCCCTGCCGCGCCATTCCCCTGGTTTTGTAGCTGTTCCATAACTTCAGTTTCAGAATGATGTTGAAATACTGCCAGTGGTTCTTCGTGGTGAAATGAGGAGCAGGACAGATAAAAGGTGGAGACTGAATACCTTAAAGTGCCCCATGAAGCTTGGTGTCCCATCCGTTGGGCCTAGAGGGGTGCTGTATCTGCAGGAAGGTAAGGAGAAGCATGCTGACATTAATGGGAGAGGTTTGGGGCAGGGGGATAGGACGGCGATCCAGTAACAAATCAATCTGGAAGAGGCCCTTCAGGGTGTCCAGTATGTGTGATGCAGAGGGATAGCTCTGCTGTCCAAAGCCTAACTCTTTACAGTGCAGTATGTGCAATTTGGGAGGCTTGCTTTGCTGTCGGAAGCCAGACCATGTGTGAGTGAAGCTTGCAGTCTTGTTGCGCCCATTCTCTGTGACAGGAGTTTGTCCTGCTGCACCCGTTCAGTAGGAGGGAAGCCCATGCTGTAGCACTGGGTGAGTGAAGCTTCCCCTGCTGTTGCCCTGGCCGCACATGTCATGTAGTGTGACACTCAGATGTCTGTTAAAGCTGTGACTGTGAAGCAGATTTGTCAGGGCCCTGCACTGTTCCTGGTTCATCCTTGATGCCTCGGCAATATGCTGAGGAGGGTTTTAGTGGAGCTAGACATGTGAACAGCATGTCCCAAATGGCATGACACATGTTGATTTTGTATATGTAGAGAGCTTAAAATGGTTTGTAGGAGTCATCAAGAAGGAAAGGACATTCCAATAAAACGCCCTTTCCTGCTCTGAGCCTCAGCCCTGGGGCCCCGGGGCCCCGGGGGGTCGAGCTCTGGAGCAGCTCTGCAGAAGCCGAGCTGAGGTGTGCCTTTGCCTTGCAAGCTCCCAGCCCTGGGCCCAGGCCCCAGCGGCGGGGGAGGGGAGGCTGTCATTTCACAATGCTCTGCCCAGCCTGAGGGTTCCGTTGGCACGGCGACGGCAGCAGGTGAGCCCTGGAGCAGGGGGCTTGGAGAGGTCAAGGCAGACAGAGCTGGGAGCCCCAGGAACCGGACCCAGGCCAGTGGAGGTGGCTCAGCTGAGCCCACGAGATCGCTCGAGGCCACTCCTCACAGGGCCTCTGCTGCTGTCAGAAGCCCTGGGGCCCTGCTACTGGCGGAGGAAGCCTTCAGGCCTCAAAGGGCACCGGCCTTCTCTGAGGCCTGTGACTGGGCTCAAAAACAGAACATGTGAAAAACAGGGGCCAGACACTGCACTGAAGAAAGGTAGGTTAAGGTGTGAAAACAAAAGCACCAAGAAGAAAGGAAAAAGCATAGCTCTTAACACACCCTCATCTGGACTTTGTGGCCAGTCCCTGTAGATTCATTTTCAGTCCCCTAGTCAAGGCTAGGGGTGGGCAAAGGTACCCTCACTACTGGTGGAACAATATTGCCTAAATTCGCCTCCAGCTCTGTTCTGCCTGCAGGGACATTTTTTAGCTGTTGTGCCAATTTTCTATGCAGATTTTGCTTCCTGAAATGTGTTTTTTCCCTGAAATATCATGTTTTTGACCGCGTAAACTAAATTTAATGGAAAAAATCAATGTCTTCTGGCAAACCATCTGAAATGCTGTTTTTTTCACAAACTATCTGTTTTCAGTCTGAAACTTCGTGTGGCCACCAAAAAACATTTCCCATAAAAAACAGAATTTCAGGGAGAAAGAGCCTGAAATTGGCAATTTCTCTCTGTGGGCAGAGCAGGCGAAGTGGCAGAATTTGCCCAGAATTCTGCATTTTTTCTGCTGAGCAAATTATCGGCCGTTTCGACCACCCCCTAGTCAAGGCCATGATATCTATGGACTTCAAGGGAAAGACACTTGCAGCACACAATCATCACCGTTCTAACACCTTCTCTATTTCCATTGACTTCATTGGGATCACCCACCCAAATATATAGCTCTGGAAATGTGTAAACCGAATGGTAGTGCGTAAAAAGGGCCAACGAAGGACGTCTTTCTCTTGTAATGTGAAGTGGAAAAAAACAAAGGTGAAGTAGTTCCTTGGTTTTGTAGACAGTAGGGGAATAGTTCTATTTTGATATTTGTGTTTGTACCATGCTCCGCTGCCATCATTTCCAGGGTCTCTAGGCACTCTGCAAGTCCTGAAAGAGGGGAGGGTGCAGGTGGGTGAGGTTAGTGGGGAGAGCGGGGAACATGCAAGCTAACTTTGCTGTTGTGTTGATGGGTGCAGGGGAGTGCTTGAGGGGATGCAACTTCACTTTTCTCTCATTGTGACTGTCAGAGCCTGCTCCCCCCCCCTCTCTCTCTCTCTCTCTCTCTCTCTCTCCCCCTCTGGCTCCCTCTCTCTCTCTCACACATAGATACATTTACCCTGTCTGCCACAGAGCTCTGGGAATTGACAAATGTGCAACGGGGGAAGTGTAGAGACTCCACTCATTACCATATGCTAGGTGCTAAGGCTTATGGGAGGCAAGATGTTTTGGATAAGAGAAGCAGATCCCTGAGACATGAGGACCCCTTACCCCCATTCAGCTGCCATAGTACATAGGTTGGCAGGCTTGTCCCTGAGTCAAACCTCACTCTAATTTCCTCAGGTACTGCGCTGAGTGTCCAACTCAGACATTTGCCCGCCAGGGCAAAGCCCGCCAGGCGTTTGTAAGGCGTTCGTAAGGCGATCGGGGCAGGGGCCAGAATTTCTGGCTCTTTTGCCCAGAAATCTATTCCGGTGTCTTCTGCAGTCCTCAAACTCTTCTGACACTGCACACACAGCCAAAGGACAGAATGAAATGGAATGAAATCCCCTGCCGCGCCATTCCCCTGGTTTTGTAGCTGTTCCATAACTTCAGTTTCAGAATGATGTTGAAATACTGCCAGTGGTTCTTCGTGGTGAAATGAGGAGCAGGACAGATAAAAGGTGGAGACTGAATACCTTAAAGTGCCCCATGAAGCTTGGTGTCCCATCCGTTGGGCCTAGAGGGGTGCTGTATCTGCAGGAAGGTAAGGAGAAGCATGCTGACATTAATGGGAGAGGTTTGGGGCAGGGGGATAGGACGGCGATCCAGTAACAAATCAATCTGGAAGAGGCCCTTCAGGGTGTCCAGTATGTGTGATGCAGAGGGATAGCTCTGCTGTCCAAAGCCTAACTCTTTACAGTGCAGTATGTGCAATTTGGGAGGCTTGCTTTGCTGTCGGAAGCCAGACCATGTGTGAGTGAAGCTTGCAGTCTTGTTGCGCCCATTCTCTGTGACAGGAGTTTGTCCTGCTGCACCCGTTCAGTAGGAGGGAAGCCCATGCTGTAGCACTGGGTGAGTGAAGCTTCCCCTGCTGTTGCCCTGGCCGCACATGTCATGTAGTGTGACACTCGGATGTCTGTTAAAGCTGTGACTGTGAAGCAGATTTGTCAGGGCCCTGCACTGTTCCTGGTTCATCCTTGATGCCTCGGCAATATGCTGAGGAGGGTTTTAGTGGAGCTAGACATGTGAACAGCATGTCCCAAATGGCATGACACATGTTGATTTTGTATATGTAGAGAGCTTAAAATGGTTTGTAGGAGTCATCAAGAAGGAAAGGACATTCCAATAAAACGCCCTTTCCTGCTCTGAGCCTCAGCCCTGGGGCCCCGGGGCCCCGGGGGGTCGAGCTCTGGAGCAGCTCTGCAGAAGCCGAGCTGAGGTGTGCCTTTGCCTTGCAAGCTCCCAGCCCTGGGCCCAGGCCCCAGCGGCGGGGGAGGGGAGGCTGTCATTTCACAATGCTCTGCCCAGCCTGAGGGTTCCGTTGGCACGGCGACGGCAGCAGGTGAGCCCTGGAGCAGGGGGCTTGGAGAGGTCAAGGCAGACAGAGCTGGGAGCCCCAGGAACCGGACCCAGGCCAGTGGAGGTGGCTCAGCTGAGCCCACGAGATCGCTCGAGGCCACTCCTCACAGGGCCTCTGCTGCTGTCAGAAGCCCTGGGGCCCTGCTACTGGCGGAGGAAGCCTTCAGGCCTCAAAGGGCACCGGCCTTCTCTGAGGCCTGTGACTGGGCTCAAAAACAGAACATGTGAAAAACAGGGGCCAGACACTGCACTGAAGAAAGGTAGGTTAAGGTGTGAAAACAAAAGCACCAAGAAGAAAGGAAAAAGCATAGCTCTTAACACACCCTCATCTGGACTTTGTGGCCAGTCCCTGTAGATTCATTTTCAGTCCCCTAGTCAAGGCTAGGGGTGGGCAAAGGTACCCTCACTACTGGTGGAACAATATTGCCTAAATTCGCCTCCAGCTCTGTTCTGCCTGCAGGGACATTTTTTAGCTGTTGTGCCAATTTTCTATGCAGATTTTGCTTCCTGAAATGTGTTTTTTCCCTGAAATATCATGTTTTTGACCGCGTAAACTAAATTTAATGGAAAAAATCAATGTCTTCTGGCAAACCATCTGAAATGCTGTTTTTTTCACAAACTATCTGTTTTCAGTCTGAAACTTCGTGTGGCCACCAAAAAACATTTCCCATAAAAAACAGAATTTCAGGGAGAAAGAGCCTGAAATTGGCAATTTCTCTCTGTGGGCAGAGCAGGCGAAGTGGCAGAATTTGCCCAGAATTCTGCATTTTTTCTGCTGAGCAAATTATCGGCCGTTTCGACCACCCCCTAGTCAAGGCCATGATATCTATGGACTTCAAGGGAAAGACACTTGCAGCACACAATCATCACCGTTCTAACACCTTCTCTATTTCCATTGACTTCATTGGGATCACCCACCCAAATATATAGCTCTGGAAATGTGTAAACCGAATGGTAGTGCGTAAAAAGGGCCAACGAAGGACGTCTTTCTCTTGTAATGTGAAGTGGAAAAAAACAAAGGTGAAGTAGTTCCTTGGTTTTGTAGACAGTAGGGGAATAGTTCTATTTTGATATTTGTGTTTGTACCATGCTCCGCTGCCATCATTTCCAGGGTCTCTAGGCACTCTGCAAGTCCTGAAAGAGGGGAGGGTGCAGGTGGGTGAGGTTAGTGGGGAGAGCGGGGAACATGCAAGCTAACTTTGCTGTTGTGTTGATGGGTGCAGGGGAGTGCTTGAGGGGATGCAACTTCACTTTTCTCTCATTGTGACTGTCAGAGCCTGCTCCCCCCCCCTCTCTCTCTCTCTCTCTCTCTCTCTCTCCCCCTCTGGCTCCCTCTCTCTCTCTCACACATAGATACATTTACCCTGTCTGCCACAGAGCTCTGGGAATTGACAAATGTGCAACGGGGGAAGTGTAGAGACTCCACTCATTACCATATGCTAGGTGCTAAGGCTTATGGGAGGCAAGATGTTTTGGATAAGAGAAGCAGATCCCTGAGACATGAGGACCCCTTACCCCCATTCAGCTGCCATAGTACATAGGTTGGCAGGCTTGTCCCTGAGTCAAACCTCACTCTAATTTCCTCAGGTACTGCGCTGAGTGTCCAACTCAGACATTTGCCCGCCAGGGCAAAGCCCGCCAGGCGTTTGTAAGGCGTTCGTAAGGCGATCGGGGCAGGGGCCAGAATTTCTGGCTCTTTTGCCCAGAAATCTATTCCGGTGTCTTCTGCAGTCCTCAAACTCTTCTGACACTGCACACACAGCCAAAGGACAGAATGAAATGGAATGAAATCCCCTGCCGCGCCATTCCCCTGGTTTTGTAGCTGTTCCATAACTTCAGTTTCAGAATGATGTTGAAATACTGCCAGTGGTTCTTCGTGGTGAAATGAGGAGCAGGACAGATAAAAGGTGGAGACTGAATACCTTAAAGTGCCCCATGAAGCTTGGTGTCCCATCCGTTGGGCCTAGAGGGGTGCTGTATCTGCAGGAAGGTAAGGAGAAGCATGCTGACATTAATGGGAGAGGTTTGGGGCAGGGGGATAGGACGGCGATCCAGTAACAAATCAATCTGGAAGAGGCCCTTCAGGGTGTCCAGTATGTGTGATGCAGAGGGATAGCTCTGCTGTCCAAAGCCTAACTCTTTACAGTGCAGTATGTGCAATTTGGGAGGCTTGCTTTGCTGTCGGAAGCCAGACCATGTGTGAGTGAAGCTTGCAGTCTTGTTGCGCCCATTCTCTGTGACAGGAGTTTGTCCTGCTGCACCCGTTCAGTAGGAGGGAAGCCCATGCTGTAGCACTGGGTGAGTGAAGCTTCCCCTGCTGTTGCCCTGGCCGCACATGTCATGTAGTGTGACACTCGGATGTCTGTTAAAGCTGTGACTGTGAAGCAGATTTGTCAGGGCCCTGCACTGTTCCTGGTTCATCCTTGATGCCTCGGCAATATGCTGAGGAGGGTTTTAGTGGAGCTAGACATGTGAACAGCATGTCCCAAATGGCATGACACATGTTGATTTTGTATATGTAGAGAGCTTAAAATGGTTTGTAGGAGTCATCAAGAAGGAAAGGACATTCCAATAAAACGCCCTTTCCTGCTCTGAGCCTCAGCCCTGGGGCCCCGGGGCCCCGGGGGGTCGAGCTCTGGAGCAGCTCTGCAGAAGCCGAGCTGAGGTGTGCCTTTGCCTTGCAAGCTCCCAGCCCTGGGCCCAGGCCCCAGCGGCGGGGGAGGGGAGGCTGTCATTTCACAATGCTCTGCCCAGCCTGAGGGTTCCGTTGGCACGGCGACGGCAGCAGGTGAGCCCTGGAGCAGGGGGCTTGGAGAGGTCAAGGCAGACAGAGCTGGGAGCCCCAGGAACAGGACCCAGGCCAGTGGAGGTGGCTCAGCTGAGCCCACCTGACGGCTCGAGGCCACTCCTCACAGGGCCTCTGCTGCTGTCAGAAGCCCTGGGGCCCTGCTACTGGCGGAGGAAGCCTTCAGGCCTCAAAGGGCACCGGCCTTCTCTGAGGCCTGTGACTGGGCTCAAAAACAGAACATGTGAAAAACAGGGGCCAGACACTGCACTGAAGAAAGGTAGGTTAAGGTGTGAAAACAAAAGCACCAAGAAGAAAGGAAAAAGCATAGCTCTTAACACACCCTCATCTGGACTTTGTGGCCAGTCCCTGTAGATTCATTTTCAGTCCCCTAGTCAAGGCTAGGGGTGGGCAAAGGTACCCTCACTACTGGTGGAACAATATTGCCTAAATTCGCCTCCAGCTCTGTTCTGCCTGCAGGGACATTTTTTAGCTGTTGTGCCAATTTTCTATGCAGATTTTGCTTCCTGAAATGTGTTTTTTCCCTGAAATATCATGTTTTTGACCGCGTAAACTAAATTTAATGGAAAAAATCAATGTCTTCTGGCAAACCATCTGAAATGCTGTTTTTTTCACAAACTATCTGTTTTCAGTCTGAAACTTCGTGTGGCCACCAAAAAACATTTCCCATAAAAAACAGAATTTCAGGGAGAAAGAGCCTGAAATTGGCAATTTCTCTCTGTGGGCAGAGCAGGCGAAGTGGCAGAATTTGCCCAGAATTCTGCATTTTTTCTGCTGAGCAAATTATCGGCCGTTTCGACCACCCCCTAGTCAAGGCCATGATATCTATGGACTTCAAGGGAAAGACACTTGCAGCACACAATCATCACCGTTCTAACACCTTCTCTATTTCCATTGACTTCATTGGGATCACCCACCCAAATATATAGCTCTGGAAATGTGTAAACCGAATGGTAGTGCGTAAAAAGGGCCAACGAAGGACGTCTTTCTCTTGTAATGTGAAGTGGAAAAAAACAAAGGTGAAGTAGTTCCTTGGTTTTGTAGACAGTAGGGGAATAGTTCTATTTTGATATTTGTGTTTGTACCATGCTCCGCTGCCATCATTTCCAGGGTCTCTAGGCACTCTGCAAGTCCTGAAAGAGGGGAGGGTGCAGGTGGGTGAGGTTAGTGGGGAGAGCGGGGAACATGCAAGCTAACTTTGCTGTTGTGTTGATGGGTGCAGGGGAGTGCTTGAGGGGATGCAACTTCACTTTTCTCTCATTGTGACTGTCAGAGCCTGCTCCCCCCCCCCTCTCTCTCTCTCTCTCTCTCTCTCTCTCTCTCCCCCTCTGGCTCCCTCTCTCTCTCTCACACATAGATACATTTACCCTGTCTGCCACAGAGCTCTGGGAATTGACAAATGTGCAACGGGGGAAGTGTAGAGACTCCACTCATTACCATATGCTAGGTGCTAAGGCTTATGGGAGGCAAGATGTTTTGGATAAGAGAAGCAGATCCCTGAGACATGAGGACCCCTTACCCCCATTCAGCTGCCATAGTACATAGGTTGGCAGGCTTGTCCCTGAGTCAAACCTCACTCTAATTTCCTCAGGTACTGCGCTGAGTGTCCAACTCAGACATTTGCCCGCCAGGGCAAAGCCCGCCAGGCGTTTGTAAGGCGTTCGTAAGGCGATCGGGGCAGGGGCCAGAATTTCTGGCTCTTTTGCCCAGAAATCTATTCCGGTGTCTTCTGCAGTCCTCAAACTCTTCTGACACTGCACACACAGCCAAAGGACAGAATGAAATGGAATGAAATCCCCTGCCGCGCCATTCCCCTGGTTTTGTAGCTGTTCCATAACTTCAGTTTCAGAATGATGTTGAAATACTGCCAGTGGTTCTTCGTGGTGAAATGAGGAGCAGGACAGATAAAAGGTGGAGACTGAATACCTTAAAGTGCCCCATGAAGCTTGGTGTCCCATCCGTTGGGCCTAGAGGGGTGCTGTATCTGCAGGAAGGTAAGGAGAAGCATGCTGACATTAATGGGAGAGGTTTGGGGCAGGGGGATAGGACGGCGATCCAGTAACAAATCAATCTGGAAGAGGCCCTTCAGGGTGTCCAGTATGTGTGATGCAGAGGGATAGCTCTGCTGTCCAAAGCCTAACTCTTTACAGTGCAGTATGTGCAATTTGGGAGGCTTGCTTTGCTGTCGGAAGCCAGACCATGTGTGAGTGAAGCTTGCAGTCTTGTTGCGCCCATTCTCTGTGACAGGAGTTTGTCCTGCTGCACCCGTTCAGTAGGAGGGAAGCCCATGCTGTAGCACTGGGTGAGTGAAGCTTCCCCTGCTGTTGCCCTGGCCGCACATGTCATGTAGTGTGACACTCAGATGTCTGTTAAAGCTGTGACTGTGAAGCAGATTTGTCAGGGCCCTGCACTGTTCCTGGTTCATCCTTGATGCCTCGGCAATATGCTGAGGAGGGTTTTAGTGGAGCTAGACATGTGAACAGCATGTCCCAAATGGCATGACACATGTTGATTTTGTATATGTAGAGAGCTTAAAATGGTTTGTAGGAGTCATCAAGAAGGAAAGGACATTCCAATAAAACGCCCTTTCCTGCTCTGAGCCTCAGCCCTGGGGCCCCGGGGCCCCGGGGGGTCGAGCTCTGGAGCAGCTCTGCAGAAGCCGAGCTGAGGTGTGCCTTTGCCTTGCAAGCTCCCAGCCCTGGGCCCAGGCCCCAGCGGCGGGGGAGGGGAGGCTGTCATTTCACAATGCTCTGCCCAGCCTGAGGGTTCCGTTGGCACGGCGACGGCAGCAGGTGAGCCCTGGAGCAGGGGGCTTGGAGAGGTCAAGGCAGACAGAGCTGGGAGCCCCAGGAACCGGACCCAGGCCAGTGGAGGTGGCTCAGCTGAGCCCACGAGATCGCTCGAGGCCACTCCTCACAGGGCCTCTGCTGCTGTCAGAAGCCCTGGGGCCCTGCTACTGGCGGAGGAAGCCTTCAGGCCTCAAAGGGCACCGGCCTTCTCTGAGGCCTGTGACTGGGCTCAAAAACAGAACATGTGAAAAACAGGGGCCAGACACTGCACTGAAGAAAGGTAGGTTAAGGTGTGAAAACAAAAGCACCAAGAAGAAAGGAAAAAGCATAGCTCTTAACACACCCTCATCTGGACTTTGTGGCCAGTCCCTGTAGATTCATTTTCAGTCCCCTAGTCAAGGCTAGGGGTGGGCAAAGGTACCCTCACTACTGGTGGAACAATATTGCCTAAATTCGCCTCCAGCTCTGTTCTGCCTGCAGGGACATTTTTTAGCTGTTGTGCCAATTTTCTATGCAGATTTTGCTTCCTGAAATGTGTTTTTTCCCTGAAATATCATGTTTTTGACCGCGTAAACTAAATTTAATGGAAAAAATCAATGTCTTCTGGCAAACCATCTGAAATGCTGTTTTTTTCACAAACTATCTGTTTTCAGTCTGAAACTTCGTGTGGCCACCAAAAAACATTTCCCATAAAAAACAGAATTTCAGGGAGAAAGAGCCTGAAATTGGCAATTTCTCTCTGTGGGCAGAGCAGGCGAAGTGGCAGAATTTGCCCAGAATTCTGCATTTTTTCTGCTGAGCAAATTATCGGCCGTTTCGACCACCCCCTAGTCAAGGCCATGATATCTATGGACTTCAAGGGAAAGACACTTGCAGCACACAATCATCACCGTTCTAACACCTTCTCTATTTCCATTGACTTCATTGGGATCACCCACCCAAATATATAGCTCTGGAAATGTGTAAACCGAATGGTAGTGCGTAAAAAGGGCCAACGAAGGACGTCTTTCTCTTGTAATGTGAAGTGGAAAAAAACAAAGGTGAAGTAGTTCCTTGGTTTTGTAGACAGTAGGGGAATAGTTCTATTTTGATATTTGTGTTTGTACCATGCTCCGCTGCCATCATTTCCAGGGTCTCTAGGCACTCTGCAAGTCCTGAAAGAGGGGAGGGTGCAGGTGGGTGAGGTTAGTGGGGAGAGCGGGGAACATGCAAGCTAACTTTGCTGTTGTGTTGATGGGTGCAGGGGAGTGCTTGAGGGGATGCAACTTCACTTTTCTCTCATTGTGACTGTCAGAGCCTGCTCCCCCCCCCTCTCTCTCTCTCTCTCTCTCTCTCTCTCCCCCTCTGGCTCCCTCTCTCTCTCTCACACATAGATACATTTACCCTGTCTGCCACAGAGCTCTGGGAATTGACAAATGTGCAACGGGGGAAGTGTAGAGACTCCACTCATTACCATATGCTAGGTGCTAAGGCTTATGGGAGGCAAGATGTTTTGGATAAGAGAAGCAGATCCCTGAGACATGAGGACCCCTTACCCCCATTCAGCTGCCATAGTACATAGGTTGGCAGGCTTGTCCCTGAGTCAAACCTCACTCTAATTTCCTCAGGTACTGCGCTGAGTGTCCAACTCAGACATTTGCCCGCCAGGGCAAAGCCCGCCAGGCGTTTGTAAGGCGTTCGTAAGGCGATCGGGGCAGGGGCCAGAATTTCTGGCTCTTTTGCCCAGAAATCTATTCCGGTGTCTTCTGCAGTCCTCAAACTCTTCTGACACTGCACACACAGCCAAAGGACAGAATGAAATGGAATGAAATCCCCTGCCGCGCCATTCCCCTGGTTTTGTAGCTGTTCCATAACTTCAGTTTCAGAATGATGTTGAAATACTGCCAGTGGTTCTTCGTGGTGAAATGAGGAGCAGGACAGATAAAAGGTGGAGACTGAATACCTTAAAGTGCCCCATGAAGCTTGGTGTCCCATCCGTTGGGCCTAGAGGGGTGCTGTATCTGCAGGAAGGTAAGGAGAAGCATGCTGACATTAATGGGAGAGGTTTGGGGCAGGGGGATAGGACGGCGATCCAGTAACAAATCAATCTGGAAGAGGCCCTTCAGGGTGTCCAGTATGTGTGATGCAGAGGGATAGCTCTGCTGTCCAAAGCCTAACTCTTTACAGTGCAGTATGTGCAATTTGGGAGGCTTGCTTTGCTGTCGGAAGCCAGACCATGTGTGAGTGAAGCTTGCAGTCTTGTTGCGCCCATTCTCTGTGACAGGAGTTTGTCCTGCTGCACCCGTTCAGTAGGAGGGAAGCCCATGCTGTAGCACTGGGTGAGTGAAGCTTCCCCTGCTGTTGCCCTGGCCGCACATGTCATGTAGTGTGACACTCGGATGTCTGTTAAAGCTGTGACTGTGAAGCAGATTTGTCAGGGCCCTGCACTGTTCCTGGTTCATCCTTGATGCCTCGGCAATATGCTGAGGAGGGTTTTAGTGGAGCTAGACATGTGAACAGCATGTCCCAAATGGCATGACACATGTTGATTTTGTATATGTAGAGAGCTTAAAATGGTTTGTAGGAGTCATCAAGAAGGAAAGGACATTCCAATAAAACGCCCTTTCCTGCTCTGAGCCTCAGCCCTGGGGCCCCGGGGCCCCGGGGGGTCGAGCTCTGGAGCAGCTCTGCAGAAGCCGAGCTGAGGTGTGCCTTTGCCTTGCAAGCTCCCAGCCCTGGGCCCAGGCCCCAGCGGCGGGGGAGGGGAGGCTGTCATTTCACAATGCTCTGCCCAGCCTGAGGGTTCCGTTGGCACGGCGACGGCAGCAGGTGAGCCCTGGAGCAGGGGGCTTGGAGAGGTCAAGGCAGACAGAGCTGGGAGCCCCAGGAACAGGACCCAGGCCAGTGGAGGTGGCTCAGCTGAGCCCACCTGACGGCTCGAGGCCACTCCTCACAGGGCCTCTGCTGCTGTCAGAAGCCCTGGGGCCCTGCTACTGGCGGAGGAAGCCTTCAGGCCTCAAAGGGCACCGGCCTTCTCTGAGGCCTGTGACTGGGCTCAAAAACAGAACATGTGAAAAACAGGGGCCAGACACTGCACTGAAGAAAGGTAGGTTAAGGTGTGAAAACAAAAGCACCAAGAAGAAAGGAAAAAGCATAGCTCTTAACACACCCTCATCTGGACTTTGTGGCCAGTCCCTGTAGATTCATTTTCAGTCCCCTAGTCAAGGCTAGGGGTGGGCAAAGGTACCCTCACTACTGGTGGAACAATATTGCCTAAATTCGCCTCCAGCTCTGTTCTGCCTGCAGGGACATTTTTTAGCTGTTGTGCCAATTTTCTATGCAGATTTTGCTTCCTGAAATGTGTTTTTTCCCTGAAATATCATGTTTTTGACCGCGTAAACTAAATTTAATGGAAAAAATCAATGTCTTCTGGCAAACCATCTGAAATGCTGTTTTTTTCACAAACTATCTGTTTTCAGTCTGAAACTTCGTGTGGCCACCAAAAAACATTTCCCATAAAAAACAGAATTTCAGGGAGAAAGAGCCTGAAATTGGCAATTTCTCTCTGTGGGCAGAGCAGGCGAAGTGGCAGAATTTGCCCAGAATTCTGCATTTTTTCTGCTGAGCAAATTATCGGCCGTTTCGACCACCCCCTAGTCAAGGCCATGATATCTATGGACTTCAAGGGAAAGACACTTGCAGCACACAATCATCACCGTTCTAACACCTTCTCTATTTCCATTGACTTCATTGGGATCACCCACCCAAATATATAGCTCTGGAAATGTGTAAACCGAATGGTAGTGCGTAAAAAGGGCCAACGAAGGACGTCTTTCTCTTGTAATGTGAAGTGGAAAAAAACAAAGGTGAAGTAGTTCCTTGGTTTTGTAGACAGTAGGGGAATAGTTCTATTTTGATATTTGTGTTTGTACCATGCTCCGCTGCCATCATTTCCAGGGTCTCTAGGCACTCTGCAAGTCCTGAAAGAGGGGAGGGTGCAGGTGGGTGAGGTTAGTGGGGAGAGCGGGGAACATGCAAGCTAACTTTGCTGTTGTGTTGATGGGTGCAGGGGAGTGCTTGAGGGGATGCAACTTCACTTTTCTCTCATTGTGACTGTCAGAGCCTGCTCCCCCCCCCCTCTCTCTCTCTCTCTCTCTCTCTCTCTCTCTCCCCCTCTGGCTCCCTCTCTCTCTCTCACACATAGATACATTTACCCTGTCTGCCACAGAGCTCTGGGAATTGACAAATGTGCAACGGGGGAAGTGTAGAGACTCCACTCATTACCATATGCTAGGTGCTAAGGCTTATGGGAGGCAAGATGTTTTGGATAAGAGAAGCAGATCCCTGAGACATGAGGACCCCTTACCCCCATTCAGCTGCCATAGTACATAGGTTGGCAGGCTTGTCCCTGAGTCAAACCTCACTCTAATTTCCTCAGGTACTGCGCTGAGTGTCCAACTCAGACATTTGCCCGCCAGGGCAAAGCCCGCCAGGCGTTTGTAAGGCGTTCGTAAGGCGATCGGGGCAGGGGCCAGAATTTCTGGCTCTTTTGCCCAGAAATCTATTCCGGTGTCTTCTGCAGTCCTCAAACTCTTCTGACACTGCACACACAGCCAAAGGACAGAATGAAATGGAATGAAATCCCCTGCCGCGCCATTCCCCTGGTTTTGTAGCTGTTCCATAACTTCAGTTTCAGAATGATGTTGAAATACTGCCAGTGGTTCTTCGTGGTGAAATGAGGAGCAGGACAGATAAAAGGTGGAGACTGAATACCTTAAAGTGCCCCATGAAGCTTGGTGTCCCATCCGTTGGGCCTAGAGGGGTGCTGTATCTGCAGGAAGGTAAGGAGAAGCATGCTGACATTAATGGGAGAGGTTTGGGGCAGGGGGATAGGACGGCGATCCAGTAACAAATCAATCTGGAAGAGGCCCTTCAGGGTGTCCAGTATGTGTGATGCAGAGGGATAGCTCTGCTGTCCAAAGCCTAACTCTTTACAGTGCAGTATGTGCAATTTGGGAGGCTTGCTTTGCTGTCGGAAGCCAGACCATGTGTGAGTGAAGCTTGCAGTCTTGTTGCGCCCATTCTCTGTGACAGGAGTTTGTCCTGCTGCACCCGTTCAGTAGGAGGGAAGCCCATGCTGTAGCACTGGGTGAGTGAAGCTTCCCCTGCTGTTGCCCTGGCCGCACATGTCATGTAGTGTGACACTCAGATGTCTGTTAAAGCTGTGACTGTGAAGCAGATTTGTCAGGGCCCTGCACTGTTCCTGGTTCATCCTTGATGCCTCGGCAATATGCTGAGGAGGGTTTTAGTGGAGCTAGACATGTGAACAGCATGTCCCAAATGGCATGACACATGTTGATTTTGTATATGTAGAGAGCTTAAAATGGTTTGTAGGAGTCATCAAGAAGGAAAGGACATTCCAATAAAACGCCCTTTCCTGCTCTGAGCCTCAGCCCTGGGGCCCCGGGGCCCCGGGGGGTCGAGCTCTGGAGCAGCTCTGCAGAAGCCGAGCTGAGGTGTGCCTTTGCCTTGCAAGCTCCCAGCCCTGGGCCCAGGCCCCAGCGGCGGGGGAGGGGAGGCTGTCATTTCACAATGCTCTGCCCAGCCTGAGGGTTCCGTTGGCACGGCGACGGCAGCAGGTGAGCCCTGGAGCAGGGGGCTTGGAGAGGTCAAGGCAGACAGAGCTGGGAGCCCCAGGAACCGGACCCAGGCCAGTGGAGGTGGCTCAGCTGAGCCCACGAGATCGCTCGAGGCCACTCCTCACAGGGCCTCTGCTGCTGTCAGAAGCCCTGGGGCCCTGCTACTGGCGGAGGAAGCCTTCAGGCCTCAAAGGGCACCGGCCTTCTCTGAGGCCTGTGACTGGGCTCAAAAACAGAACATGTGAAAAACAGGGGCCAGACACTGCACTGAAGAAAGGTAGGTTAAGGTGTGAAAACAAAAGCACCAAGAAGAAAGGAAAAAGCATAGCTCTTAACACACCCTCATCTGGACTTTGTGGCCAGTCCCTGTAGATTCATTTTCAGTCCCCTAGTCAAGGCTAGGGGTGGGCAAAGGTACCCTCACTACTGGTGGAACAATATTGCCTAAATTCGCCTCCAGCTCTGTTCTGCCTGCAGGGACATTTTTTAGCTGTTGTGCCAATTTTCTATGCAGATTTTGCTTCCTGAAATGTGTTTTTTCCCTGAAATATCATGTTTTTGACCGCGTAAACTAAATTTAATGGAAAAAATCAATGTCTTCTGGCAAACCATCTGAAATGCTGTTTTTTTCACAAACTATCTGTTTTCAGTCTGAAACTTCGTGTGGCCACCAAAAAACATTTCCCATAAAAAACAGAATTTCAGGGAGAAAGAGCCTGAAATTGGCAATTTCTCTCTGTGGGCAGAGCAGGCGAAGTGGCAGAATTTGCCCAGAATTCTGCATTTTTTCTGCTGAGCAAATTATCGGCCGTTTCGACCACCCCCTAGTCAAGGCCATGATATCTATGGACTTCAAGGGAAAGACACTTGCAGCACACAATCATCACCGTTCTAACACCTTCTCTATTTCCATTGACTTCATTGGGATCACCCACCCAAATATATAGCTCTGGAAATGTGTAAACCGAATGGTAGTGCGTAAAAAGGGCCAACGAAGGACGTCTTTCTCTTGTAATGTGAAGTGGAAAAAAACAAAGGTGAAGTAGTTCCTTGGTTTTGTAGACAGTAGGGGAATAGTTCTATTTTGATATTTGTGTTTGTACCATGCTCCGCTGCCATCATTTCCAGGGTCTCTAGGCACTCTGCAAGTCCTGAAAGAGGGGAGGGTGCAGGTGGGTGAGGTTAGTGGGGAGAGCGGGGAACATGCAAGCTAACTTTGCTGTTGTGTTGATGGGTGCAGGGGAGTGCTTGAGGGGATGCAACTTCACTTTTCTCTCATTGTGACTGTCAGAGCCTGCTCCCCCCCCCTCTCTCTCTCTCTCTCTCTCTCTCTCTCCCCCTCTGGCTCCCTCTCTCTCTCTCACACATAGATACATTTACCCTGTCTGCCACAGAGCTCTGGGAATTGACAAATGTGCAACGGGGGAAGTGTAGAGACTCCACTCATTACCATATGCTAGGTGCTAAGGCTTATGGGAGGCAAGATGTTTTGGATAAGAGAAGCAGATCCCTGAGACATGAGGACCCCTTACCCCCATTCAGCTGCCATAGTACATAGGTTGGCAGGCTTGTCCCTGAGTCAAACCTCACTCTAATTTCCTCAGGTACTGCGCTGAGTGTCCAACTCAGACATTTGCCCGCCAGGGCAAAGCCCGCCAGGCGTTTGTAAGGCGTTCGTAAGGCGATCGGGGCAGGGGCCAGAATTTCTGGCTCTTTTGCCCAGAAATCTATTCCGGTGTCTTCTGCAGTCCTCAAACTCTTCTGACACTGCACACACAGCCAAAGGACAGAATGAAATGGAATGAAATCCCCTGCCGCGCCATTCCCCTGGTTTTGTAGCTGTTCCATAACTTCAGTTTCAGAATGATGTTGAAATACTGCCAGTGGTTCTTCGTGGTGAAATGAGGAGCAGGACAGATAAAAGGTGGAGACTGAATACCTTAAAGTGCCCCATGAAGCTTGGTGTCCCATCCGTTGGGCCTAGAGGGGTGCTGTATCTGCAGGAAGGTAAGGAGAAGCATGCTGACATTAATGGGAGAGGTTTGGGGCAGGGGGATAGGACGGCGATCCAGTAACAAATCAATCTGGAAGAGGCCCTTCAGGGTGTCCAGTATGTGTGATGCAGAGGGATAGCTCTGCTGTCCAAAGCCTAACTCTTTACAGTGCAGTATGTGCAATTTGGGAGGCTTGCTTTGCTGTCGGAAGCCAGACCATGTGTGAGTGAAGCTTGCAGTCTTGTTGCGCCCATTCTCTGTGACAGGAGTTTGTCCTGCTGCACCCGTTCAGTAGGAGGGAAGCCCATGCTGTAGCACTGGGTGAGTGAAGCTTCCCCTGCTGTTGCCCTGGCCGCACATGTCATGTAGTGTGACACTCGGATGTCTGTTAAAGCTGTGACTGTGAAGCAGATTTGTCAGGGCCCTGCACTGTTCCTGGTTCATCCTTGATGCCTCGGCAATATGCTGAGGAGGGTTTTAGTGGAGCTAGACATGTGAACAGCATGTCCCAAATGGCATGACACATGTTGATTTTGTATATGTAGAGAGCTTAAAATGGTTTGTAGGAGTCATCAAGAAGGAAAGGACATTCCAATAAAACGCCCTTTCCTGCTCTGAGCCTCAGCCCTGGGGCCCCGGGGCCCCGGGGGGTCGAGCTCTGGAGCAGCTCTGCAGAAGCCGAGCTGAGGTGTGCCTTTGCCTTGCAAGCTCCCAGCCCTGGGCCCAGGCCCCAGCGGCGGGGGAGGGGAGGCTGTCATTTCACAATGCTCTGCCCAGCCTGAGGGTTCCGTTGGCACGGCGACGGCAGCAGGTGAGCCCTGGAGCAGGGGGCTTGGAGAGGTCAAGGCAGACAGAGCTGGGAGCCCCAGGAACAGGACCCAGGCCAGTGGAGGTGGCTCAGCTGAGCCCACCTGACGGCTCGAGGCCACTCCTCACAGGGCCTCTGCTGCTGTCAGAAGCCCTGGGGCCCTGCTACTGGCGGAGGAAGCCTTCAGGCCTCAAAGGGCACCGGCCTTCTCTGAGGCCTGTGACTGGGCTCAAAAACAGAACATGTGAAAAACAGGGGCCAGACACTGCACTGAAGAAAGGTAGGTTAAGGTGTGAAAACAAAAGCACCAAGAAGAAAGGAAAAAGCATAGCTCTTAACACACCCTCATCTGGACTTTGTGGCCAGTCCCTGTAGATTCATTTTCAGTCCCCTAGTCAAGGCTAGGGGTGGGCAAAGGTACCCTCACTACTGGTGGAACAATATTGCCTAAATTCGCCTCCAGCTCTGTTCTGCCTGCAGGGACATTTTTTAGCTGTTGTGCCAATTTTCTATGCAGATTTTGCTTCCTGAAATGTGTTTTTTCCCTGAAATATCATGTTTTTGACCGCGTAAACTAAATTTAATGGAAAAAATCAATGTCTTCTGGCAAACCATCTGAAATGCTGTTTTTTTCACAAACTATCTGTTTTCAGTCTGAAACTTCGTGTGGCCACCAAAAAACATTTCCCATAAAAAACAGAATTTCAGGGAGAAAGAGCCTGAAATTGGCAATTTCTCTCTGTGGGCAGAGCAGGCGAAGTGGCAGAATTTGCCCAGAATTCTGCATTTTTTCTGCTGAGCAAATTATCGGCCGTTTCGACCACCCCCTAGTCAAGGCCATGATATCTATGGACTTCAAGGGAAAGACACTTGCAGCACACAATCATCACCGTTCTAACACCTTCTCTATTTCCATTGACTTCATTGGGATCACCCACCCAAATATATAGCTCTGGAAATGTGTAAACCGAATGGTAGTGCGTAAAAAGGGCCAACGAAGGACGTCTTTCTCTTGTAATGTGAAGTGGAAAAAAACAAAGGTGAAGTAGTTCCTTGGTTTTGTAGACAGTAGGGGAATAGTTCTATTTTGATATTTGTGTTTGTACCATGCTCCGCTGCCATCATTTCCAGGGTCTCTAGGCACTCTGCAAGTCCTGAAAGAGGGGAGGGTGCAGGTGGGTGAGGTTAGTGGGGAGAGCGGGGAACATGCAAGCTAACTTTGCTGTTGTGTTGATGGGTGCAGGGGAGTGCTTGAGGGGATGCAACTTCACTTTTCTCTCATTGTGACTGTCAGAGCCTGCTCCCCCCCCCCTCTCTCTCTCTCTCTCTCTCTCTCTCTCCCCCTCTGGCTCCCTCTCTCTCTCTCACACATAGATACATTTACCCTGTCTGCCACAGAGCTCTGGGAATTGACAAATGTGCAACGGGGGAAGTGTAGAGACTCCACTCATTACCATATGCTAGGTGCTAAGGCTTATGGGAGGCAAGATGTTTTGGATAAGAGAAGCAGATCCCTGAGACATGAGGACCCCTTACCCCCATTCAGCTGCCATAGTACATAGGTTGGCAGGCTTGTCCCTGAGTCAAACCTCACTCTAATTTCCTCAGGTACTGCGCTGAGTGTCCAACTCAGACATTTGCCCGCCAGGGCAAAGCCCGCCAGGCGTTTGTAAGGCGTTCGTAAGGCGATCGGGGCAGGGGCCAGAATTTCTGGCTCTTTTGCCCAGAAATCTATTCCGGTGTCTTCTGCAGTCCTCAAACTCTTCTGACACTGCACACACAGCCAAAGGACAGAATGAAATGGAATGAAATCCCCTGCCGCGCCATTCCCCTGGTTTTGTAGCTGTTCCATAACTTCAGTTTCAGAATGATGTTGAAATACTGCCAGTGGTTCTTCGTGGTGAAATGAGGAGCAGGACAGATAAAAGGTGGAGACTGAATACCTTAAAGTGCCCCATGAAGCTTGGTGTCCCATCCGTTGGGCCTAGAGGGGTGCTGTATCTGCAGGAAGGTAAGGAGAAGCATGCTGACATTAATGGGAGAGGTTTGGGGCAGGGGGATAGGACGGCGATCCAGTAACAAATCAATCTGGAAGAGGCCCTTCAGGGTGTCCAGTATGTGTGATGCAGAGGGATAGCTCTGCTGTCCAAAGCCTAACTCTTTACAGTGCAGTATGTGCAATTTGGGAGGCTTGCTTTGCTGTCGGAAGCCAGACCATGTGTGAGTGAAGCTTGCAGTCTTGTTGCGCCCATTCTCTGTGACAGGAGTTTGTCCTGCTGCACCCGTTCAGTAGGAGGGAAGCCCATGCTGTAGCACTGGGTGAGTGAAGCTTCCCCTGCTGTTGCCCTGGCCGCACATGTCATGTAGTGTGACACTCGGATGTCTGTTAAAGCTGTGACTGTGAAGCAGATTTGTCAGGGCCCTGCACTGTTCCTGGTTCATCCTTGATGCCTCGGCAATATGCTGAGGAGGGTTTTAGTGGAGCTAGACATGTGAACAGCATGTCCCAAATGGCATGACACATGTTGATTTTGTATATGTAGAGAGCTTAAAATGGTTTGTAGGAGTCATCAAGAAGGAAAGGACATTCCAATAAAACGCCCTTTCCTGCTCTGAGCCTCAGCCCTGGGGCCCCGGGGCCCCGGGGGGTCGAGCTCTGGAGCAGCTCTGCAGAAGCCGAGCTGAGGTGTGCCTTTGCCTTGCAAGCTCCCAGCCCTGGGCCCAGGCCCCAGCGGCGGGGGAGGGGAGGCTGTCATTTCACAATGCTCTGCCCAGCCTGAGGGTTCCGTTGGCACGGCGACGGCAGCAGGTGAGCCCTGGAGCAGGGGGCTTGGAGAGGTCAAGGCAGACAGAGCTGGGAGCCCCAGGAACAGGACCCAGGCCAGTGGAGGTGGCTCAGCTGAGCCCACCTGACGGCTCGAGGCCACTCCTCACAGGGCCTCTGCTGCTGTCAGAAGCCCTGGGGCCCTGCTACTGGCGGAGGAAGCCTTCAGGCCTCAAAGGGCACCGGCCTTCTCTGAGGCCTGTGACTGGGCTCAAAAACAGAACATGTGAAAAACAGGGGCCAGACACTGCACTGAAGAAAGGTAGGTTAAGGTGTGAAAACAAAAGCACCAAGAAGAAAGGAAAAAGCATAGCTCTTAACACACCCTCATCTGGACTTTGTGGCCAGTCCCTGTAGATTCATTTTCAGTCCCCTAGTCAAGGCTAGGGGTGGGCAAAGGTACCCTCACTACTGGTGGAACAATATTGCCTAAATTCGCCTCCAGCTCTGTTCTGCCTGCAGGGACATTTTTTAGCTGTTGTGCCAATTTTCTATGCAGATTTTGCTTCCTGAAATGTGTTTTTTCCCTGAAATATCATGTTTTTGACCGCGTAAACTAAATTTAATGGAAAAAATCAATGTCTTCTGGCAAACCATCTGAAATGCTGTTTTTTTCACAAACTATCTGTTTTCAGTCTGAAACTTCGTGTGGCCACCAAAAAACATTTCCCATAAAAAACAGAATTTCAGGGAGAAAGAGCCTGAAATTGGCAATTTCTCTCTGTGGGCAGAGCAGGCGAAGTGGCAGAATTTGCCCAGAATTCTGCATTTTTTCTGCTGAGCAAATTATCGGCCGTTTCGACCACCCCCTAGTCAAGGCCATGATATCTATGGACTTCAAGGGAAAGACACTTGCAGCACACAATCATCACCGTTCTAACACCTTCTCTATTTCCATTGACTTCATTGGGATCACCCACCCAAATATATAGCTCTGGAAATGTGTAAACCGAATGGTAGTGCGTAAAAAGGGCCAACGAAGGACGTCTTTCTCTTGTAATGTGAAGTGGAAAAAAACAAAGGTGAAGTAGTTCCTTGGTTTTGTAGACAGTAGGGGAATAGTTCTATTTTGATATTTGTGTTTGTACCATGCTCCGCTGCCATCATTTCCAGGGTCTCTAGGCACTCTGCAAGTCCTGAAAGAGGGGAGGGTGCAGGTGGGTGAGGTTAGTGGGGAGAGCGGGGAACATGCAAGCTAACTTTGCTGTTGTGTTGATGGGTGCAGGGGAGTGCTTGAGGGGATGCAACTTCACTTTTCTCTCATTGTGACTGTCAGAGCCTGCTCCCCCCCCCTCTCTCTCTCTCTCTCTCTCTCTCTCTCTCTCCCCCTCTGGCTCCCTCTCTCTCTCTCACACATAGATACATTTACCCTGTCTGCCACAGAGCTCTGGGAATTGACAAATGTGCAACGGGGGAAGTGTAGAGACTCCACTCATTACCATATGCTAGGTGCTAAGGCTTATGGGAGGCAAGATGTTTTGGATAAGAGAAGCAGATCCCTGAGACATGAGGACCCCTTACCCCCATTCAGCTGCCATAGTACATAGGTTGGCAGGCTTGTCCCTGAGTCAAACCTCACTCTAATTTCCTCAGGTACTGCGCTGAGTGTCCAACTCAGACATTTGCCCGCCAGGGCAAAGCCCGCCAGGCGTTTGTAAGGCGTTCGTAAGGCGATCGGGGCAGGGGCCAGAATTTCTGGCTCTTTTGCCCAGAAATCTATTCCGGTGTCTTCTGCAGTCCTCAAACTCTTCTGACACTGCACACACAGCCAAAGGACAGAATGAAATGGAATGAAATCCCCTGCCGCGCCATTCCCCTGGTTTTGTAGCTGTTCCATAACTTCAGTTTCAGAATGATGTTGAAATACTGCCAGTGGTTCTTCGTGGTGAAATGAGGAGCAGGACAGATAAAAGGTGGAGACTGAATACCTTAAAGTGCCCCATGAAGCTTGGTGTCCCATCCGTTGGGCCTAGAGGGGTGCTGTATCTGCAGGAAGGTAAGGAGAAGCATGCTGACATTAATGGGAGAGGTTTGGGGCAGGGGGATAGGACGGCGATCCAGTAACAAATCAATCTGGAAGAGGCCCTTCAGGGTGTCCAGTATGTGTGATGCAGAGGGATAGCTCTGCTGTCCAAAGCCTAACTCTTTACAGTGCAGTATGTGCAATTTGGGAGGCTTGCTTTGCTGTCGGAAGCCAGACCATGTGTGAGTGAAGCTTGCAGTCTTGTTGCGCCCATTCTCTGTGACAGGAGTTTGTCCTGCTGCACCCGTTCAGTAGGAGGGAAGCCCATGCTGTAGCACTGGGTGAGTGAAGCTTCCCCTGCTGTTGCCCTGGCCGCACATGTCATGTAGTGTGACACTCGGATGTCTGTTAAAGCTGTGACTGTGAAGCAGATTTGTCAGGGCCCTGCACTGTTCCTGGTTCATCCTTGATGCCTCGGCAATATGCTGAGGAGGGTTTTAGTGGAGCTAGACATGTGAACAGCATGTCCCAAATGGCATGACACATGTTGATTTTGTATATGTAGAGAGCTTAAAATGGTTTGTAGGAGTCATCAAGAAGGAAAGGACATTCCAATAAAACGCCCTTTCCTGCTCTGAGCCTCAGCCCTGGGGCCCCGGGGCCCCGGGGGGTCGAGCTCTGGAGCAGCTCTGCAGAAGCCGAGCTGAGGTGTGCCTTTGCCTTGCAAGCTCCCAGCCCTGGGCCCAGGCCCCAGCGGCGGGGGAGGGGAGGCTGTCATTTCACAATGCTCTGCCCAGCCTGAGGGTTCCGTTGGCACGGCGACGGCAGCAGGTGAGCCCTGGAGCAGGGGGCTTGGAGAGGTCAAGGCAGACAGAGCTGGGAGCCCCAGGAACCGGACCCAGGCCAGTGGAGGTGGCTCAGCTGAGCCCACGAGATCGCTCGAGGCCACTCCTCACAGGGCCTCTGCTGCTGTCAGAAGCCCTGGGGCCCTGCTACTGGCGGAGGAAGCCTTCAGGCCTCAAAGGGCACCGGCCTTCTCTGAGGCCTGTGACTGGGCTCAAAAACAGAACATGTGAAAAACAGGGGCCAGACACTGCACTGAAGAAAGGTAGGTTAAGGTGTGAAAACAAAAGCACCAAGAAGAAAGGAAAAAGCATAGCTCTTAACACACCCTCATCTGGACTTTGTGGCCAGTCCCTGTAGATTCATTTTCAGTCCCCTAGTCAAGGCTAGGGGTGGGCAAAGGTACCCTCACTACTGGTGGAACAATATTGCCTAAATTCGCCTCCAGCTCTGTTCTGCCTGCAGGGACATTTTTTAGCTGTTGTGCCAATTTTCTATGCAGATTTTGCTTCCTGAAATGTGTTTTTTCCCTGAAATATCATGTTTTTGACCGCGTAAACTAAATTTAATGGAAAAAATCAATGTCTTCTGGCAAACCATCTGAAATGCTGTTTTTTTCACAAACTATCTGTTTTCAGTCTGAAACTTCGTGTGGCCACCAAAAAACATTTCCCATAAAAAACAGAATTTCAGGGAGAAAGAGCCTGAAATTGGCAATTTCTCTCTGTGGGCAGAGCAGGCGAAGTGGCAGAATTTGCCCAGAATTCTGCATTTTTTCTGCTGAGCAAATTATCGGCCGTTTCGACCACCCCCTAGTCAAGGCCATGATATCTATGGACTTCAAGGGAAAGACACTTGCAGCACACAATCATCACCGTTCTAACACCTTCTCTATTTCCATTGACTTCATTGGGATCACCCACCCAAATATATAGCTCTGGAAATGTGTAAACCGAATGGTAGTGCGTAAAAAGGGCCAACGAAGGACGTCTTTCTCTTGTAATGTGAAGTGGAAAAAAACAAAGGTGAAGTAGTTCCTTGGTTTTGTAGACAGTAGGGGAATAGTTCTATTTTGATATTTGTGTTTGTACCATGCTCCGCTGCCATCATTTCCAGGGTCTCTAGGCACTCTGCAAGTCCTGAAAGAGGGGAGGGTGCAGGTGGGTGAGGTTAGTGGGGAGAGCGGGGAACATGCAAGCTAACTTTGCTGTTGTGTTGATGGGTGCAGGGGAGTGCTTGAGGGGATGCAACTTCACTTTTCTCTCATTGTGACTGTCAGAGCCTGCTCCCCCCCCCTCTCTCTCTCTCTCTCTCTCTCTCTCTCCCCCTCTGGCTCCCTCTCTCTCTCTCACACATAGATACATTTACCCTGTCTGCCACAGAGCTCTGGGAATTGACAAATGTGCAACGGGGGAAGTGTAGAGACTCCACTCATTACCATATGCTAGGTGCTAAGGCTTATGGGAGGCAAGATGTTTTGGATAAGAGAAGCAGATCCCTGAGACATGAGGACCCCTTACCCCCATTCAGCTGCCATAGTACATAGGTTGGCAGGCTTGTCCCTGAGTCAAACCTCACTCTAATTTCCTCAGGTACTGCGCTGAGTGTCCAACTCAGACATTTGCCCGCCAGGGCAAAGCCCGCCAGGCGTTTGTAAGGCGTTCGTAAGGCGATCGGGGCAGGGGCCAGAATTTCTGGCTCTTTTGCCCAGAAATCTATTCCGGTGTCTTCTGCAGTCCTCAAACTCTTCTGACACTGCACACACAGCCAAAGGACAGAATGAAATGGAATGAAATCCCCTGCCGCGCCATTCCCCTGGTTTTGTAGCTGTTCCATAACTTCAGTTTCAGAATGATGTTGAAATACTGCCAGTGGTTCTTCGTGGTGAAATGAGGAGCAGGACAGATAAAAGGTGGAGACTGAATACCTTAAAGTGCCCCATGAAGCTTGGTGTCCCATCCGTTGGGCCTAGAGGGGTGCTGTATCTGCAGGAAGGTAAGGAGAAGCATGCTGACATTAATGGGAGAGGTTTGGGGCAGGGGGATAGGACGGCGATCCAGTAACAAATCAATCTGGAAGAGGCCCTTCAGGGTGTCCAGTATGTGTGATGCAGAGGGATAGCTCTGCTGTCCAAAGCCTAACTCTTTACAGTGCAGTATGTGCAATTTGGGAGGCTTGCTTTGCTGTCGGAAGCCAGACCATGTGTGAGTGAAGCTTGCAGTCTTGTTGCGCCCATTCTCTGTGACAGGAGTTTGTCCTGCTGCACCCGTTCAGTAGGAGGGAAGCCCATGCTGTAGCACTGGGTGAGTGAAGCTTCCCCTGCTGTTGCCCTGGCCGCACATGTCATGTAGTGTGACACTCGGATGTCTGTTAAAGCTGTGACTGTGAAGCAGATTTGTCAGGGCCCTGCACTGTTCCTGGTTCATCCTTGATGCCTCGGCAATATGCTGAGGAGGGTTTTAGTGGAGCTAGACATGTGAACAGCATGTCCCAAATGGCATGACACATGTTGATTTTGTATATGTAGAGAGCTTAAAATGGTTTGTAGGAGTCATCAAGAAGGAAAGGACATTCCAATAAAACGCCCTTTCCTGCTCTGAGCCTCAGCCCTGGGGCCCCGGGGCCCCGGGGGGTCGAGCTCTGGAGCAGCTCTGCAGAAGCCGAGCTGAGGTGTGCCTTTGCCTTGCAAGCTCCCAGCCCTGGGCCCAGGCCCCAGCGGCGGGGGAGGGGAGGCTGTCATTTCACAATGCTCTGCCCAGCCTGAGGGTTCCGTTGGCACGGCGACGGCAGCAGGTGAGCCCTGGAGCAGGGGGCTTGGAGAGGTCAAGGCAGACAGAGCTGGGAGCCCCAGGAACAGGACCCAGGCCAGTGGAGGTGGCTCAGCTGAGCCCACCTGACGGCTCGAGGCCACTCCTCACAGGGCCTCTGCTGCTGTCAGAAGCCCTGGGGCCCTGCTACTGGCGGAGGAAGCCTTCAGGCCTCAAAGGGCACCGGCCTTCTCTGAGGCCTGTGACTGGGCTCAAAAACAGAACATGTGAAAAACAGGGGCCAGACACTGCACTGAAGAAAGGTAGGTTAAGGTGTGAAAACAAAAGCACCAAGAAGAAAGGAAAAAGCATAGCTCTTAACACACCCTCATCTGGACTTTGTGGCCAGTCCCTGTAGATTCATTTTCAGTCCCCTAGTCAAGGCTAGGGGTGGGCAAAGGTACCCTCACTACTGGTGGAACAATATTGCCTAAATTCGCCTCCAGCTCTGTTCTGCCTGCAGGGACATTTTTTAGCTGTTGTGCCAATTTTCTATGCAGATTTTGCTTCCTGAAATGTGTTTTTTCCCTGAAATATCATGTTTTTGACCGCGTAAACTAAATTTAATGGAAAAAATCAATGTCTTCTGGCAAACCATCTGAAATGCTGTTTTTTTCACAAACTATCTGTTTTCAGTCTGAAACTTCGTGTGGCCACCAAAAAACATTTCCCATAAAAAACAGAATTTCAGGGAGAAAGAGCCTGAAATTGGCAATTTCTCTCTGTGGGCAGAGCAGGCGAAGTGGCAGAATTTGCCCAGAATTCTGCATTTTTTCTGCTGAGCAAATTATCGGCCGTTTCGACCACCCCCTAGTCAAGGCCATGATATCTATGGACTTCAAGGGAAAGACACTTGCAGCACACAATCATCACCGTTCTAACACCTTCTCTATTTCCATTGACTTCATTGGGATCACCCACCCAAATATATAGCTCTGGAAATGTGTAAACCGAATGGTAGTGCGTAAAAAGGGCCAACGAAGGACGTCTTTCTCTTGTAATGTGAAGTGGAAAAAAACAAAGGTGAAGTAGTTCCTTGGTTTTGTAGACAGTAGGGGAATAGTTCTATTTTGATATTTGTGTTTGTACCATGCTCCGCTGCCATCATTTCCAGGGTCTCTAGGCACTCTGCAAGTCCTGAAAGAGGGGAGGGTGCAGGTGGGTGAGGTTAGTGGGGAGAGCGGGGAACATGCAAGCTAACTTTGCTGTTGTGTTGATGGGTGCAGGGGAGTGCTTGAGGGGATGCAACTTCACTTTTCTCTCATTGTGACTGTCAGAGCCTGCTCCCCCCCCCCTCTCTCTCTCTCTCTCTCTCTCTCTCTCTCCCCCTCTGGCTCCCTCTCTCTCTCTCACACATAGATACATTTACCCTGTCTGCCACAGAGCTCTGGGAATTGACAAATGTGCAACGGGGGAAGTGTAGAGACTCCACTCATTACCATATGCTAGGTGCTAAGGCTTATGGGAGGCAAGATGTTTTGGATAAGAGAAGCAGATCCCTGAGACATGAGGACCCCTTACCCCCATTCAGCTGCCATAGTACATAGGTTGGCAGGCTTGTCCCTGAGTCAAACCTCACTCTAATTTCCTCAGGTACTGCGCTGAGTGTCCAACTCAGACATTTGCCCGCCAGGGCAAAGCCCGCCAGGCGTTTGTAAGGCGTTCGTAAGGCGATCGGGGCAGGGGCCAGAATTTCTGGCTCTTTTGCCCAGAAATCTATTCCGGTGTCTTCTGCAGTCCTCAAACTCTTCTGACACTGCACACACAGCCAAAGGACAGAATGAAATGGAATGAAATCCCCTGCCGCGCCATTCCCCTGGTTTTGTAGCTGTTCCATAACTTCAGTTTCAGAATGATGTTGAAATACTGCCAGTGGTTCTTCGTGGTGAAATGAGGAGCAGGACAGATAAAAGGTGGAGACTGAATACCTTAAAGTGCCCCATGAAGCTTGGTGTCCCATCCGTTGGGCCTAGAGGGGTGCTGTATCTGCAGGAAGGTAAGGAGAAGCATGCTGACATTAATGGGAGAGGTTTGGGGCAGGGGGATAGGACGGCGATCCAGTAACAAATCAATCTGGAAGAGGCCCTTCAGGGTGTCCAGTATGTGTGATGCAGAGGGATAGCTCTGCTGTCCAAAGCCTAACTCTTTACAGTGCAGTATGTGCAATTTGGGAGGCTTGCTTTGCTGTCGGAAGCCAGACCATGTGTGAGTGAAGCTTGCAGTCTTGTTGCGCCCATTCTCTGTGACAGGAGTTTGTCCTGCTGCACCCGTTCAGTAGGAGGGAAGCCCATGCTGTAGCACTGGGTGAGTGAAGCTTCCCCTGCTGTTGCCCTGGCCGCACATGTCATGTAGTGTGACACTCAGATGTCTGTTAAAGCTGTGACTGTGAAGCAGATTTGTCAGGGCCCTGCACTGTTCCTGGTTCATCCTTGATGCCTCGGCAATATGCTGAGGAGGGTTTTAGTGGAGCTAGACATGTGAACAGCATGTCCCAAATGGCATGACACATGTTGATTTTGTATATGTAGAGAGCTTAAAATGGTTTGTAGGAGTCATCAAGAAGGAAAGGACATTCCAATAAAACGCCCTTTCCTGCTCTGAGCCTCAGCCCTGGGGCCCCGGGGCCCCGGGGGGTCGAGCTCTGGAGCAGCTCTGCAGAAGCCGAGCTGAGGTGTGCCTTTGCCTTGCAAGCTCCCAGCCCTGGGCCCAGGCCCCAGCGGCGGGGGAGGGGAGGCTGTCATTTCACAATGCTCTGCCCAGCCTGAGGGTTCCGTTGGCACGGCGACGGCAGCAGGTGAGCCCTGGAGCAGGGGGCTTGGAGAGGTCAAGGCAGACAGAGCTGGGAGCCCCAGGAACAGGACCCAGGCCAGTGGAGGTGGCTCAGCTGAGCCCACCTGACGGCTCGAGGCCACTCCTCACAGGGCCTCTGCTGCTGTCAGAAGCCCTGGGGCCCTGCTACTGGCGGAGGAAGCCTTCAGGCCTCAAAGGGCACCGGCCTTCTCTGAGGCCTGTGACTGGGCTCAAAAACAGAACATGTGAAAAACAGGGGCCAGACACTGCACTGAAGAAAGGTAGGTTAAGGTGTGAAAACAAAAGCACCAAGAAGAAAGGAAAAAGCATAGCTCTTAACACACCCTCATCTGGACTTTGTGGCCAGTCCCTGTAGATTCATTTTCAGTCCCCTAGTCAAGGCTAGGGGTGGGCAAAGGTACCCTCACTACTGGTGGAACAATATTGCCTAAATTCGCCTCCAGCTCTGTTCTGCCTGCAGGGACATTTTTTAGCTGTTGTGCCAATTTTCTATGCAGATTTTGCTTCCTGAAATGTGTTTTTTCCCTGAAATATCATGTTTTTGACCGCGTAAACTAAATTTAATGGAAAAAATCAATGTCTTCTGGCAAACCATCTGAAGTGGTGTTTTTTTCACAAACTATCTGTTTTCAGTCTGAAACTTCGTGTGGCCACCAAAAAACATTTCCCATAAAAAACAGAATTTCAGGGAGAAAGAGCCTGAAATTGGCAATTTCTCTCTGTGGGCAGAGCAGGCGAAGTGGCAGAATTTGCCCAGAATTCTGCATTTTTTCTGCTGAGCAAATTATCGGCCGTTTCGACCACCCCCTAGTCAAGGCCATGATATCTATGGACTTCAAGGGAAAGACACTTGCAGCACACAATCATCACCGTTCTAACACCTTCTCTATTTCCATTGACTTCATTGGGATCACCCACCCAAATATATAGCTCTGGAAATGTGTAAACCGAATGGTAGTGCGTAAAAAGGGCCAACGAAGGACGTCTTTCTCTTGTAATGTGAAGTGGAAAAAAACAAAGGTGAAGTAGTTCCTTGGTTTTGTAGACAGTAGGGGAATAGTTCTATTTTGATATTTGTGTTTGTACCATGCTCCGCTGCCATCATTTCCAGGGTCTCTAGGCACTCTGCAAGTCCTGAAAGAGAGGAGGGTGGGTGGGTGGGTTAGTGGGGAGAGCGGGGAACATGCAAGCCAACTTTGCTGTTGTGTTGATGGGTGCAGGGGAGTGCTTGAGGGGATGCAACTTCACTTTTCTCTCATTGTGACTGTCAGAGCCTGCGCCCCTCTCTCTCTCTCTCTCTCTCTCTCTCTGGCTCCCTCTCTCTCTCACACATAGATACATTTACCCTGTCTGCCACAGAGCTCTGGGAATTGACAAATGTGCAACGGGGGAAGTGTAGAGACTCCACTCATTACCATATGCTAGGTGCTAAGGCTTATGGGAGGCAAGATGTTTTGGATAAGAGAAGCAGATCCCTGAGACATGAGGACCCCTTACCCCCATTCAGCTGCCATAGTACATAGGTTGGCAGGCTTGTCCCTGAGTCAAACCTCACTCTAATTTCCTCAGGTACTGCGCTGAGTGTCCAACTCAGACATTTGCCCGCCAGGGCAAAGCCCGCCAGGCGTTTGTAAGGCGTTCGTAAGGCGATCGGGGCAGGGGCCAGAATTTCTGGCTCTTTTGCCCAGAAATCTGTTCCGGTGTCTTCTGCAGTCCTCAAACTCTTCTGACACTGCACACACAGCCAAAGGACAGAATGAAATGGAATGAAATCCCCTGCCGCGCCATTCCCCTGGTTTTGTAGCTGTTCCATAACTTCAGTTTCAAAATGATGTTGAAATACTGCCAGTGGTTCTTCGTGGTGAAATGAGGAGCAGGACAGATAAAAGGTGGAGACTGAATACCTTAAAGTGCCCCGTGAAGCTTGGTGTCCCATCCGTTGGGCCTAGAGGGGTGCTGTATCTGCAGGAAGGTAAGGAGAAGCATGCTGACATTAATGGGAGAGGTTTGGGGCAGGGGGATAGGACGGCGATCCAGTAACAATTCAATCTGGAGGAGGCCCTTCAGGGTGTCCAGTATGTGTGATGCAGAGGGATAGCTCTGCTGTCCAAAGCCTAACTCTTTACAGTGCAGTATGTGCAATTTGGGAGGCTTGCTTTGCTGTCGGAAGCCAGACCATGTGTGAGTGAAGCTTGCAGTCTTGTTGCGCCCGTTCTCTGTGACAGCAGTTTGTCCTGCTGCACCCGTTCAGTAGGAGGGAAGCCCATGCTGTAGCACTGTGTGAGTGAAGCTTCCCCTGCTGTTGCCCTGGCCGCACATGTCATGTAGTGTGACACTCAGATGTCTGTTAAAGCTGTGACTGTGAAGCAGATTTGTCAGGGCCCTGCACTGTTCCTGGTTCATCCTTGATGCCTCGGCAATATGCTGAGGAGGGTTTTAGTGGAGCTAGACATGTGAACAGCATGTCCCAAATGGCATGACACATGTTGATTTTGTATATGTAGAGAGCTTAAAATGGTTTGTAGGAGTCATCAAGAAGGAAAGGACATTCCAATAAAACGCCCTTTCCTGCTCTGAGCCTCAGCCCTGGGGCCCCGGGGCCCCGGGGGGTCGAGCTCTGGAGCAGCTCTGCAGAAGCCGAGCTGAGGTGTGCCTTTGCCTTGCAAGCTCCCAGCCCTGGGCCCAGGCCCCAGCGGCGGGGGAGGGGAGGCTGTCATTTCACAATGCTCTGCCCAGCCTGAGGGTTCCGTTGGCACGGCGACGGCAGCAGGTGAGCCCTGGAGCAGGGGGCTTGGAGAGGTCAAGGCAGACAGAGCTGGGAGCCCCAGGAACAGGACCCAGGCCAGTGGAGGTGGCTCAGCTGAGCCCACCTGACGGCTCGAGGCCACTCCTCACAGGGCCTCTGCTGCTGTCAGAAGCCCTGGGGCCCTGCTACTGGCGGAGGAAGCCTTCAGGCCTCAAAGGGCACCGGCCTTCTCTGAGGCCTGTGACTGGGCTCAAAAACAGAACATGTGAAAAACAGGGGCCAGACACTGCACTGAAGAAAGGTAGGTTAAGGTGTGAAAACAAAAGCACCAAGAAGAAAGGAAAAAGCATAGCTCTTAACACACCCTCATCTGGACTTTGTGGCCAGTCCCTGTAGATTCATTTTCAGTCCCCTAGTCAAGGCTAGGGGTGGGCAAAGGTACCCTCACTACTGGTGGAACAATATTGCCTAAATTCGCCTCCAGCTCTGTTCTGCCTGCAGGGACATTTTTTAGCTGTTGTGCCAATTTTCTATGCAGATTTTGCTTCCTGAAATGTGTTTTTTCCCTGAAATATCATGTTTTTGACCGCGTAAACTAAATTTAATGGAAAAAATCAATGTCTTCTGGCAAACCATCTGAAATGCTGTTTTTTTCACAAACTATCTGTTTTCAGTCTGAAACTTCGTGTGGCCACCAAAAAACATTTCCCATAAAAAACAGAATTTCAGGGAGAAAGAGCCTGAAATTGGCAATTTCTCTCTGTGGGCAGAGCAGGCGAAGTGGCAGAATTTGCCCAGAATTCTGCATTTTTTCTGCTGAGCAAATTATCGGCCGTTTCGACCACCCCCTAGTCAAGGCCATGATATCTATGGACTTCAAGGGAAAGACACTTGCAGCACACAATCATCACCGTTCTAACACCTTCTCTATTTCCATTGACTTCATTGGGATCACCCACCCAAATATATAGCTCTGGAAATGTGTAAACCGAATGGTAGTGCGTAAAAAGGGCCAACGAAGGACGTCTTTCTCTTGTAATGTGAAGTGGAAAAAAACAAAGGTGAAGTAGTTCCTTGGTTTTGTAGACAGTAGGGGAATAGTTCTATTTTGATATTTGTGTTTGTACCATGCTCCGCTGCCATCATTTCCAGGGTCTCTAGGCACTCTGCAAGTCCTGAAAGAGAGGAGGGTGGGTGGGTGGGTTAGTGGGGAGAGCGGGGAACATGCAAGCCAACTTTGCTGTTGTGTTGATGGGTGCAGGGGAGTGCTTGAGGGGATGCAACTTCACTTTTCTCTCATTGTGACTGTCAGAGCCTGCGCCCCTCTCTCTCTCTCTCTCTCTCTCTCTCTGGCTCCCTCTCTCTCTCACACATAGATACATTTACCCTGTCTGCCACAGAGCTCTGGGAATTGACAAATGTGCAACGGGGGAAGTGTAGAGACTCCACTCATTACCATATGCTAGGTGCTAAGGCTTATGGGAGGCAAGATGTTTTGGATAAGAGAAGCAGATCCCTGAGACATGAGGACCCCTTACCCCCATTCAGCTGCCATAGTACATAGGTTGGCAGGCTTGTCCCTGAGTCAAACCTCACTCTAATTTCCTCAGGTACTGCGCTGAGTGTCCAACTCAGACATTTGCCCGCCAGGGCAAAGCCCGCCAGGCGTTTGTAAGGCGTTCGTAAGGCGATCGGGGCAGGGGCCAGAATTTCTGGCTCTTTTGCCCAGAAATCTGTTCCGGTGTCTTCTGCAGTCCTCAAACTCTTCTGACACTGCACACACAGCCAAAGGACAGAATGAAATGGAATGAAATCCCCTGCCGCGCCATTCCCCTGGTTTTGTAGCTGTTCCATAACTTCAGTTTCAAAATGATGTTGAAATACTGCCAGTGGTTCTTCGTGGTGAAATGAGGAGCAGGACAGATAAAAGGTGGAGACTGAATACCTTAAAGTGCCCCGTGAAGCTTGGTGTCCCATCCGTTGGGCCTAGAGGGGTGCTGTATCTGCAGGAAGGTAAGGAGAAGCATGCTGACATTAATGGGAGAGGTTTGGGGCAGGGGGATAGGACGGCGATCCAGTAACAATTCAATCTGGAGGAGGCCCTTCAGGGTGTCCAGTATGTGTGATGCAGAGGGATAGCTCTGCTGTCCAAAGCCTAACTCTTTACAGTGCAGTATGTGCAATTTGGGAGGCTTGCTTTGCTGTCGGAAGCCAGACCATGTGTGAGTGAAGCTTGCAGTCTTGTTGCGCCCGTTCTCTGTGACAGCAGTTTGTCCTGCTGCACCCGTTCAGTAGGAGGGAAGCCCATGCTGTAGCACTGTGTGAGTGAAGCTTCCCCTGCTGTTGCCCTGGCCGCACATGTCATGTAGTGTGACACTCAGATGTCTGTTAAAGCTGTGACTGTGAAGCAGATTTGTCAGGGCCCTGCACTGTTCCTGGTTCATCCTTGATGCCTCGGCAATATGCTGAGGAGGGTTTTAGTGGAGCTAGACATGTGAACAGCATGTCCCAAATGGCATGACACATGTTGATTTTGTATATGTAGAGAGCTTAAAATGGTTTGTAGGAGTCATCAAGAAGGAAAGGACATTCCAATAAAACGCCCTTTCCTGCTCTGAGCCTCAGCCCTGGGGCCCCGGGGCCCCGGGGGGTCGAGCTCTGGAGCAGCTCTGCAGAAGCCGAGCTGAGGTGTGCCTTTGCCTTGCAAGCTCCCAGCCCTGGGCCCAGGCCCCAGCGGCGGGGGAGGGGAGGCTGTCATTTCACAATGCTCTGCCCAGCCTGAGGGTTCCGTTGGCACGGCGACGGCAGCAGGTGAGCCCTGGAGCAGGGGGCTTGGAGAGGTCAAGGCAGACAGAGCTGGGAGCCCCAGGAACAGGACCCAGGCCAGTGGAGGTGGCTCAGCTGAGCCCACCTGACGGCTCGAGGCCACTCCTCACAGGGCCTCTGCTGCTGTCAGAAGCCCTGGGGCCCTGCTACTGGCGGAGGAAGCCTTCAGGCCTCAAAGGGCACCGGCCTTCTCTGAGGCCTGTGACTGGGCTCAAAAACAGAACATGTGAAAAACAGGGGCCAGACACTGCACTGAAGAAAGGTAGGTTAAGGTGTGAAAACAAAAGCACCAAGAAGAAAGGAAAAAGCATAGCTCTTAACACACCCTCATCTGGACTTTGTGGCCAGTCCCTGTAGATTCATTTTCAGTCCCCTAGTCAAGGCTAGGGGTGGGCAAAGGTACCCTCACTACTGGTGGAACAATATTGCCTAAATTCGCCTCCAGCTCTGTTCTGCCTGCAGGGACATTTTTTAGCTGTTGTGCCAATTTTCTATGCAGATTTTGCTTCCTGAAATGTGTTTTTTCCCTGAAATATCATGTTTTTGACCGCGTAAACTAAATTTAATGGAAAAAATCAATGTCTTCTGGCAAACCATCTGAAATGCTGTTTTTTTCACAAACTATCTGTTTTCAGTCTGAAACTTCGTGTGGCCACCAAAAAACATTTCCCATAAAAAACAGAATTTCAGGGAGAAAGAGCCTGAAATTGGCAATTTCTCTCTGTGGGCAGAGCAGGCGAAGTGGCAGAATTTGCCCAGAATTCTGCATTTTTTCTGCTGAGCAAATTATCGGCCGTTTCGACCACCCCCTAGTCAAGGCCATGATATCTATGGACTTCAAGGGAAAGACACTTGCAGCACACAATCATCACCGTTCTAACACCTTCTCTATTTCCATTGACTTCATTGGGATCACCCACCCAAATATATAGCTCTGGAAATGTGTAAACCGAATGGTAGTGCGTAAAAAGGGCCAACGAAGGACGTCTTTCTCTTGTAATGTGAAGTGGAAAAAAACAAAGGTGAAGTAGTTCCTTGGTTTTGTAGACAGTAGGGGAATAGTTCTATTTTGATATTTGTGTTTGTACCATGCTCCGCTGCCATCATTTCCAGGGTCTCTAGGCACTCTGCAAGTCCTGAAAGAGAGGAGGGTGGGTGGGTGGGTTAGTGGGGAGAGCGGGGAACATGCAAGCCAACTTTGCTGTTGTGTTGATGGGTGCAGGGGAGTGCTTGAGGGGATGCAACTTCACTTTTCTCTCATTGTGACTGTCAGAGCCTGCGCCCCTCTCTCTCTCTCTCTCTCTCTCTCTCTGGCTCCCTCTCTCTCTCACACATAGATACATTTACCCTGTCTGCCACAGAGCTCTGGGAATTGACAAATGTGCAACGGGGGAAGTGTAGAGACTCCACTCATTACCATATGCTAGGTGCTAAGGCTTATGGGAGGCAAGATGTTTTGGATAAGAGAAGCAGATCCCTGAGACATGAGGACCCCTTACCCCCATTCAGCTGCCATAGTACATAGGTTGGCAGGCTTGTCCCTGAGTCAAACCTCACTCTAATTTCCTCAGGTACTGCGCTGAGTGTCCAACTCAGACATTTGCCCGCCAGGGCAAAGCCCGCCAGGCGTTTGTAAGGCGTTCGTAAGGCGATCGGGGCAGGGGCCAGAATTTCTGGCTCTTTTGCCCAGAAATCTGTTCCGGTGTCTTCTGCAGTCCTCAAACTCTTCTGACACTGCACACACAGCCAAAGGACAGAATGAAATGGAATGAAATCCCCTGCCGCGCCATTCCCCTGGTTTTGTAGCTGTTCCATAACTTCAGTTTCAAAATGATGTTGAAATACTGCCAGTGGTTCTTCGTGGTGAAATGAGGAGCAGGACAGATAAAAGGTGGAGACTGAATACCTTAAAGTGCCCCGTGAAGCTTGGTGTCCCATCCGTTGGGCCTAGAGGGGTGCTGTATCTGCAGGAAGGTAAGGAGAAGCATGCTGACATTAATGGGAGAGGTTTGGGGCAGGGGGATAGGACGGCGATCCAGTAACAATTCAATCTGGAGGAGGCCCTTCAGGGTGTCCAGTATGTGTGATGCAGAGGGATAGCTCTGCTGTCCAAAGCCTAACTCTTTACAGTGCAGTATGTGCAATTTGGGAGGCTTGCTTTGCTGTCGGAAGCCAGACCATGTGTGAGTGAAGCTTGCAGTCTTGTTGCGCCCGTTCTCTGTGACAGCAGTTTGTCCTGCTGCACCCGTTCAGTAGGAGGGAAGCCCATGCTGTAGCACTGTGTGAGTGAAGCTTCCCCTGCTGTTGCCCTGGCCGCACATGTCATGTAGTGTGACACTCAGATGTCTGTTAAAGCTGTGACTGTGAAGCAGATTTGTCAGGGCCCTGCACTGTTCCTGGTTCATCCTTGATGCCTCGGCAATATGCTGAGGAGGGTTTTAGTGGAGCTAGACATGTGAACAGCATGTCCCAAATGGCATGACACATGTTGATTTTGTATATGTAGAGAGCTTAAAATGGTTTGTAGGAGTCATCAAGAAGGAAAGGACATTCCAATAAAACGCCCTTTCCTGCTCTGAGCCTCAGCCCTGGGGCCCCGGGGCCCCGGGGGGTCGAGCTCTGGAGCAGCTCTGCAGAAGCCGAGCTGAGGTGTGCCTTTGCCTTGCAAGCTCCCAGCCCTGGGCCCAGGCCCCAGCGGCGGGGGAGGGGAGGCTGTCATTTCACAATGCTCTGCCCAGCCTGAGGGTTCCGTTGGCACGGCGACGGCAGCAGGTGAGCCCTGGAGCAGGGGGCTTGGAGAGGTCAAGGCAGACAGAGCTGGGAGCCCCAGGAACAGGACCCAGGCCAGTGGAGGTGGCTCAGCTGAGCCCACCTGACGGCTCGAGGCCACTCCTCACAGGGCCTCTGCTGCTGTCAGAAGCCCTGGGGCCCTGCTACTGGCGGAGGAAGCCTTCAGGCCTCAAAGGGCACCGGCCTTCTCTGAGGCCTGTGACTGGGCTCAAAAACAGAACATGTGAAAAACAGGGGCCAGACACTGCACTGAAGAAAGGTAGGTTAAGGTGTGAAAACAAAAGCACCAAGAAGAAAGGAAAAAGCATAGCTCTTAACACACCCTCATCTGGACTTTGTGGCCAGTCCCTGTAGATTCATTTTCAGTCCCCTAGTCAAGGCTAGGGGTGGGCAAAGGTACCCTCACTACTGGTGGAACAATATTGCCTAAATTCGCCTCCAGCTCTGTTCTGCCTGCAGGGACATTTTTTAGCTGTTGTGCCAATTTTCTATGCAGATTTTGCTTCCTGAAATGTGTTTTTTCCCTGAAATATCATGTTTTTGACCGCGTAAACTAAATTTAATGGAAAAAATCAATGTCTTCTGGCAAACCATCTGAAATGCTGTTTTTTTCACAAACTATCTGTTTTCAGTCTGAAACTTCGTGTGGCCACCAAAAAACATTTCCCATAAAAAACAGAATTTCAGGGAGAAAGAGCCTGAAATTGGCAATTTCTCTCTGTGGGCAGAGCAGGCGAAGTGGCAGAATTTGCCCAGAATTCTGCATTTTTTCTGCTGAGCAAATTATCGGCCGTTTCGACCACCCCCTAGTCAAGGCCATGATATCTATGGACTTCAAGGGAAAGACACTTGCAGCACACAATCATCACCGTTCTAACACCTTCTCTATTTCCATTGACTTCATTGGGATCACCCACCCAAATATATAGCTCTGGAAATGTGTAAACCGAATGGTAGTGCGTAAAAAGGGCCAACGAAGGACGTCTTTCTCTTGTAATGTGAAGTGGAAAAAAACAAAGGTGAAGTAGTTCCTTGGTTTTGTAGACAGTAGGGGAATAGTTCTATTTTGATATTTGTGTTTGTACCATGCTCCGCTGCCATCATTTCCAGGGTCTCTAGGCACTCTGCAAGTCCTGAAAGAGGGGAGGGTGCAGGTGGGTGAGGTTAGTGGGGAGAGCGGGGAACATGCAAGCTAACTTTGCTGTTGTGTTGATGGGTGCAGGGGAGTGCTTGAGGGGATGCAACTTCACTTTTCTCTCATTGTGACTGTCAGAGCCTGCTCCCCCCCCCCCTCTCTCTCTCTCTCTCTCTCTCTCTCTCTCCCCCTCTGGCTCCCTCTCTCTCTCTCACACATAGATACATTTACCCTGTCTGCCACAGAGCTCTGGGAATTGACAAATGTGCAACGGGGGAAGTGTAGAGACTCCACTCATTACCATATGCTAGGTGCTAAGGCTTATGGGAGGCAAGATGTTTTGGATAAGAGAAGCAGATCCCTGAGACATGAGGACCCCTTACCCCCATTCAGCTGCCATAGTACATAGGTTGGCAGGCTTGTCCCTGAGTCAAACCTCACTCTAATTTCCTCAGGTACTGCGCTGAGTGTCCAACTCAGACATTTGCCCGCCAGGGCAAAGCCCGCCAGGCGTTTGTAAGGCGTTCGTAAGGCGATCGGGGCAGGGGCCAGAATTTCTGGCTCTTTTGCCCAGAAATCTATTCCGGTGTCTTCTGCAGTCCTCAAACTCTTCTGACACTGCACACACAGCCAAAGGACAGAATGAAATGGAATGAAATCCCCTGCCGCGCCATTCCCCTGGTTTTGTAGCTGTTCCATAACTTCAGTTTCAGAATGATGTTGAAATACTGCCAGTGGTTCTTCGTGGTGAAATGAGGAGCAGGACAGATAAAAGGTGGAGACTGAATACCTTAAAGTGCCCCATGAAGCTTGGTGTCCCATCCGTTGGGCCTAGAGGGGTGCTGTATCTGCAGGAAGGTAAGGAGAAGCATGCTGACATTAATGGGAGAGGTTTGGGGCAGGGGGATAGGACGGCGATCCAGTAACAAATCAATCTGGAAGAGGCCCTTCAGGGTGTCCAGTATGTGTGATGCAGAGGGATAGCTCTGCTGTCCAAAGCCTAACTCTTTACAGTGCAGTATGTGCAATTTGGGAGGCTTGCTTTGCTGTCGGAAGCCAGACCATGTGTGAGTGAAGCTTGCAGTCTTGTTGCGCCCATTCTCTGTGACAGGAGTTTGTCCTGCTGCACCCGTTCAGTAGGAGGGAAGCCCATGCTGTAGCACTGGGTGAGTGAAGCTTCCCCTGCTGTTGCCCTGGCCGCACATGTCATGTAGTGTGACACTCAGATGTCTGTTAAAGCTGTGACTGTGAAGCAGATTTGTCAGGGCCCTGCACTGTTCCTGGTTCATCCTTGATGCCTCGGCAATATGCTGAGGAGGGTTTTAGTGGAGCTAGACATGTGAACAGCATGTCCCAAATGGCATGACACATGTTGATTTTGTATATGTAGAGAGCTTAAAATGGTTTGTAGGAGTCATCAAGAAGGAAAGGACATTCCAATAAAACGCCCTTTCCTGCTCTGAGCCTCAGCCCTGGGGCCCCGGGGCCCCGGGGGGTCGAGCTCTGGAGCAGCTCTGCAGAAGCCGAGCTGAGGTGTGCCTTTGCCTTGCAAGCTCCCAGCCCTGGGCCCAGGCCCCAGCGGCGGGGGAGGGGAGGCTGTCATTTCACAATGCTCTGCCCAGCCTGAGGGTTCCGTTGGCACGGCGACGGCAGCAGGTGAGCCCTGGAGCAGGGGGCTTGGAGAGGTCAAGGCAGACAGAGCTGGGAGCCCCAGGAACAGGACCCAGGCCAGTGGAGGTGGCTCAGCTGAGCCCACCTGACGGCTCGAGGCCACTCCTCACAGGGCCTCTGCTGCTGTCAGAAGCCCTGGGGCCCTGCTACTGGCGGAGGAAGCCTTCAGGCCTCAAAGGGCACCGGCCTTCTCTGAGGCCTGTGACTGGGCTCAAAAACAGAACATGTGAAAAACAGGGGCCAGACACTGCACTGAAGAAAGGTAGGTTAAGGTGTGAAAACAAAAGCACCAAGAAGAAAGGAAAAAGCATAGCTCTTAACACACCCTCATCTGGACTTTGTGGCCAGTCCCTGTAGATTCATTTTCAGTCCCCTAGTCAAGGCTAGGGGTGGGCAAAGGTACCCTCACTACTGGTGGAACAATATTGCCTAAATTCGCCTCCAGCTCTGTTCTGCCTGCAGGGACATTTTTTAGCTGTTGTGCCAATTTTCTATGCAGATTTTGCTTCCTGAAATGTGTTTTTTCCCTGAAATATCATGTTTTTGACCGCGTAAACTAAATTTAATGGAAAAAATCAATGTCTTCTGGCAAACCATCTGAAGTGGTGTTTTTTTCACAAACTATCTGTTTTCAGTCTGAAACTTCGTGTGGCCACCAAAAAACATTTCCCATAAAAAACAGAATTTCAGGGAGAAAGAGCCTGAAATTGGCAATTTCTCTCTGTGGGCAGAGCAGGCGAAGTGGCAGAATTTGCCCAGAATTCTGCATTTTTTCTGCTGAGCAAATTATCGGCCGTTTCGACCACCCCCTAGTCAAGGCCATGATATCTATGGACTTCAAGGGAAAGACACTTGCAGCACACAATCATCACCGTTCTAACACCTTCTCTATTTCCATTGACTTCATTGGGATCACCCACCCAAATATATAGCTCTGGAAATGTGTAAACCGAATGGTAGTGCGTAAAAAGGGCCAACGAAGGACGTCTTTCTCTTGTAATGTGAAGTGGAAAAAAACAAAGGTGAAGTAGTTCCTTGGTTTTGTAGACAGTAGGGGAATAGTTCTATTTTGATATTTGTGTTTGTACCATGCTCCGCTGCCATCATTTCCAGGGTCTCTAGGCACTCTGCAAGTCCTGAAAGAGAGGAGGGTGGGTGGGTGGGTTAGTGGGGAGAGCGGGGAACATGCAAGCCAACTTTGCTGTTGTGTTGATGGGTGCAGGGGAGTGCTTGAGGGGATGCAACTTCACTTTTCTCTCATTGTGACTGTCAGAGCCTGCGCCCCTCTCTCTCTCTCTCTCTCTCTCTCTCTGGCTCCCTCTCTCTCTCACACATAGATACATTTACCCTGTCTGCCACAGAGCTCTGGGAATTGACAAATGTGCAACGGGGGAAGTGTAGAGACTCCACTCATTACCATATGCTAGGTGCTAAGGCTTATGGGAGGCAAGATGTTTTGGATAAGAGAAGCAGATCCCTGAGACATGAGGACCCCTTACCCCCATTCAGCTGCCATAGTACATAGGTTGGCAGGCTTGTCCCTGAGTCAAACCTCACTCTAATTTCCTCAGGTACTGCGCTGAGTGTCCAACTCAGACATTTGCCCGCCAGGGCAAAGCCCGCCAGGCGTTTGTAAGGCGTTCGTAAGGCGATCGGGGCAGGGGCCAGAATTTCTGGCTCTTTTGCCCAGAAATCTGTTCCGGTGTCTTCTGCAGTCCTCAAACTCTTCTGACACTGCACACACAGCCAAAGGACAGAATGAAATGGAATGAAATCCCCTGCCGCGCCATTCCCCTGGTTTTGTAGCTGTTCCATAACTTCAGTTTCAAAATGATGTTGAAATACTGCCAGTGGTTCTTCGTGGTGAAATGAGGAGCAGGACAGATAAAAGGTGGAGACTGAATACCTTAAAGTGCCCCGTGAAGCTTGGTGTCCCATCCGTTGGGCCTAGAGGGGTGCTGTATCTGCAGGAAGGTAAGGAGAAGCATGCTGACATTAATGGGAGAGGTTTGGGGCAGGGGGATAGGACGGCGATCCAGTAACAATTCAATCTGGAGGAGGCCCTTCAGGGTGTCCAGTATGTGTGATGCAGAGGGATAGCTCTGCTGTCCAAAGCCTAACTCTTTACAGTGCAGTATGTGCAATTTGGGAGGCTTGCTTTGCTGTCGGAAGCCAGACCATGTGTGAGTGAAGCTTGCAGTCTTGTTGCGCCCGTTCTCTGTGACAGCAGTTTGTCCTGCTGCACCCGTTCAGTAGGAGGGAAGCCCATGCTGTAGCACTGTGTGAGTGAAGCTTCCCCTGCTGTTGCCCTGGCCGCACATGTCATGTAGTGTGACACTCAGATGTCTGTTAAAGCTGTGACTGTGAAGCAGATTTGTCAGGGCCCTGCACTGTTCCTGGTTCATCCTTGATGCCTCGGCAATATGCTGAGGAGGGTTTTAGTGGAGCTAGACATGTGAACAGCATGTCCCAAATGGCATGACACATGTTGATTTTGTATATGTAGAGAGCTTAAAATGGTTTGTAGGAGTCATCAAGAAGGAAAGGACATTCCAATAAAACGCCCTTTCCTGCTCTGAGCCTCAGCCCTGGGGCCCCGGGGCCCCGGGGGGTCGAGCTCTGGAGCAGCTCTGCAGAAGCCGAGCTGAGGTGTGCCTTTGCCTTGCAAGCTCCCAGCCCTGGGCCCAGGCCCCAGCGGCGGGGGAGGGGAGGCTGTCATTTCACAATGCTCTGCCCAGCCTGAGGGTTCCGTTGGCACGGCGACGGCAGCAGGTGAGCCCTGGAGCAGGGGGCTTGGAGAGGTCAAGGCAGACAGAGCTGGGAGCCCCAGGAACAGGACCCAGGCCAGTGGAGGTGGCTCAGCTGAGCCCACCTGACGGCTCGAGGCCACTCCTCACAGGGCCTCTGCTGCTGTCAGAAGCCCTGGGGCCCTGCTACTGGCGGAGGAAGCCTTCAGGCCTCAAAGGGCACCGGCCTTCTCTGAGGCCTGTGACTGGGCTCAAAAACAGAACATGTGAAAAACAGGGGCCAGACACTGCACTGAAGAAAGGTAGGTTAAGGTGTGAAAACAAAAGCACCAAGAAGAAAGGAAAAAGCATAGCTCTTAACACACCCTCATCTGGACTTTGTGGCCAGTCCCTGTAGATTCATTTTCAGTCCCCTAGTCAAGGCTAGGGGTGGGCAAAGGTACCCTCACTACTGGTGGAACAATATTGCCTAAATTCGCCTCCAGCTCTGTTCTGCCTGCAGGGACATTTTTTAGCTGTTGTGCCAATTTTCTATGCAGATTTTGCTTCCTGAAATGTGTTTTTTCCCTGAAATATCATGTTTTTGACCGCGTAAACTAAATTTAATGGAAAAAATCAATGTCTTCTGGCAAACCATCTGAAATGCTGTTTTTTTCACAAACTATCTGTTTTCAGTCTGAAACTTCGTGTGGCCACCAAAAAACATTTCCCATAAAAAACAGAATTTCAGGGAGAAAGAGCCTGAAATTGGCAATTTCTCTCTGTGGGCAGAGCAGGCGAAGTGGCAGAATTTGCCCAGAATTCTGCATTTTTTCTGCTGAGCAAATTATCGGCCGTTTCGACCACCCCCTAGTCAAGGCCATGATATCTATGGACTTCAAGGGAAAGACACTTGCAGCACACAATCATCACCGTTCTAACACCTTCTCTATTTCCATTGACTTCATTGGGATCACCCACCCAAATATATAGCTCTGGAAATGTGTAAACCGAATGGTAGTGCGTAAAAAGGGCCAACGAAGGACGTCTTTCTCTTGTAATGTGAAGTGGAAAAAAACAAAGGTGAAGTAGTTCCTTGGTTTTGTAGACAGTAGGGGAATAGTTCTATTTTGATATTTGTGTTTGTACCATGCTCCGCTGCCATCATTTCCAGGGTCTCTAGGCACTCTGCAAGTCCTGAAAGAGAGGAGGGTGGGTGGGTGGGTTAGTGGGGAGAGCGGGGAACATGCAAGCCAACTTTGCTGTTGTGTTGATGGGTGCAGGGGAGTGCTTGAGGGGATGCAACTTCACTTTTCTCTCATTGTGACTGTCAGAGCCTGCGCCCCTCTCTCTCTCTCTCTCTCTCTCTCTCTGGCTCCCTCTCTCTCTCACACATAGATACATTTACCCTGTCTGCCACAGAGCTCTGGGAATTGACAAATGTGCAACGGGGGAAGTGTAGAGACTCCACTCATTACCATATGCTAGGTGCTAAGGCTTATGGGAGGCAAGATGTTTTGGATAAGAGAAGCAGATCCCTGAGACATGAGGACCCCTTACCCCCATTCAGCTGCCATAGTACATAGGTTGGCAGGCTTGTCCCTGAGTCAAACCTCACTCTAATTTCCTCAGGTACTGCGCTGAGTGTCCAACTCAGACATTTGCCCGCCAGGGCAAAGCCCGCCAGGCGTTTGTAAGGCGTTCGTAAGGCGATCGGGGCAGGGGCCAGAATTTCTGGCTCTTTTGCCCAGAAATCTGTTCCGGTGTCTTCTGCAGTCCTCAAACTCTTCTGACACTGCACACACAGCCAAAGGACAGAATGAAATGGAATGAAATCCCCTGCCGCGCCATTCCCCTGGTTTTGTAGCTGTTCCATAACTTCAGTTTCAAAATGATGTTGAAATACTGCCAGTGGTTCTTCGTGGTGAAATGAGGAGCAGGACAGATAAAAGGTGGAGACTGAATACCTTAAAGTGCCCCGTGAAGCTTGGTGTCCCATCCGTTGGGCCTAGAGGGGTGCTGTATCTGCAGGAAGGTAAGGAGAAGCATGCTGACATTAATGGGAGAGGTTTGGGGCAGGGGGATAGGACGGCGATCCAGTAACAATTCAATCTGGAGGAGGCCCTTCAGGGTGTCCAGTATGTGTGATGCAGAGGGATAGCTCTGCTGTCCAAAGCCTAACTCTTTACAGTGCAGTATGTGCAATTTGGGAGGCTTGCTTTGCTGTCGGAAGCCAGACCATGTGTGAGTGAAGCTTGCAGTCTTGTTGCGCCCGTTCTCTGTGACAGCAGTTTGTCCTGCTGCACCCGTTCAGTAGGAGGGAAGCCCATGCTGTAGCACTGTGTGAGTGAAGCTTCCCCTGCTGTTGCCCTGGCCGCACATGTCATGTAGTGTGACACTCAGATGTCTGTTAAAGCTGTGACTGTGAAGCAGATTTGTCAGGGCCCTGCACTGTTCCTGGTTCATCCTTGATGCCTCGGCAATATGCTGAGGAGGGTTTTAGTGGAGCTAGACATGTGAACAGCATGTCCCAAATGGCATGACACATGTTGATTTTGTATATGTAGAGAGCTTAAAATGGTTTGTAGGAGTCATCAAGAAGGAAAGGACATTCCAATAAAACGCCCTTTCCTGCTCTGAGCCTCAGCCCTGGGGCCCCGGGGCCCCGGGGGGTCGAGCTCTGGAGCAGCTCTGCAGAAGCCGAGCTGAGGTGTGCCTTTGCCTTGCAAGCTCCCAGCCCTGGGCCCAGGCCCCAGCGGCGGGGGAGGGGAGGCTGTCATTTCACAATGCTCTGCCCAGCCTGAGGGTTCCGTTGGCACGGCGACGGCAGCAGGTGAGCCCTGGAGCAGGGGGCTTGGAGAGGTCAAGGCAGACAGAGCTGGGAGCCCCAGGAACAGGACCCAGGCCAGTGGAGGTGGCTCAGCTGAGCCCACCTGACGGCTCGAGGCCACTCCTCACAGGGCCTCTGCTGCTGTCAGAAGCCCTGGGGCCCTGCTACTGGCGGAGGAAGCCTTCAGGCCTCAAAGGGCACCGGCCTTCTCTGAGGCCTGTGACTGGGCTCAAAAACAGAACATGTGAAAAACAGGGGCCAGACACTGCACTGAAGAAAGGTAGGTTAAGGTGTGAAAACAAAAGCACCAAGAAGAAAGGAAAAAGCATAGCTCTTAACACACCCTCATCTGGACTTTGTGGCCAGTCCCTGTAGATTCATTTTCAGTCCCCTAGTCAAGGCTAGGGGTGGGCAAAGGTACCCTCACTACTGGTGGAACAATATTGCCTAAATTCGCCTCCAGCTCTGTTCTGCCTGCAGGGACATTTTTTAGCTGTTGTGCCAATTTTCTATGCAGATTTTGCTTCCTGAAATGTGTTTTTTCCCTGAAATATCATGTTTTTGACCGCGTAAACTAAATTTAATGGAAAAAATCAATGTCTTCTGGCAAACCATCTGAAATGCTGTTTTTTTCACAAACTATCTGTTTTCAGTCTGAAACTTCGTGTGGCCACCAAAAAACATTTCCCATAAAAAACAGAATTTCAGGGAGAAAGAGCCTGAAATTGGCAATTTCTCTCTGTGGGCAGAGCAGGCGAAGTGGCAGAATTTGCCCAGAATTCTGCATTTTTTCTGCTGAGCAAATTATCGGCCGTTTCGACCACCCCCTAGTCAAGGCCATGATATCTATGGACTTCAAGGGAAAGACACTTGCAGCACACAATCATCACCGTTCTAACACCTTCTCTATTTCCATTGACTTCATTGGGATCACCCACCCAAATATATAGCTCTGGAAATGTGTAAACCGAATGGTAGTGCGTAAAAAGGGCCAACGAAGGACGTCTTTCTCTTGTAATGTGAAGTGGAAAAAAACAAAGGTGAAGTAGTTCCTTGGTTTTGTAGACAGTAGGGGAATAGTTCTATTTTGATATTTGTGTTTGTACCATGCTCCGCTGCCATCATTTCCAGGGTCTCTAGGCACTCTGCAAGTCCTGAAAGAGGGGAGGGTGCAGGTGGGTGAGGTTAGTGGGGAGAGCGGGGAACATGCAAGCTAACTTTGCTGTTGTGTTGATGGGTGCAGGGGAGTGCTTGAGGGGATGCAACTTCACTTTTCTCTCATTGTGACTGTCAGAGCCTGCTCCCCCCCCCCTCTCTCTCTCTCTCTCTCTCTCTCTCCCCCTCTGGCTCCCTCTCTCTCTCTCACACATAGATACATTTACCCTGTCTGCCACAGAGCTCTGGGAATTGACAAATGTGCAACGGGGGAAGTGTAGAGACTCCACTCATTACCATATGCTAGGTGCTAAGGCTTATGGGAGGCAAGATGTTTTGGATAAGAGAAGCAGATCCCTGAGACATGAGGACCCCTTACCCCCATTCAGCTGCCATAGTACATAGGTTGGCAGGCTTGTCCCTGAGTCAAACCTCACTCTAATTTCCTCAGGTACTGCGCTGAGTGTCCAACTCAGACATTTGCCCGCCAGGGCAAAGCCCGCCAGGCGTTTGTAAGGCGTTCGTAAGGCGATCGGGGCAGGGGCCAGAATTTCTGGCTCTTTTGCCCAGAAATCTATTCCGGTGTCTTCTGCAGTCCTCAAACTCTTCTGACACTGCACACACAGCCAAAGGACAGAATGAAATGGAATGAAATCCCCTGCCGCGCCATTCCCCTGGTTTTGTAGCTGTTCCATAACTTCAGTTTCAGAATGATGTTGAAATACTGCCAGTGGTTCTTCGTGGTGAAATGAGGAGCAGGACAGATAAAAGGTGGAGACTGAATACCTTAAAGTGCCCCATGAAGCTTGGTGTCCCATCCGTTGGGCCTAGAGGGGTGCTGTATCTGCAGGAAGGTAAGGAGAAGCATGCTGACATTAATGGGAGAGGTTTGGGGCAGGGGGATAGGACGGCGATCCAGTAACAAATCAATCTGGAAGAGGCCCTTCAGGGTGTCCAGTATGTGTGATGCAGAGGGATAGCTCTGCTGTCCAAAGCCTAACTCTTTACAGTGCAGTATGTGCAATTTGGGAGGCTTGCTTTGCTGTCGGAAGCCAGACCATGTGTGAGTGAAGCTTGCAGTCTTGTTGCGCCCATTCTCTGTGACAGGAGTTTGTCCTGCTGCACCCGTTCAGTAGGAGGGAAGCCCATGCTGTAGCACTGGGTGAGTGAAGCTTCCCCTGCTGTTGCCCTGGCCGCACATGTCATGTAGTGTGACACTCAGATGTCTGTTAAAGCTGTGACTGTGAAGCAGATTTGTCAGGGCCCTGCACTGTTCCTGGTTCATCCTTGATGCCTCGGCAATATGCTGAGGAGGGTTTTAGTGGAGCTAGACATGTGAACAGCATGTCCCAAATGGCATGACACATGTTGATTTTGTATATGTAGAGAGCTTAAAATGGTTTGTAGGAGTCATCAAGAAGGAAAGGACATTCCAATAAAACGCCCTTTCCTGCTCTGAGCCTCAGCCCTGGGGCCCCGGGGCCCCGGGGGGTCGAGCTCTGGAGCAGCTCTGCAGAAGCCGAGCTGAGGTGTGCCTTTGCCTTGCAAGCTCCCAGCCCTGGGCCCAGGCCCCAGCGGCGGGGGAGGGGAGGCTGTCATTTCACAATGCTCTGCCCAGCCTGAGGGTTCCGTTGGCACGGCGACGGCAGCAGGTGAGCCCTGGAGCAGGGGGCTTGGAGAGGTCAAGGCAGACAGAGCTGGGAGCCCCAGGAACAGGACCCAGGCCAGTGGAGGTGGCTCAGCTGAGCCCACCTGACGGCTCGAGGCCACTCCTCACAGGGCCTCTGCTGCTGTCAGAAGCCCTGGGGCCCTGCTACTGGCGGAGGAAGCCTTCAGGCCTCAAAGGGCACCGGCCTTCTCTGAGGCCTGTGACTGGGCTCAAAAACAGAACATGTGAAAAACAGGGGCCAGACACTGCACTGAAGAAAGGTAGGTTAAGGTGTGAAAACAAAAGCACCAAGAAGAAAGGAAAAAGCATAGCTCTTAACACACCCTCATCTGGACTTTGTGGCCAGTCCCTGTAGATTCATTTTCAGTCCCCTAGTCAAGGCTAGGGGTGGGCAAAGGTACCCTCACTACTGGTGGAACAATATTGCCTAAATTCGCCTCCAGCTCTGTTCTGCCTGCAGGGACATTTTTTAGCTGTTGTGCCAATTTTCTATGCAGATTTTGCTTCCTGAAATGTGTTTTTTCCCTGAAATATCATGTTTTTGACCGCGTAAACTAAATTTAATGGAAAAAATCAATGTCTTCTGGCAAACCATCTGAAGTGGTGTTTTTTTCACAAACTATCTGTTTTCAGTCTGAAACTTCGTGTGGCCACCAAAAAACATTTCCCATAAAAAACAGAATTTCAGGGAGAAAGAGCCTGAAATTGGCAATTTCTCTCTGTGGGCAGAGCAGGCGAAGTGGCAGAATTTGCCCAGAATTCTGCATTTTTTCTGCTGAGCAAATTATCGGCCGTTTCGACCACCCCCTAGTCAAGGCCATGATATCTATGGACTTCAAGGGAAAGACACTTGCAGCACACAATCATCACCGTTCTAACACCTTCTCTATTTCCATTGACTTCATTGGGATCACCCACCCAAATATATAGCTCTGGAAATGTGTAAACCGAATGGTAGTGCGTAAAAAGGGCCAACGAAGGACGTCTTTCTCTTGTAATGTGAAGTGGAAAAAAACAAAGGTGAAGTAGTTCCTTGGTTTTGTAGACAGTAGGGGAATAGTTCTATTTTGATATTTGTGTTTGTACCATGCTCCGCTGCCATCATTTCCAGGGTCTCTAGGCACTCTGCAAGTCCTGAAAGAGAGGAGGGTGGGTGGGTGGGTTAGTGGGGAGAGCGGGGAACATGCAAGCCAACTTTGCTGTTGTGTTGATGGGTGCAGGGGAGTGCTTGAGGGGATGCAACTTCACTTTTCTCTCATTGTGACTGTCAGAGCCTGCGCCCCTCTCTCTCTCTCTCTCTCTCTCTCTCTGGCTCCCTCTCTCTCTCACACATAGATACATTTACCCTGTCTGCCACAGAGCTCTGGGAATTGACAAATGTGCAACGGGGGAAGTGTAGAGACTCCACTCATTACCATATGCTAGGTGCTAAGGCTTATGGGAGGCAAGATGTTTTGGATAAGAGAAGCAGATCCCTGAGACATGAGGACCCCTTACCCCCATTCAGCTGCCATAGTACATAGGTTGGCAGGCTTGTCCCTGAGTCAAACCTCACTCTAATTTCCTCAGGTACTGCGCTGAGTGTCCAACTCAGACATTTGCCCGCCAGGGCAAAGCCCGCCAGGCGTTTGTAAGGCGTTCGTAAGGCGATCGGGGCAGGGGCCAGAATTTCTGGCTCTTTTGCCCAGAAATCTGTTCCGGTGTCTTCTGCAGTCCTCAAACTCTTCTGACACTGCACACACAGCCAAAGGACAGAATGAAATGGAATGAAATCCCCTGCCGCGCCATTCCCCTGGTTTTGTAGCTGTTCCATAACTTCAGTTTCAAAATGATGTTGAAATACTGCCAGTGGTTCTTCGTGGTGAAATGAGGAGCAGGACAGATAAAAGGTGGAGACTGAATACCTTAAAGTGCCCCGTGAAGCTTGGTGTCCCATCCGTTGGGCCTAGAGGGGTGCTGTATCTGCAGGAAGGTAAGGAGAAGCATGCTGACATTAATGGGAGAGGTTTGGGGCAGGGGGATAGGACGGCGATCCAGTAACAATTCAATCTGGAGGAGGCCCTTCAGGGTGTCCAGTATGTGTGATGCAGAGGGATAGCTCTGCTGTCCAAAGCCTAACTCTTTACAGTGCAGTATGTGCAATTTGGGAGGCTTGCTTTGCTGTCGGAAGCCAGACCATGTGTGAGTGAAGCTTGCAGTCTTGTTGTGCCCGTTCTCTGTGACAGCATTTTGTCCTGCTGCACCCGTTCAGTAGGAGGGAAGCCCATGCTGTAGCACTGTGTGAGTGAAGCTTCCCCTGCTGTTGCCCTGGCCGCACATGTCATGTAGTGTGACACTCAGATGTCTGTTAAAGCTGTGACTGTGAAGCAGATTTGTCAGGGCCCTGCACTGTTCCTGGTTCATCCTTGATGCCTCGGCAATATGCTGAGGAGGGTTTTAGTGGAGCTAGACATGTGAACAGCATGTCCCAAATGGCATGACACATGTTGATTTTGTATATGTAGAGAGCTTAAAATGGTTTGTAGGAGTCATCAAGAAGGAAAGGACATTCCAATAAAACGCCCTTTCCTGCTCTGAGCCTCAGCCCTGGGGCCCCGGGGCCCCGGGGGGTCGAGCTCTGGAGCAGCTCTGCAGAAGCCGAGCTGAGGTGTGCCTTTGCCTTGCAAGCTCCCAGCCCTGGGCCCAGGCCCCAGCGGCGGGGGAGGGGAGGCTGTCATTTCACAATGCTCTGCCCAGCCTGAGGGTTCCGTTGGCACGGCGACGGCAGCAGGTGAGCCCTGGAGCAGGGGGCTTGGAGAGGTCAAGGCAGACAGAGCTGGGAGCCCCAGGAACAGGACCCAGGCCAGTGGAGGTGGCTCAGCTGAGCCCACCTGACGGCTCGAGGCCACTCCTCACAGGGCCTCTGCTGCTGTCAGAAGCCCTGGGGCCCTGCTACTGGCGGAGGAAGCCTTCAGGCCTCAAAGGGCACCGGCCTTCTCTGAGGCCTGTGACTGGGCTCAAAAACAGAACATGTGAAAAACAGGGGCCAGACACTGCACTGAAGAAAGGTAGGTTAAGGTGTGAAAACAAAAGCACCAAGAAGAAAGGAAAAAGCATAGCTCTTAACACACCCTCATCTGGACTTTGTGGCCAGTCCCTGTAGATTCATTTTCAGTCCCCTAGTCAAGGCTAGGGGTGGGCAAAGGTACCCTCACTACTGGTGGAACAATATTGCCTAAATTCGCCTCCAGCTCTGTTCTGCCTGCAGGGACATTTTTTAGCTGTTGTGCCAATTTTCTATGCAGATTTTGCTTCCTGAAATGTGTTTTTTCCCTGAAATATCATGTTTTTGACCGCGTAAACTAAATTTAATGGAAAAAATCAATGTCTTCTGGCAAACCATCTGAAATGCTGTTTTTTTCACAAACTATCTGTTTTCAGTCTGAAACTTCGTGTGGCCACCAAAAAACATTTCCCATAAAAAACAGAATTTCAGGGAGAAAGAGCCTGAAATTGGCAATTTCTCTCTGTGGGCAGAGCAGGCGAAGTGGCAGAATTTGCCCAGAATTCTGCATTTTTTCTGCTGAGCAAATTATCGGCCGTTTCGACCACCCCCTAGTCAAGGCCATGATATCTATGGACTTCAAGGGAAAGACACTTGCAGCACACAATCATCACCGTTCTAACACCTTCTCTATTTCCATTGACTTCATTGGGATCACCCACCCAAATATATAGCTCTGGAAATGTGTAAACCGAATGGTAGTGCGTAAAAAGGGCCAACGAAGGACGTCTTTCTCTTGTAATGTGAAGTGGAAAAAAACAAAGGTGAAGTAGTTCCTTGGTTTTGTAGACAGTAGGGGAATAGTTCTATTTTGATATTTGTGTTTGTACCATGCTCCGCTGCCATCATTTCCAGGGTCTCTAGGCACTCTGCAAGTCCTGAAAGAGGGGAGGGTGCAGGTGGGTGAGGTTAGTGGGGAGAGCGGGGAACATGCAAGCTAACTTTGCTGTTGTGTTGATGGGTGCAGGGGAGTGCTTGAGGGGATGCAACTTCACTTTTCTCTCATTGTGACTGTCAGAGCCTGCTCCCCCCCCCCTCTCTCTCTCTCTCTCTCTCTCTCTCCCCCTCTGGCTCCCTCTCTCTCTCTCACACATAGATACATTTACCCTGTCTGCCACAGAGCTCTGGGAATTGACAAATGTGCAACGGGGGAAGTGTAGAGACTCCACTCATTACCATATGCTAGGTGCTAAGGCTTATGGGAGGCAAGATGTTTTGGATAAGAGAAGCAGATCCCTGAGACATGAGGACCCCTTACCCCCATTCAGCTGCCATAGTACATAGGTTGGCAGGCTTGTCCCTGAGTCAAACCTCACTCTAATTTCCTCAGGTACTGCGCTGAGTGTCCAACTCAGACATTTGCCCGCCAGGGCAAAGCCCGCCAGGCGTTTGTAAGGCGTTCGTAAGGCGATCGGGGCAGGGGCCAGAATTTCTGGCTCTTTTGCCCAGAAATCTATTCCGGTGTCTTCTGCAGTCCTCAAACTCTTCTGACACTGCACACACAGCCAAAGGACAGAATGAAATGGAATGAAATCCCCTGCCGCGCCATTCCCCTGGTTTTGTAGCTGTTCCATAACTTCAGTTTCAGAATGATGTTGAAATACTGCCAGTGGTTCTTCGTGGTGAAATGAGGAGCAGGACAGATAAAAGGTGGAGACTGAATACCTTAAAGTGCCCCATGAAGCTTGGTGTCCCATCCGTTGGGCCTAGAGGGGTGCTGTATCTGCAGGAAGGTAAGGAGAAGCATGCTGACATTAATGGGAGAGGTTTGGGGCAGGGGGATAGGACGGCGATCCAGTAACAAATCAATCTGGAAGAGGCCCTTCAGGGTGTCCAGTATGTGTGATGCAGAGGGATAGCTCTGCTGTCCAAAGCCTAACTCTTTACAGTGCAGTATGTGCAATTTGGGAGGCTTGCTTTGCTGTCGGAAGCCAGACCATGTGTGAGTGAAGCTTGCAGTCTTGTTGCGCCCATTCTCTGTGACAGGAGTTTGTCCTGCTGCACCCGTTCAGTAGGAGGGAAGCCCATGCTGTAGCACTGGGTGAGTGAAGCTTCCCCTGCTGTTGCCCTGGCCGCACATGTCATGTAGTGTGACACTCAGATGTCTGTTAAAGCTGTGACTGTGAAGCAGATTTGTCAGGGCCCTGCACTGTTCCTGGTTCATCCTTGATGCCTCGGCAATATGCTGAGGAGGGTTTTAGTGGAGCTAGACATGTGAACAGCATGTCCCAAATGGCATGACACATGTTGATTTTGTATATGTAGAGAGCTTAAAATGGTTTGTAGGAGTCATCAAGAAGGAAAGGACATTCCAATAAAACGCCCTTTCCTGCTCTGAGCCTCAGCCCTGGGGCCCCGGGGCCCCGGGGGGTCGAGCTCTGGAGCAGCTCTGCAGAAGCCGAGCTGAGGTGTGCCTTTGCCTTGCAAGCTCCCAGCCCTGGGCCCAGGCCCCAGCGGCGGGGGAGGGGAGGCTGTCATTTCACAATGCTCTGCCTGCCTGCCTGAGGGTTCCGTTGGCACGGCGACGGCAGCAGGTGAGCCCTGGAGCAGGGGGCTTGGAGAGGTCAAGGCAGACAGAGCTGGGAGCCCCAGGAACAGGACCCAGGCCAGTGGAGGTGGCTCAGCTGAGCCCACCTGACGGCTCGAGGCCACTCCTCACAGGGCCTCTGCTGCTGTCAGAAGCCCTGGGGCCCTGCTACTGGCGGAGGAAGCCTTCAGGCCTCAAAGGGCACCGGCCTTCTCTGAGGCCTGTGACTGGGCTCAAAAACAGAACATGTGAAAAACAGGGGCCAGACACTGCACTGAAGAAAGGTAGGTTAAGGTGTGAAAACAAAAGCACCAAGAAGAAAGGAAAAAGCATAGCTCTTAACACACCCTCATCTGGACTTTGTGGCCAGTCCCTGTAGATTCATTTTCAGTCCCCTAGTCAAGGCTAGGGGTGGGCAAAGGTACCCTCACTACTGGTGGAACAATATTGCCTAAATTCGCCTCCAGCTCTGTTCTGCCTGCAGGGACATTTTTTAGCTGTTGTGCCAATTTTCTATGCAGATTTTGCTTCCTGAAATGTGTTTTTTCCCTGAAATATCATGTTTTTGACCGCGTAAACTAAATTTAATGGAAAAAATCAATGTCTTCTGGCAAACCATCTGAAGTGGTGTTTTTTTCACAAACTATCTGTTTTCAGTCTGAAACTTCGTGTGGCCACCAAAAAACATTTCCCATAAAAAACAGAATTTCAGGGAGAAAGAGCCTGAAATTGGCAATTTCTCTCTGTGGGCAGAGCAGGCGAAGTGGCAGAATTTGCCCAGAATTCTGCATTTTTTCTGCTGAGCAAATTATCGGCCGTTTCGACCACCCCCTAGTCAAGGCCATGATATCTATGGACTTCAAGGGAAAGACACTTGCAGCACACAATCATCACCGTTCTAACACCTTCTCTATTTCCATTGACTTCATTGGGATCACCCACCCAAATATATAGCTCTGGAAATGTGTAAACCGAATGGTAGTGCGTAAAAAGGGCCAACGAAGGACGTCTTTCTCTTGTAATGTGAAGTGGAAAAAAACAAAGGTGAAGTAGTTCCTTGGTTTTGTAGACAGTAGGGGAATAGTTCTATTTTGATATTTGTGTTTGTACCATGCTCCGCTGCCATCATTTCCAGGGTCTCTAGGCACTCTGCAAGTCCTGAAAGAGAGGAGGGTGGGTGGGTGGGTTAGTGGGGAGAGCGGGGAACATGCAAGCCAACTTTGCTGTTGTGTTGATGGGTGCAGGGGAGTGCTTGAGGGGATGCAACTTCACTTTTCTCTCATTGTGACTGTCAGAGCCTGCGCCCCTCTCTCTCTCTCTCTCTCTCTCTCTCTGGCTCCCTCTCTCTCTCACACATAGATACATTTACCCTGTCTGCCACAGAGCTCTGGGAATTGACAAATGTGCAACGGGGGAAGTGTAGAGACTCCACTCATTACCATATGCTAGGTGCTAAGGCTTATGGGAGGCAAGATGTTTTGGATAAGAGAAGCAGATCCCTGAGACATGAGGACCCCTTACCCCCATTCAGCTGCCATAGTACATAGGTTGGCAGGCTTGTCCCTGAGTCAAACCTCACTCTAATTTCCTCAGGTACTGCGCTGAGTGTCCAACTCAGACATTTGCCCGCCAGGGCAAAGCCCGCCAGGCGTTTGTAAGGCGTTCGTAAGGCGATCGGGGCAGGGGCCAGAATTTCTGGCTCTTTTGCCCAGAAATCTATTCCGGTGTCTTCTGCAGTCCTCAAACTCTTCTGACACTGCACACACAGCCAAAGGACAGAATGAAATGGAATGAAATCCCCTGCCGCGCCATTCCCCTGGTTTTGTAGCTGTTCCATAACTTCAGTTTCAGAATGATGTTGAAATACTGCCAGTGGTTCTTCGTGGTGAAATGAGGAGCAGGACAGATAAAAGGTGGAGACTGAATACCTTAAAGTGCCCCATGAAGCTTGGTGTCCCATCCGTTGGGCCTAGAGGGGTGCTGTATCTGCAGGAAGGTAAGGAGAAGCATGCTGACATTAATGGGAGAGGTTTGGGGCAGGGGGATAGGACGGCGATCCAGTAACAAATCAATCTGGAAGAGGCCCTTCAGGGTGTCCAGTATGTGTGATGCAGAGGGATAGCTCTGCTGTCCAAAGCCTAACTCTTTACAGTGCAGTATGTGCAATTTGGGAGGCTTGCTTTGCTGTCGGAAGCCAGACCATGTGTGAGTGAAGCTTGCAGTCTTGTTGCGCCCATTCTCTGTGACAGGAGTTTGTCCTGCTGCACCCGTTCAGTAGGAGGGAAGCCCATGCTGTAGCACTGGGTGAGTGAAGCTTCCCCTGCTGTTGCCCTGGCCGCACATGTCATGTAGTGTGACACTCAGATGTCTGTTAAAGCTGTGACTGTGAAGCAGATTTGTCAGGGCCCTGCACTGTTCCTGGTTCATCCTTGATGCCTCGGCAATATGCTGAGGAGGGTTTTAGTGGAGCTAGACATGTGAACAGCATGTCCCAAATGGCATGACACATGTTGATTTTGTATATGTAGAGAGCTTAAAATGGTTTGTAGGAGTCATCAAGAAGGAAAGGACATTCCAATAAAACGCCCTTTCCTGCTCTGAGCCTCAGCCCTGGGGCCCCGGGGCCCCGGGGGGTCGAGCTCTGGAGCAGCTCTGCAGAAGCCGAGCTGAGGTGTGCCTTTGCCTTGCAAGCTCCCAGCCCTGGGCCCAGGCCCCAGCGGCGGGGGAGGGGAGGCTGTCATTTCACAATGCTCTGCCCAGCCTGAGGGTTCCGTTGGCACGGCGACGGCAGCAGGTGAGCCCTGGAGCAGGGGGCTTGGAGAGGTCAAGGCAGACAGAGCTGGGAGCCCCAGGAACAGGACCCAGGCCAGTGGAGGTGGCTCAGCTGAGCCCACCTGACGGCTCGAGGCCACTCCTCACAGGGCCTCTGCTGCTGTCAGAAGCCCTGGGGCCCTGCTACTGGCGGAGGAAGCCTTCAGGCCTCAAAGGGCACCGGCCTTCTCTGAGGCCTGTGACTGGGCTCAAAAACAGAACATGTGAAAAACAGGGGCCAGACACTGCACTGAAGAAAGGTAGGTTAAGGTGTGAAAACAAAAGCACCAAGAAGAAAGGAAAAAGCATAGCTCTTAACACACCCTCATCTGGACTTTGTGGCCAGTCCCTGTAGATTCATTTTCAGTCCCCTAGTCAAGGCTAGGGGTGGGCAAAGGTACCCTCACTACTGGTGGAACAATATTGCCTAAATTCGCCTCCAGCTCTGTTCTGCCTGCAGGGACATTTTTTAGCTGTTGTGCCAATTTTCTATGCAGATTTTGCTTCCTGAAATGTGTTTTTTCCCTGAAATATCATGTTTTTGACCGCGTAAACTAAATTTAATGGAAAAAATCAATGTCTTCTGGCAAACCATCTGAAGTGGTGTTTTTTTCACAAACTATCTGTTTTCAGTCTGAAACTTCGTGTGGCCACCAAAAAACATTTCCCATAAAAAACAGAATTTCAGGGAGAAAGAGCCTGAAATTGGCAATTTCTCTCTGTGGGCAGAGCAGGCGAAGTGGCAGAATTTGCCCAGAATTCTGCATTTTTTCTGCTGAGCAAATTATCGGCCGTTTCGACCACCCCCTAGTCAAGGCCATGATATCTATGGACTTCAAGGGAAAGACACTTGCAGCACACAATCATCACCGTTCTAACACCTTCTCTATTTCCATTGACTTCATTGGGATCACCCACCCAAATATATAGCTCTGGAAATGTGTAAACCGAATGGTAGTGCGTAAAAAGGGCCAACGAAGGACGTCTTTCTCTTGTAATGTGAAGTGGAAAAAAACAAAGGTGAAGTAGTTCCTTGGTTTTGTAGACAGTAGGGGAATAGTTCTATTTTGATATTTGTGTTTGTACCATGCTCCGCTGCCATCATTTCCAGGGTCTCTAGGCACTCTGCAAGTCCTGAAAGAGAGGAGGGTGGGTGGGTGGGTTAGTGGGGAGAGCGGGGAACATGCAAGCCAACTTTGCTGTTGTGTTGATGGGTGCAGGGGAGTGCTTGAGGGGATGCAACTTCACTTTTCTCTCATTGTGACTGTCAGAGCCTGCGCCCCTCTCTCTCTCTCTCTCTCTCTCTCTCTGGCTCCCTCTCTCTCTCACACATAGATACATTTACCCTGTCTGCCACAGAGCTCTGGGAATTGACAAATGTGCAACGGGGGAAGTGTAGAGACTCCACTCATTACCATATGCTAGGTGCTAAGGCTTATGGGAGGCAAGATGTTTTGGATAAGAGAAGCAGATCCCTGAGACATGAGGACCCCTTACCCCCATTCAGCTGCCATAGTACATAGGTTGGCAGGCTTGTCCCTGAGTCAAACCTCACTCTAATTTCCTCAGGTACTGCGCTGAGTGTCCAACTCAGACATTTGCCCGCCAGGGCAAAGCCCGCCAGGCGTTTGTAAGGCGTTCGTAAGGCGATCGGGGCAGGGGCCAGAATTTCTGGCTCTTTTGCCCAGAAATCTGTTCCGGTGTCTTCTGCAGTCCTCAAACTCTTCTGACACTGCACACACAGCCAAAGGACAGAATGAAATGGAATGAAATCCCCTGCCGCGCCATTCCCCTGGTTTTGTAGCTGTTCCATAACTTCAGTTTCAAAATGATGTTGAAATACTGCCAGTGGTTCTTCGTGGTGAAATGAGGAGCAGGACAGATAAAAGGTGGAGACTGAATACCTTAAAGTGCCCCGTGAAGCTTGGTGTCCCATCCGTTGGGCCTAGAGGGGTGCTGTATCTGCAGGAAGGTAAGGAGAAGCATGCTGACATTAATGGGAGAGGTTTGGGGCAGGGGGATAGGACGGCGATCCAGTAACAATTCAATCTGGAGGAGGCCCTTCAGGGTGTCCAGTATGTGTGATGCAGAGGGATAGCTCTGCTGTCCAAAGCCTAACTCTTTACAGTGCAGTATGTGCAATTTGGGAGGCTTGCTTTGCTGTCGGAAGCCAGACCATGTGTGAGTGAAGCTTGCAGTCTTGTTGTGCCCGTTCTCTGTGACAGCATTTTGTCCTGCTGCACCCGTTCAGTAGGAGGGAAGCCCATGCTGTAGCACTGTGTGAGTGAAGCTTCCCCTGCTGTTGCCCTGGCCGCACATGTCATGTAGTGTGACACTCAGATGTCTGTTAAAGCTGTGACTGTGAAGCAGATTTGTCAGGGCCCTGCACTGTTCCTGGTTCATCCTTGATGCCTCGGCAATATGCTGAGGAGGGTTTTAGTGGAGCTAGACATGTGAACAGCATGTCCCAAATGGCATGACACATGTTGATTTTGTATATGTAGAGAGCTTAAAATGGTTTGTAGGAGTCATCAAGAAGGAAAGGACATTCCAATAAAACGCCCTTTCCTGCTCTGAGCCTCAGCCCTGGGGCCCCGGGGCCCCGGGGGGTCGAGCTCTGGAGCAGCTCTGCAGAAGCCGAGCTGAGGTGTGCCTTTGCCTTGCAAGCTCCCAGCCCTGGGCCCAGGCCCCAGCGGCGGGGGAGGGGAGGCTGTCATTTCACAATGCTCTGCCCAGCCTGAGGGTTCCGTTGGCACGGCGACGGCAGCAGGTGAGCCCTGGAGCAGGGGGCTTGGAGAGGTCAAGGCAGACAGAGCTGGGAGCCCCAGGAACAGGACCCAGGCCAGTGGAGGTGGCTCAGCTGAGCCCACCTGACGGCTCGAGGCCACTCCTCACAGGGCCTCTGCTGCTGTCAGAAGCCCTGGGGCCCTGCTACTGGCGGAGGAAGCCTTCAGGCCTCAAAGGGCACCGGCCTTCTCTGAGGCCTGTGACTGGGCTCAAAAACAGAACATGTGAAAAACAGGGGCCAGACACTGCACTGAAGAAAGGTAGGTTAAGGTGTGAAAACAAAAGCACCAAGAAGAAAGGAAAAAGCATAGCTCTTAACACACCCTCATCTGGACTTTGTGGCCAGTCCCTGTAGATTCATTTTCAGTCCCCTAGTCAAGGCTAGGGGTGGGCAAAGGTACCCTCACTACTGGTGGAACAATATTGCCTAAATTCGCCTCCAGCTCTGTTCTGCCTGCAGAGACATTTTTTAGCTGTTGTGCCAATTTTCTATGCAGATTTTGCTTCCTGAAATGTGTTTTTTCCCTGAAATATCATGTTTTTGACCGCGTAAACTAAATTTAATGGAAAAAATCAATGTCTTCTGGCAAACCATCTGAAATGCTGTTTTTTTCACAAACTATCTGTTTTCAGTCTGAAACTTCGTGTGGCCACCAAAAAACATTTCCCATAAAAAACAGAATTTCAGGGAGAAAGAGCCTGAAATTGGCAATTTCTCTCTGTGGGCAGAGCAGGCGAAGTGGCAGAATTTGCCCAGAATTCTGCATTTTTTCTGCTGAGCAAATTATCGGCCGTTTCGACCACCCCCTAGTCAAGGCCATGATATCTATGGACTTCAAGGGAAAGACACTTGCAGCACACAATCATCACCGTTCTAACACCTTCTCTATTTCCATTGACTTCATTGGGATCACCCACCCAAATATATAGCTCTGGAAATGTGTAAACCGAATGGTAGTGCGTAAAAAGGGCCAACGAAGGACGTCTTTCTCTTGTAATGTGAAGTGGAAAAAAACAAAGGTGAAGTAGTTCCTTGGTTTTGTAGACAGTAGGGGAATAGTTCTATTTTGATATTTGTGTTTGTACCATGCTCCGCTGCCATCATTTCCAGGGTCTCTAGGCACTCTGCAAGTCCTGAAAGAGGGGAGGGTGCAGGTGGGTGAGGTTAGTGGGGAGAGCGGGGAACATGCAAGCTAACTTTGCTGTTGTGTTGATGGGTGCAGGGGAGTGCTTGAGGGGATGCAACTTCACTTTTCTCTCATTGTGACTGTCAGAGCCTGCTCCCCCCCCCCCTCTCTCTCTCTCTCTATCTCTCTCTCTCCCCCTCTGGCTCCCTCTCTCTCTCTCACACATAGATACATTTACCCTGTCTGCCACAGAGCTCTGGGAATTGACAAATGTGCAACGGGGGAAGTGTAGAGACTCCACTCATTACCATATGCTAGGTGCTAAGGCTTATGGGAGGCAAGATGTTTTGGATAAGAGAAGCAGATCCCTGAGACATGAGGACCCCTTACCCCCATTCAGCTGCCATAGTACATAGGTTGGCAGGCTTGTCCCTGAGTCAAACCTCACTCTAATTTCCTCAGGTACTGCGCTGAGTGTCCAACTCAGACATTTGCCCGCCAGGGCAAAGCCCGCCAGGCGTTTGTAAGGCGTTCGTAAGGCGATCGGGGCAGGGGCCAGAATTTCTGGCTCTTTTGCCCAGAAATCTATTCCGGTGTCTTCTGCAGTCCTCAAACTCTTCTGACACTGCACACACAGCCAAAGGACAGAATGAAATGGAATGAAATCCCCTGCCGCGCCATTCCCCTGGTTTTGTAGCTGTTCCATAACTTCAGTTTCAGAATGATGTTGAAATACTGCCAGTGGTTCTTCGTGGTGAAATGAGGAGCAGGACAGATAAAAGGTGGAGACTGAATACCTTAAAGTGCCCCATGAAGCTTGGTGTCCCATCCGTTGGGCCTAGAGGGGTGCTGTATCTGCAGGAAGGTAAGGAGAAGCATGCTGACATTAATGGGAGAGGTTTGGGGCAGGGGGATAGGACGGCGATCCAGTAACAAATCAATCTGGAAGAGGCCCTTCAGGGTGTCCAGTATGTGTGATGCAGAGGGATAGCTCTGCTGTCCAAAGCCTAACTCTTTACAGTGCAGTATGTGCAATTTGGGAGGCTTGCTTTGCTGTCGGAAGCCAGACCATGTGTGAGTGAAGCTTGCAGTCTTGTTGCGCCCATTCTCTGTGACAGGAGTTTGTCCTGCTGCACCCGTTCAGTAGGAGGGAAGCCCATGCTGTAGCACTGGGTGAGTGAAGCTTCCCCTGCTGTTGCCCTGGCCGCACATGTCATGTAGTGTGACACTCAGATGTCTGTTAAAGCTGTGACTGTGAAGCAGATTTGTCAGGGCCCTGCACTGTTCCTGGTTCATCCTTGATGCCTCGGCAATATGCTGAGGAGGGTTTTAGTGGAGCTAGACATGTGAACAGCATGTCCCAAATGGCATGACACATGTTGATTTTGTATATGTAGAGAGCTTAAAATGGTTTGTAGGAGTCATCAAGAAGGAAAGGACATTCCAATAAAACGCCCTTTCCTGCTCTGAGCCTCAGCCCTGGGGCCCCGGGGCCCCGGGGGGTCGAGCTCTGGAGCAGCTCTGCAGAAGCCGAGCTGAGGTGTGCCTTTGCCTTGCAAGCTCCCAGCCCTGGGCCCAGGCCCCAGCGGCGGGGGAGGGGAGGCTGTCATTTCACAATGCTCTGCCCAGCCTGAGGGTTCCGTTGGCACGGCGACGGCAGCAGGTGAGCCCTGGAGCAGGGGGCTTGGAGAGGTCAAGGCAGACAGAGCTGGGAGCCCCAGGAACAGGACCCAGGCCAGTGGAGGTGGCTCAGCTGAGCCCACCTGACGGCTCGAGGCCACTCCTCACAGGGCCTCTGCTGCTGTCAGAAGCCCTGGGGCCCTGCTACTGGCGGAGGAAGCCTTCAGGCCTCAAAGGGCACCGGCCTTCTCTGAGGCCTGTGACTGGGCTCAAAAACAGAACATGTGAAAAACAGGGGCCAGACACTGCACTGAAGAAAGGTAGGTTAAGGTGTGAAAACAAAAGCACCAAGAAGAAAGGAAAAAGCATAGCTCTTAACACACCCTCATCTGGACTTTGTGGCCAGTCCCTGTAGATTCATTTTCAGTCCCCTAGTCAAGGCTAGGGGTGGGCAAAGGTACCCTCACTACTGGTGGAACAATATTGCCTAAATTCGCCTCCAGCTCTGTTCTGCCTGCAGGGACATTTTTTAGCTGTTGTGCCAATTTTCTATGCAGATTTTGCTTCCTGAAATGTGTTTTTTCCCTGAAATATCATGTTTTTGACCGCGTAAACTAAATTTAATGGAAAAAATCAATGTCTTCTGGCAAACCATCTGAAGTGGTGTTTTTTTCACAAACTATCTGTTTTCAGTCTGAAACTTCGTGTGGCCACCAAAAAACATTTCCCATAAAAAACAGAATTTCAGGGAGAAAGAGCCTGAAATTGGCAATTTCTCTCTGTGGGCAGAGCAGGCGAAGTGGCAGAATTTGCCCAGAATTCTGCATTTTTTCTGCTGAGCAAATTATCGGCCGTTTCGACCACCCCCTAGTCAAGGCCATGATATCTATGGACTTCAAGGGAAAGACACTTGCAGCACACAATCATCACCGTTCTAACACCTTCTCTATTTCCATTGACTTCATTGGGATCACCCACCCAAATATATAGCTCTGGAAATGTGTAAACCGAATGGTAGTGCGTAAAAAGGGCCAACGAAGGACGTCTTTCTCTTGTAATGTGAAGTGGAAAAAAACAAAGGTGAAGTAGTTCCTTGGTTTTGTAGACAGTAGGGGAATAGTTCTATTTTGATATTTGTGTTTGTACCATGCTCCGCTGCCATCATTTCCAGGGTCTCTAGGCACTCTGCAAGTCCTGAAAGAGAGGAGGGTGGGTGGGTGGGTTAGTGGGGAGAGCGGGGAACATGCAAGCCAACTTTGCTGTTGTGTTGATGGGTGCAGGGGAGTGCTTGAGGGGATGCAACTTCACTTTTCTCTCATTGTGACTGTCAGAGCCTGCGCCCCTCTCTCTCTCTCTCTCTCTCTCTCTCTGGCTCCCTCTCTCTCTCACACATAGATACATTTACCCTGTCTGCCACAGAGCTCTGGGAATTGACAAATGTGCAACGGGGGAAGTGTAGAGACTCCACTCATTACCATATGCTAGGTGCTAAGGCTTATGGGAGGCAAGATGTTTTGGATAAGAGAAGCAGATCCCTGAGACATGAGGACCCCTTACCCCCATTCAGCTGCCATAGTACATAGGTTGGCAGGCTTGTCCCTGAGTCAAACCTCACTCTAATTTCCTCAGGTACTGCGCTGAGTGTCCAACTCAGACATTTGCCCGCCAGGGCAAAGCCCGCCAGGCGTTTGTAAGGCGTTCGTAAGGCGATCGGGGCAGGGGCCAGAATTTCTGGCTCTTTTGCCCAGAAATCTGTTCCGGTGTCTTCTGCAGTCCTCAAACTCTTCTGACACTGCACACACAGCCAAAGGACAGAATGAAATGGAATGAAATCCCCTGCCGCGCCATTCCCCTGGTTTTGTAGCTGTTCCATAACTTCAGTTTCAAAATGATGTTGAAATACTGCCAGTGGTTCTTCGTGGTGAAATGAGGAGCAGGACAGATAAAAGGTGGAGACTGAATACCTTAAAGTGCCCCGTGAAGCTTGGTGTCCCATCCGTTGGGCCTAGAGGGGTGCTGTATCTGCAGGAAGGTAAGGAGAAGCATGCTGACATTAATGGGAGAGGTTTGGGGCAGGGGGATAGGACGGCGATCCAGTAACAATTCAATCTGGAGGAGGCCCTTCAGGGTGTCCAGTATGTGTGATGCAGAGGGATAGCTCTGCTGTCCAAAGCCTAACTCTTTACAGTGCAGTATGTGCAATTTGGGAGGCTTGCTTTGCTGTCGGAAGCCAGACCATGTGTGAGTGAAGCTTGCAGTCTTGTTGTGCCCGTTCTCTGTGACAGCATTTTGTCCTGCTGCACCCGTTCAGTAGGAGGGAAGCCCATGCTGTAGCACTGTGTGAGTGAAGCTTCCCCTGCTGTTGCCCTGGCCGCACATGTCATGTAGTGTGACACTCAGATGTCTGTTAAAGCTGTGACTGTGAAGCAGATTTGTCAGGGCCCTGCACTGTTCCTGGTTCATCCTTGATGCCTCGGCAATATGCTGAGGAGGGTTTTAGTGGAGCTAGACATGTGAACAGCATGTCCCAAATGGCATGACACATGTTGATTTTGTATATGTAGAGAGCTTAAAATGGTTTGTAGGAGTCATCAAGAAGGAAAGGACATTCCAATAAAACGCCCTTTCCTGCTCTGAGCCTCAGCCCTGGGGCCCCGGGGCCCCGGGGGGTCGAGCTCTGGAGCAGCTCTGCAGAAGCCGAGCTGAGGTGTGCCTTTGCCTTGCAAGCTCCCAGCCCTGGGCCCAGGCCCCAGCGGCGGGGGAGGGGAGGCTGTCATTTCACAATGCTCTGCCCAGCCTGAGGGTTCCGTTGGCACGGCGACGGCAGCAGGTGAGCCCTGGAGCAGGGGGCTTGGAGAGGTCAAGGCAGACAGAGCTGGGAGCCCCAGGAACAGGACCCAGGCCAGTGGAGGTGGCTCAGCTGAGCCCACCTGACGGCTCGAGGCCACTCCTCACAGGGCCTCTGCTGCTGTCAGAAGCCCTGGGGCCCTGCTACTGGCGGAGGAAGCCTTCAGGCCTCAAAGGGCACCGGCCTTCTCTGAGGCCTGTGACTGGGCTCAAAAACAGAACATGTGAAAAACAGGGGCCAGACACTGCACTGAAGAAAGGTAGGTTAAGGTGTGAAAACAAAAGCACCAAGAAGAAAGGAAAAAGCATAGCTCTTAACACACCCTCATCTGGACTTTGTGGCCAGTCCCTGTAGATTCATTTTCAGTCCCCTAGTCAAGGCTAGGGGTGGGCAAAGGTACCCTCACTACTGGTGGAACAATATTGCCTAAATTCGCCTCCAGCTCTGTTCTGCCTGCAGGGACATTTTTTAGCTGTTGTGCCAATTTTCTATGCAGATTTTGCTTCCTGAAATGTGTTTTTTCCCTGAAATATCATGTTTTTGACCGCGTAAACTAAATTTAATGGAAAAAATCAATGTCTTCTGGCAAACCATCTGAAATGCTGTTTTTTTCACAAACTATCTGTTTTCAGTCTGAAACTTCGTGTGGCCACCAAAAAACATTTCCCATAAAAAACAGAATTTCAGGGAGAAAGAGCCTGAAATTGGCAATTTCTCTCTGTGGGCAGAGCAGGCGAAGTGGCAGAATTTGCCCAGAATTCTGCATTTTTTCTGCTGAGCAAATTATCGGCCGTTTCGACCACCCCCTAGTCAAGGCCATGATATCTATGGACTTCAAGGGAAAGACACTTGCAGCACACAATCATCACCGTTCTAACACCTTCTCTATTTCCATTGACTTCATTGGGATCACCCACCCAAATATATAGCTCTGGAAATGTGTAAACCGAATGGTAGTGCGTAAAAAGGGCCAACGAAGGACGTCTTTCTCTTGTAATGTGAAGTGGAAAAAAACAAAGGTGAAGTAGTTCCTTGGTTTTGTAGACAGTAGGGGAATAGTTCTATTTTGATATTTGTGTTTGTACCATGCTCCGCTGCCATCATTTCCAGGGTCTCTAGGCACTCTGCAAGTCCTGAAAGAGGGGAGGGTGCAGGTGGGTGAGGTTAGTGGGGAGAGCGGGGAACATGCAAGCTAACTTTGCTGTTGTGTTGATGGGTGCAGGGGAGTGCTTGAGGGGATGCAACTTCACTTTTCTCTCATTGTGACTGTCAGAGCCTGCTCCCCCCCCCCCTCTCTCTCTCTCTCTCTCTCTCTCTCCCCCTCTGGCTCCCTCTCTCTCTCTCACACATAGATACATTTACCCTGTCTGCCACAGAGCTCTGGGAATTGACAAATGTGCAACGGGGGAAGTGTAGAGACTCCACTCATTACCATATGCTAGGTGCTAAGGCTTATGGGAGGCAAGATGTTTTGGATAAGAGAAGCAGATCCCTGAGACATGAGGACCCCTTACCCCCATTCAGCTGCCATAGTACATAGGTTGGCAGGCTTGTCCCTGAGTCAAACCTCACTCTAATTTCCTCAGGTACTGCGCTGAGTGTCCAACTCAGACATTTGCCCGCCAGGGCAAAGCCCGCCAGGCGTTTGTAAGGCGTTCGTAAGGCGATCGGGGCAGGGGCCAGAATTTCTGGCTCTTTTGCCCAGAAATCTATTCCGGTGTCTTCTGCAGTCCTCAAACTCTTCTGACACTGCACACACAGCCAAAGGACAGAATGAAATGGAATGAAATCCCCTGCCGCGCCATTCCCCTGGTTTTGTAGCTGTTCCATAACTTCAGTTTCAGAATGATGTTGAAATACTGCCAGTGGTTCTTCGTGGTGAAATGAGGAGCAGGACAGATAAAAGGTGGAGACTGAATACCTTAAAGTGCCCCATGAAGCTTGGTGTCCCATCCGTTGGGCCTAGAGGGGTGCTGTATCTGCAGGAAGGTAAGGAGAAGCATGCTGACATTAATGGGAGAGGTTTGGGGCAGGGGGATAGGACGGCGATCCAGTAACAAATCAATCTGGAAGAGGCCCTTCAGGGTGTCCAGTATGTGTGATGCAGAGGGATAGCTCTGCTGTCCAAAGCCTAACTCTTTACAGTGCAGTATGTGCAATTTGGGAGGCTTGCTTTGCTGTCGGAAGCCAGACCATGTGTGAGTGAAGCTTGCAGTCTTGTTGCGCCCATTCTCTGTGACAGGAGTTTGTCCTGCTGCACCCGTTCAGTAGGAGGGAAGCCCATGCTGTAGCACTGGGTGAGTGAAGCTTCCCCTGCTGTTGCCCTGGCCGCACATGTCATGTAGTGTGACACTCAGATGTCTGTTAAAGCTGTGACTGTGAAGCAGATTTGTCAGGGCCCTGCACTGTTCCTGGTTCATCCTTGATGCCTCGGCAATATGCTGAGGAGGGTTTTAGTGGAGCTAGACATGTGAACAGCATGTCCCAAATGGCATGACACATGTTGATTTTGTATATGTAGAGAGCTTAAAATGGTTTGTAGGAGTCATCAAGAAGGAAAGGACATTCCAATAAAACGCCCTTTCCTGCTCTGAGCCTCAGCCCTGGGGCCCCGGGGCCCCGGGGGGTCGAGCTCTGGAGCAGCTCTGCAGAAGCCGAGCTGAGGTGTGCCTTTGCCTTGCAAGCTCCCAGCCCTGGGCCCAGGCCCCAGCGGCGGGGGAGGGGAGGCTGTCATTTCACAATGCTCTGCCCAGCCTGAGGGTTCCGTTGGCACGGCGACGGCAGCAGGTGAGCCCTGGAGCAGGGGGCTTGGAGAGGTCAAGGCAGACAGAGCTGGGAGCCCCAGGAACAGGACCCAGGCCAGTGGAGGTGGCTCAGCTGAGCCCACCTGACGGCTCGAGGCCACTCCTCACAGGGCCTCTGCTGCTGTCAGAAGCCCTGGGGCCCTGCTACTGGCGGAGGAAGCCTTCAGGCCTCAAAGGGCACCGGCCTTCTCTGAGGCCTGTGACTGGGCTCAAAAACAGAACATGTGAAAAACAGGGGCCAGACACTGCACTGAAGAAAGGTAGGTTAAGGTGTGAAAACAAAAGCACCAAGAAGAAAGGAAAAAGCATAGCTCTTAACACACCCTCATCTGGACTTTGTGGCCAGTCCCTGTAGATTCATTTTCAGTCCCCTAGTCAAGGCTAGGGGTGGGCAAAGGTACCCTCACTACTGGTGGAACAATATTGCCTAAATTCGCCTCCAGCTCTGTTCTGCCTGCAGGGACATTTTTTAGCTGTTGTGCCAATTTTCTATGCAGATTTTGCTTCCTGAAATGTGTTTTTTCCCTGAAATATCATGTTTTTGACCGCGTAAACTAAATTTAATGGAAAAAATCAATGTCTTCTGGCAAACCATCTGAAGTGGTGTTTTTTTCACAAACTATCTGTTTTCAGTCTGAAACTTCGTGTGGCCACCAAAAAACATTTCCCATAAAAAACAGAATTTCAGGGAGAAAGAGCCTGAAATTGGCAATTTCTCTCTGTGGGCAGAGCAGGCGAAGTGGCAGAATTTGCCCAGAATTCTGCATTTTTTCTGCTGAGCAAATTATCGGCCGTTTCGACCACCCCCTAGTCAAGGCCATGATATCTATGGACTTCAAGGGAAAGACACTTGCAGCACACAATCATCACCGTTCTAACACCTTCTCTATTTCCATTGACTTCATTGGGATCACCCACCCAAATATATAGCTCTGGAAATGTGTAAACCGAATGGTAGTGCGTAAAAAGGGCCAACGAAGGACGTCTTTCTCTTGTAATGTGAAGTGGAAAAAAACAAAGGTGAAGTAGTTCCTTGGTTTTGTAGACAGTAGGGGAATAGTTCTATTTTGATATTTGTGTTTGTACCATGCTCCGCTGCCATCATTTCCAGGGTCTCTAGGCACTCTGCAAGTCCTGAAAGAGAGGAGGGTGGGTGGGTGGGTTAGTGGGGAGAGCGGGGAACATGCAAGCCAACTTTGCTGTTGTGTTGATGGGTGCAGGGGAGTGCTTGAGGGGATGCAACTTCACTTTTCTCTCATTGTGACTGTCAGAGCCTGCGCCCCTCTCTCTCTCTCTCTCTCTCTCTCTCTGGCTCCCTCTCTCTCTCACACATAGATACATTTACCCTGTCTGCCACAGAGCTCTGGGAATTGACAAATGTGCAACGGGGGAAGTGTAGAGACTCCACTCATTACCATATGCTAGGTGCTAAGGCTTATGGGAGGCAAGATGTTTTGGATAAGAGAAGCAGATCCCTGAGACATGAGGACCCCTTACCCCCATTCAGCTGCCATAGTACATAGGTTGGCAGGCTTGTCCCTGAGTCAAACCTCACTCTAATTTCCTCAGGTACTGCGCTGAGTGTCCAACTCAGACATTTGCCCGCCAGGGCAAAGCCCGCCAGGCGTTTGTAAGGCGTTCGTAAGGCGATCGGGGCAGGGGCCAGAATTTCTGGCTCTTTTGCCCAGAAATCTGTTCCGGTGTCTTCTGCAGTCCTCAAACTCTTCTGACACTGCACACACAGCCAAAGGACAGAATGAAATGGAATGAAATCCCCTGCCGCGCCATTCCCCTGGTTTTGTAGCTGTTCCATAACTTCAGTTTCAAAATGATGTTGAAATACTGCCAGTGGTTCTTCGTGGTGAAATGAGGAGCAGGACAGATAAAAGGTGGAGACTGAATACCTTAAAGTGCCCCGTGAAGCTTGGTGTCCCATCCGTTGGGCCTAGAGGGGTGCTGTATCTGCAGGAAGGTAAGGAGAAGCATGCTGACATTAATGGGAGAGGTTTGGGGCAGGGGGATAGGACGGCGATCCAGTAACAATTCAATCTGGAGGAGGCCCTTCAGGGTGTCCAGTATGTGTGATGCAGAGGGATAGCTCTGCTGTCCAAAGCCTAACTCTTTACAGTGCAGTATGTGCAATTTGGGAGGCTTGCTTTGCTGTCGGAAGCCAGACCATGTGTGAGTGAAGCTTGCAGTCTTGTTGCGCCCGTTCTCTGTGACAGCAGTTTGTCCTGCTGCACCCGTTCAGTAGGAGGGAAGCCCATGCTGTAGCACTGTGTGAGTGAAGCTTCCCCTGCTGTTGCCCTGGCCGCACATGTCATGTAGTGTGACACTCAGATGTCTGTTAAAGCTGTGACTGTGAAGCAGATTTGTCAGGGCCCTGCACTGTTCCTGGTTCATCCTTGATGCCTCGGCAATATGCTGAGGAGGGTTTTAGTGGAGCTAGACATGTGAACAGCATGTCCCAAATGGCATGACACATGTTGATTTTGTATATGTAGAGAGCTTAAAATGGTTTGTAGGAGTCATCAAGAAGGAAAGGACATTCCAATAAAACGCCCTTTCCTGCTCTGAGCCTCAGCCCTGGGGCCCCGGGGCCCCGGGGGGTCGAGCTCTGGAGCAGCTCTGCAGAAGCCGAGCTGAGGTGTGCCTTTGCCTTGCAAGCTCCCAGCCCTGGGCCCAGGCCCCAGCGGCGGGGGAGGGGAGGCTGTCATTTCACAATGCTCTGCCCAGCCTGAGGGTTCCGTTGGCACGGCGACGGCAGCAGGTGAGCCCTGGAGCAGGGGGCTTGGAGAGGTCAAGGCAGACAGAGCTGGGAGCCCCAGGAACAGGACCCAGGCCAGTGGAGGTGGCTCAGCTGAGCCCACCTGACGGCTCGAGGCCACTCCTCACAGGGCCTCTGCTGCTGTCAGAAGCCCTGGGGCCCTGCTACTGGCGGAGGAAGCCTTCAGGCCTCAAAGGGCACCGGCCTTCTCTGAGGCCTGTGACTGGGCTCAAAAACAGAACATGTGAAAAACAGGGGCCAGACACTGCACTGAAGAAAGGTAGGTTAAGGTGTGAAAACAAAAGCACCAAGAAGAAAGGAAAAAGCATAGCTCTTAACACACCCTCATCTGGACTTTGTGGCCAGTCCCTGTAGATTCATTTTCAGTCCCCTAGTCAAGGCTAGGGGTGGGCAAAGGTACCCTCACTACTGGTGGAACAATATTGCCTAAATTCGCCTCCAGCTCTGTTCTGCCTGCAGGGACATTTTTTAGCTGTTGTGCCAATTTTCTATGCAGATTTTGCTTCCTGAAATGTGTTTTTTCCCTGAAATATCATGTTTTTGACCGCGTAAACTAAATTTAATGGAAAAAATCAATGTCTTCTGGCAAACCATCTGAAATGCTGTTTTTTTCACAAACTATCTGTTTTCAGTCTGAAACTTCGTGTGGCCACCAAAAAACATTTCCCATAAAAAACAGAATTTCAGGGAGAAAGAGCCTGAAATTGGCAATTTCTCTCTGTGGGCAGAGCAGGCGAAGTGGCAGAATTTGCCCAGAATTCTGCATTTTTTCTGCTGAGCAAATTATCGGCCGTTTCGACCACCCCCTAGTCAAGGCCATGATATCTATGGACTTCAAGGGAAAGACACTTGCAGCACACAATCATCACCGTTCTAACACCTTCTCTATTTCCATTGACTTCATTGGGATCACCCACCCAAATATATAGCTCTGGAAATGTGTAAACCGAATGGTAGTGCGTAAAAAGGGCCAACGAAGGACGTCTTTCTCTTGTAATGTGAAGTGGAAAAAAACAAAGGTGAAGTAGTTCCTTGGTTTTGTAGACAGTAGGGGAATAGTTCTATTTTGATATTTGTGTTTGTACCATGCTCCGCTGCCATCATTTCCAGGGTCTCTAGGCACTCTGCAAGTCCTGAAAGAGGGGAGGGTGCAGGTGGGTGAGGTTAGTGGGGAGAGCGGGGAACATGCAAGCTAACTTTGCTGTTGTGTTGATGGGTGCAGGGGAGTGCTTGAGGGGATGCAACTTCACTTTTCTCTCATTGTGACTGTCAGAGCCTGCTCCCCCCCCCCCTCTCTCTCTCTCTCTCTCTCTCTCTCCCCCTCTGGCTCCCTCTCTCTCTCTCACACATAGATACATTTACCCTGTCTGCCACAGAGCTCTGGGAATTGACAAATGTGCAACGGGGGAAGTGTAGAGACTCCACTCATTACCATATGCTAGGTGCTAAGGCTTATGGGAGGCAAGATGTTTTGGATAAGAGAAGCAGATCCCTGAGACATGAGGACCCCTTACCCCCATTCAGCTGCCATAGTACATAGGTTGGCAGGCTTGTCCCTGAGTCAAACCTCACTCTAATTTCCTCAGGTACTGCGCTGAGTGTCCAACTCAGACATTTGCCCGCCAGGGCAAAGCCCGCCAGGCGTTTGTAAGGCGTTCGTAAGGCGATCGGGGCAGGGGCCAGAATTTCTGGCTCTTTTGCCCAGAAATCTATTCCGGTGTCTTCTGCAGTCCTCAAACTCTTCTGACACTGCACACACAGCCAAAGGACAGAATGAAATGGAATGAAATCCCCTGCCGCGCCATTCCCCTGGTTTTGTAGCTGTTCCATAACTTCAGTTTCAGAATGATGTTGAAATACTGCCAGTGGTTCTTCGTGGTGAAATGAGGAGCAGGACAGATAAAAGGTGGAGACTGAATACCTTAAAGTGCCCCATGAAGCTTGGTGTCCCATCCGTTGGGCCTAGAGGGGTGCTGTATCTGCAGGAAGGTAAGGAGAAGCATGCTGACATTAATGGGAGAGGTTTGGGGCAGGGGGATAGGACGGCGATCCAGTAACAAATCAATCTGGAAGAGGCCCTTCAGGGTGTCCAGTATGTGTGATGCAGAGGGATAGCTCTGCTGTCCAAAGCCTAACTCTTTACAGTGCAGTATGTGCAATTTGGGAGGCTTGCTTTGCTGTCGGAAGCCAGACCATGTGTGAGTGAAGCTTGCAGTCTTGTTGCGCCCATTCTCTGTGACAGGAGTTTGTCCTGCTGCACCCGTTCAGTAGGAGGGAAGCCCATGCTGTAGCACTGGGTGAGTGAAGCTTCCCCTGCTGTTGCCCTGGCCGCACATGTCATGTAGTGTGACACTCAGATGTCTGTTAAAGCTGTGACTGTGAAGCAGATTTGTCAGGGCCCTGCACTGTTCCTGGTTCATCCTTGATGCCTCGGCAATATGCTGAGGAGGGTTTTAGTGGAGCTAGACATGTGAACAGCATGTCCCAAATGGCATGACACATGTTGATTTTGTATATGTAGAGAGCTTAAAATGGTTTGTAGGAGTCATCAAGAAGGAAAGGACATTCCAATAAAACGCCCTTTCCTGCTCTGAGCCTCAGCCCTGGGGCCCCGGGGCCCCGGGGGGTCGAGCTCTGGAGCAGCTCTGCAGAAGCCGAGCTGAGGTGTGCCTTTGCCTTGCAAGCTCCCAGCCCTGGGCCCAGGCCCCAGCGGCGGGGGAGGGGAGGCTGTCATTTCACAATGCTCTGCCCAGCCTGAGGGTTCCGTTGGCACGGCGACGGCAGCAGGTGAGCCCTGGAGCAGGGGGCTTGGAGAGGTCAAGGCAGACAGAGCTGGGAGCCCCAGGAACAGGACCCAGGCCAGTGGAGGTGGCTCAGCTGAGCCCACCTGACGGCTCGAGGCCACTCCTCACAGGGCCTCTGCTGCTGTCAGAAGCCCTGGGGCCCTGCTACTGGCGGAGGAAGCCTTCAGGCCTCAAAGGGCACCGGCCTTCTCTGAGGCCTGTGACTGGGCTCAAAAACAGAACATGTGAAAAACAGGGGCCAGACACTGCACTGAAGAAAGGTAGGTTAAGGTGTGAAAACAAAAGCACCAAGAAGAAAGGAAAAAGCATAGCTCTTAACACACCCTCATCTGGACTTTGTGGCCAGTCCCTGTAGATTCATTTTCAGTCCCCTAGTCAAGGCTAGGGGTGGGCAAAGGTACCCTCACTACTGGTGGAACAATATTGCCTAAATTCGCCTCCAGCTCTGTTCTGCCTGCAGGGACATTTTTTAGCTGTTGTGCCAATTTTCTATGCAGATTTTGCTTCCTGAAATGTGTTTTTTCCCTGAAATATCATGTTTTTGACCGCGTAAACTAAATTTAATGGAAAAAATCAATGTCTTCTGGCAAACCATCTGAAGTGGTGTTTTTTTCACAAACTATCTGTTTTCAGTCTGAAACTTCGTGTGGCCACCAAAAAACATTTCCCATAAAAAACAGAATTTCAGGGAGAAAGAGCCTGAAATTGGCAATTTCTCTCTGTGGGCAGAGCAGGCGAAGTGGCAGAATTTGCCCAGAATTCTGCATTTTTTCTGCTGAGCAAATTATCGGCCGTTTCGACCACCCCCTAGTCAAGGCCATGATATCTATGGACTTCAAGGGAAAGACACTTGCAGCACACAATCATCACCGTTCTAACACCTTCTCTATTTCCATTGACTTCATTGGGATCACCCACCCAAATATATAGCTCTGGAAATGTGTAAACCGAATGGTAGTGCGTAAAAAGGGCCAACGAAGGACGTCTTTCTCTTGTAATGTGAAGTGGAAAAAAACAAAGGTGAAGTAGTTCCTTGGTTTTGTAGACAGTAGGGGAATAGTTCTATTTTGATATTTGTGTTTGTACCATGCTCCGCTGCCATCATTTCCAGGGTCTCTAGGCACTCTGCAAGTCCTGAAAGAGAGGAGGGTGGGTGGGTGGGTTAGTGGGGAGAGCGGGGAACATGCAAGCCAACTTTGCTGTTGTGTTGATGGGTGCAGGGGAGTGCTTGAGGGGATGCAACTTCACTTTTCTCTCATTGTGACTGTCAGAGCCTGCGCCCCTCTCTCTCTCTCTCTCTCTCTCTCTCTGGCTCCCTCTCTCTCTCACACATAGATACATTTACCCTGTCTGCCACAGAGCTCTGGGAATTGACAAATGTGCAACGGGGGAAGTGTAGAGACTCCACTCATTACCATATGCTAGGTGCTAAGGCTTATGGGAGGCAAGATGTTTTGGATAAGAGAAGCAGATCCCTGAGACATGAGGACCCCTTACCCCCATTCAGCTGCCATAGTACATAGGTTGGCAGGCTTGTCCCTGAGTCAAACCTCACTCTAATTTCCTCAGGTACTGCGCTGAGTGTCCAACTCAGACATTTGCCCGCCAGGGCAAAGCCCGCCAGGCGTTTGTAAGGCGTTCGTAAGGCGATCGGGGCAGGGGCCAGAATTTCTGGCTCTTTTGCCCAGAAATCTGTTCCGGTGTCTTCTGCAGTCCTCAAACTCTTCTGACACTGCACACACAGCCAAAGGACAGAATGAAATGGAATGAAATCCCCTGCCGCGCCATTCCCCTGGTTTTGTAGCTGTTCCATAACTTCAGTTTCAAAATGATGTTGAAATACTGCCAGTGGTTCTTCGTGGTGAAATGAGGAGCAGGACAGATAAAAGGTGGAGACTGAATACCTTAAAGTGCCCCGTGAAGCTTGGTGTCCCATCCGTTGGGCCTAGAGGGGTGCTGTATCTGCAGGAAGGTAAGGAGAAGCATGCTGACATTAATGGGAGAGGTTTGGGGCAGGGGGATAGGACGGCGATCCAGTAACAATTCAATCTGGAGGAGGCCCTTCAGGGTGTCCAGTATGTGTGATGCAGAGGGATAGCTCTGCTGTCCAAAGCCTAACTCTTTACAGTGCAGTATGTGCAATTTGGGAGGCTTGCTTTGCTGTCGGAAGCCAGACCATGTGTGAGTGAAGCTTGCAGTCTTGTTGCGCCCGTTCTCTGTGACAGCAGTTTGTCCTGCTGCACCCGTTCAGTAGGAGGGAAGCCCATGCTGTAGCACTGTGTGAGTGAAGCTTCCCCTGCTGTTGCCCTGGCCGCACATGTCATGTAGTGTGACACTCAGATGTCTGTTAAAGCTGTGACTGTGAAGCAGATTTGTCAGGGCCCTGCACTGTTCCTGGTTCATCCTTGATGCCTCGGCAATATGCTGAGGAGGGTTTTAGTGGAGCTAGACATGTGAACAGCATGTCCCAAATGGCATGACACATGTTGATTTTGTATATGTAGAGAGCTTAAAATGGTTTGTAGGAGTCATCAAGAAGGAAAGGACATTCCAATAAAACGCCCTTTCCTGCTCTGAGCCTCAGCCCTGGGGCCCCGGGGCCCCGGGGGGTCGAGCTCTGGAGCAGCTCTGCAGAAGCCGAGCTGAGGTGTGCCTTTGCCTTGCAAGCTCCCAGCCCTGGGCCCAGGCCCCAGCGGCGGGGGAGGGGAGGCTGTCATTTCACAATGCTCTGCCCAGCCTGAGGGTTCCGTTGGCACGGCGACGGCAGCAGGTGAGCCCTGGAGCAGGGGGCTTGGAGAGGTCAAGGCAGACAGAGCTGGGAGCCCCAGGAACAGGACCCAGGCCAGTGGAGGTGGCTCAGCTGAGCCCACCTGACGGCTCGAGGCCACTCCTCACAGGGCCTCTGCTGCTGTCAGAAGCCCTGGGGCCCTGCTACTGGCGGAGGAAGCCTTCAGGCCTCAAAGGGCACCGGCCTTCTCTGAGGCCTGTGACTGGGCTCAAAAACAGAACATGTGAAAAACAGGGGCCAGACACTGCACTGAAGAAAGGTAGGTTAAGGTGTGAAAACAAAAGCACCAAGAAGAAAGGAAAAAGCATAGCTCTTAACACACCCTCATCTGGACTTTGTGGCCAGTCCCTGTAGATTCATTTTCAGTCCCCTAGTCAAGGCTAGGGGTGGGCAAAGGTACCCTCACTACTGGTGGAACAATATTGCCTAAATTCGCCTCCAGCTCTGTTCTGCCTGCAGGGACATTTTTTAGCTGTTGTGCCAATTTTCTATGCAGATTTTGCTTCCTGAAATGTGTTTTTTCCCTGAAATATCATGTTTTTGACCGCGTAAACTAAATTTAATGGAAAAAATCAATGTCTTCTGGCAAACCATCTGAAATGCTGTTTTTTTCACAAACTATCTGTTTTCAGTCTGAAACTTCGTGTGGCCACCAAAAAACATTTCCCATAAAAAACAGAATTTCAGGGAGAAAGAGCCTGAAATTGGCAATTTCTCTCTGTGGGCAGAGCAGGCGAAGTGGCAGAATTTGCCCAGAATTCTGCATTTTTTCTGCTGAGCAAATTATCGGCCGTTTCGACCACCCCCTAGTCAAGGCCATGATATCTATGGACTTCAAGGGAAAGACACTTGCAGCACACAATCATCACCGTTCTAACACCTTCTCTATTTCCATTGACTTCATTGGGATCACCCACCCAAATATATAGCTCTGGAAATGTGTAAACCGAATGGTAGTGCGTAAAAAGGGCCAACGAAGGACGTCTTTCTCTTGTAATGTGAAGTGGAAAAAAACAAAGGTGAAGTAGTTCCTTGGTTTTGTAGACAGTAGGGGAATAGTTCTATTTTGATATTTGTGTTTGTACCATGCTCCGCTGCCATCATTTCCAGGGTCTCTAGGCACTCTGCAAGTCCTGAAAGAGGGGAGGGTGCAGGTGGGTGAGGTTAGTGGGGAGAGCGGGGAACATGCAAGCTAACTTTGCTGTTGTGTTGATGGGTGCAGGGGAGTGCTTGAGGGGATGCAACTTCACTTTTCTCTCATTGTGACTGTCAGAGCCTGCTCCCCCCCCCCTCTCTCTCTCTCTCTCTCTCTCTCTCCCCCCCTCTGGCTCCCTCTCTCTCTCTCACACATAGATACATTTACCCTGTCTGCCACAGAGCTCTGGGAATTGACAAATGTGCAACGGGGGAAGTGTAGAGACTCCACTCATTACCATATGCTAGGTGCTAAGGCTTATGGGAGGCAAGATGTTTTGGATAAGAGAAGCAGATCCCTGAGACATGAGGACCCCTTACCCCCATTCAGCTGCCATAGTACATAGGTTGGCAGGCTTGTCCCTGAGTCAAACCTCACTCTAATTTCCTCAGGTACTGCGCTGAGTGTCCAACTCAGACATTTGCCCGCCAGGGCAAAGCCCGCCAGGCGTTTGTAAGGCGTTCGTAAGGCGATCGGGGCAGGGGCCAGAATTTCTGGCTCTTTTGCCCAGAAATCTATTCCGGTGTCTTCTGCAGTCCTCAAACTCTTCTGACACTGCACACACAGCCAAAGGACAGAATGAAATGGAATGAAATCCCCTGCCGCGCCATTCCCCTGGTTTTGTAGCTGTTCCATAACTTCAGTTTCAGAATGATGTTGAAATACTGCCAGTGGTTCTTCGTGGTGAAATGAGGAGCAGGACAGATAAAAGGTGGAGACTGAATACCTTAAAGTGCCCCATGAAGCTTGGTGTCCCATCCGTTGGGCCTAGAGGGGTGCTGTATCTGCAGGAAGGTAAGGAGAAGCATGCTGACATTAATGGGAGAGGTTTGGGGCAGGGGGATAGGACGGCGATCCAGTAACAAATCAATCTGGAAGAGGCCCTTCAGGGTGTCCAGTATGTGTGATGCAGAGGGATAGCTCTGCTGTCCAAAGCCTAACTCTTTACAGTGCAGTATGTGCAATTTGGGAGGCTTGCTTTGCTGTCGGAAGCCAGACCATGTGTGAGTGAAGCTTGCAGTCTTGTTGCGCCCATTCTCTGTGACAGGAGTTTGTCCTGCTGCACCCGTTCAGTAGGAGGGAAGCCCATGCTGTAGCACTGGGTGAGTGAAGCTTCCCCTGCTGTTGCCCTGGCCGCACATGTCATGTAGTGTGACACTCAGATGTCTGTTAAAGCTGTGACTGTGAAGCAGATTTGTCAGGGCCCTGCACTGTTCCTGGTTCATCCTTGATGCCTCGGCAATATGCTGAGGAGGGTTTTAGTGGAGCTAGACATGTGAACAGCATGTCCCAAATGGCATGACACATGTTGATTTTGTATATGTAGAGAGCTTAAAATGGTTTGTAGGAGTCATCAAGAAGGAAAGGACATTCCAATAAAACGCCCTTTCCTGCTCTGAGCCTCAGCCCTGGGGCCCCGGGGCCCCGGGGGGTCGAGCTCTGGAGCAGCTCTGCAGAAGCCGAGCTGAGGTGTGCCTTTGCCTTGCAAGCTCCCAGCCCTGGGCCCAGGCCCCAGCGGCGGGGGAGGGGAGGCTGTCATTTCACAATGCTCTGCCCAGCCTGAGGGTTCCGTTGGCACGGCGACGGCAGCAGGTGAGCCCTGGAGCAGGGGGCTTGGAGAGGTCAAGGCAGACAGAGCTGGGAGCCCCAGGAACAGGACCCAGGCCAGTGGAGGTGGCTCAGCTGAGCCCACCTGACGGCTCGAGGCCACTCCTCACAGGGCCTCTGCTGCTGTCAGAAGCCCTGGGGCCCTGCTACTGGCGGAGGAAGCCTTCAGGCCTCAAAGGGCACCGGCCTTCTCTGAGGCCTGTGACTGGGCTCAAAAACAGAACATGTGAAAAACAGGGGCCAGACACTGCACTGAAGAAAGGTAGGTTAAGGTGTGAAAACAAAAGCACCAAGAAGAAAGGAAAAAGCATAGCTCTTAACACACCCTCATCTGGACTTTGTGGCCAGTCCCTGTAGATTCATTTTCAGTCCCCTAGTCAAGGCTAGGGGTGGGCAAAGGTACCCTCACTACTGGTGGAACAATATTGCCTAAATTCGCCTCCAGCTCTGTTCTGCCTGCAGGGACATTTTTTAGCTGTTGTGCCAATTTTCTATGCAGATTTTGCTTCCTGAAATGTGTTTTTTCCCTGAAATATCATGTTTTTGACCGCGTAAACTAAATTTAATGGAAAAAATCAATGTCTTCTGGCAAACCATCTGAAATGCTGTTTTTTTCACAAACTATCTGTTTTCAGTCTGAAACTTCGTGTGGCCACCAAAAAACATTTCCCATAAAAAACAGAATTTCAGGGAGAAAGAGCCTGAAATTGGCAATTTCTCTCTGTGGGCAGAGCAGGCGAAGTGGCAGAATTTGCCCAGAATTCTGCATTTTTTCTGCTGAGCAAATTATCGGCCGTTTCGACCACCCCCTAGTCAAGGCCATGATATCTATGGACTTCAAGGGAAAGACACTTGCAGCACACAATCATCACCGTTCTAACACCTTCTCTATTTCCATTGACTTCATTGGGATCACCCACCCAAATATATAGCTCTGGAAATGTGTAAACCGAATGGTAGTGCGTAAAAAGGGCCAACGAAGGACGTCTTTCTCTTGTAATGTGAAGTGGAAAAAAACAAAGGTGAAGTAGTTCCTTGGTTTTGTAGACAGTAGGGGAATAGTTCTATTTTGATATTTGTGTTTGTACCATGCTCCGCTGCCATCATTTCCAGGGTCTCTAGGCACTCTGCAAGTCCTGAAAGAGGGGAGGGTGCAGGTGGGTGAGGTTAGTGGGGAGAGCGGGGAACATGCAAGCTAACTTTGCTGTTGTGTTGATGGGTGCAGGGGAGTGCTTGAGGGGATGCAACTTCACTTTTCTCTCATTGTGACTGTCAGAGCCTGCTCCCCCCCCCCCCTCTCTCTCTCTCTCTCTCTCTCTCCCCCTCTGGCTCCCTCTCTCTCTCTCACACATAGATACATTTACCCTGTCTGCCACAGAGCTCTGGGAATTGACAAATGTGCAACGGGGGAAGTGTAGAGACTCCACTCATTACCATATGCTAGGTGCTAAGGCTTATGGGAGGCAAGATGTTTTGGATAAGAGAAGCAGATCCCTGAGACATGAGGACCCCTTACCCCCATTCAGCTGCCATAGTACATAGGTTGGCAGGCTTGTCCCTGAGTCAAACCTCACTCTAATTTCCTCAGGTACTGCGCTGAGTGTCCAACTCAGACATTTGCCCGCCAGGGCAAAGCCCGCCAGGCGTTTGTAAGGCGTTCGTAAGGCGATCGGGGCAGGGGCCAGAATTTCTGGCTCTTTTGCCCAGAAATCTATTCCGGTGTCTTCTGCAGTCCTCAAACTCTTCTGACACTGCACACACAGCCAAAGGACAGAATGAAATGGAATGAAATCCCCTGCCGCGCCATTCCCCTGGTTTTGTAGCTGTTCCATAACTTCAGTTTCAGAATGATGTTGAAATACTGCCAGTGGTTCTTCGTGGTGAAATGAGGAGCAGGACAGATAAAAGGTGGAGACTGAATACCTTAAAGTGCCCCATGAAGCTTGGTGTCCCATCCGTTGGGCCTAGAGGGGTGCTGTATCTGCAGGAAGGTAAGGAGAAGCATGCTGACATTAATGGGAGAGGTTTGGGGCAGGGGGATAGGACGGCGATCCAGTAACAAATCAATCTGGAAGAGGCCCTTCAGGGTGTCCAGTATGTGTGATGCAGAGGGATAGCTCTGCTGTCCAAAGCCTAACTCTTTACAGTGCAGTATGTGCAATTTGGGAGGCTTGCTTTGCTGTCGGAAGCCAGACCATGTGTGAGTGAAGCTTGCAGTCTTGTTGCGCCCATTCTCTGTGACAGGAGTTTGTCCTGCTGCACCCGTTCAGTAGGAGGGAAGCCCATGCTGTAGCACTGTGTGAGTGAAGCTTCCCCTGCTGTTGCCCTGGCCGCACATGTCATGTAGTGTGACACTCAGATGTCTGTTAAAGCTGTGACTGTGAAGCAGATTTGTCAGGGCCCTGCACTGTTCCTGGTTCATCCTTGATGCCTCGGCAATATGCTGAGGAGGGTTTTAGTGGAGCTAGACATGTGAACAGCATGTCCCAAATGGCATGACACATGTTGATTTTGTATATGTAGAGAGCTTAAAATGGTTTGTAGGAGTCATCAAGAAGGAAAGGACATTCCAATAAAACGCCCTTTCCTGCTCTGAGCCTCAGCCCTGGGGCCCCGGGGCCCCAGGGGGTCGAGCTCTGGAGCAGCTCTGCAGAAGCCGAGCTGAGGTGTGCCTTTGCCTTGCAAGCTCCCAGCCCTGGGCCCAGGCCCCAGCGGCGGGGGAGGGGAGGCTGTCATTTCACAATGCTCTGCCCAGCCTGAGGGTTCCGTTGGCACGGCGACGGCAGCAGGTGAGCCCTGGAGCAGGGGGCTTGGAGAGGTCAAGGCAGACAGAGCTGGGAGCCCCAGGAACAGGACCCAGGCCAGTGGAGGTGGCTCAGCTGAGCCCACCTGACGGCTCGAGGCCACTCCTCACAGGGCCTCTGCTGCTGTCAGAAGCCCTGGGGCCCTGCTACTGGCGGAGGAAGCCTTCAGGCCTCAAAGGGCACCGGCCTTCTCTGAGGCCTGTGACTGGGCTCAAAAACAGAACATGTGAAAAACAGGGGCCAGACACTGCACTGAAGAAAGGTAGGTTAAGGTGTGAAAACAAAAGCACCAAGAAGAAAGGAAAAAGCATAGCTCTTAACACACCCTCATCTGGACTTTGTGGCCAGTCCCTGTAGATTCATTTTCAGTCCCCTAGTCAAGGCTAGGGGTGGGCAAAGGTACCCTCACTACTGGTGGAACAATATTGCCTAAATTCGCCTCCAGCTCTGTTCTGCCTGCAGGGACATTTTTTAGCTGTTGTGCCAATTTTCTATGCAGATTTTGCTTCCTGAAATGTGTTTTTTCCCTGAAATATCATGTTTTTGACCGCGTAAACTAAATTTAATGGAAAAAATCAATGTCTTCTGGCAAACCATCTGAAATGCTGTTTTTTTCACAAACTATCTGTTTTCAGTCTGAAACTTCGTGTGGCCACCAAAAAACATTTCCCATAAAAAACAGAATTTCAGGGAGAAAGAGCCTGAAATTGGCAATTTCTCTCTGTGGGCAGAGCAGGCGAAGTGGCAGAATTTGCCCAGAATTCTGCATTTTTTCTGCTGAGCAAATTATCGGCCGTTTCGACCACCCCCTAGTCAAGGCCATGATATCTATGGACTTCAAGGGAAAGACACTTGCAGCACACAATCATCACCGTTCTAACACCTTCTCTATTTCCATTGACTTCATTGGGATCACCCACCCAAATATATAGCTCTGGAAATGTGTAAACCGAATGGTAGTGCGTAAAAAGGGCCAACGAAGGACGTCTTTCTCTTGTAATGTGAAGTGGAAAAAAACAAAGGTGAAGTAGTTCCTTGGTTTTGTAGACAGTAGGGGAATAGTTCTATTTTGATATTTGTGTTTGTACCATGCTCCGCTGCCATCATTTCCAGGGTCTCTAGGCACTCTGCAAGTCCTGAAAGAGGGGAGGGTGCAGGTGGGTGAGGTTAGTGGGGAGAGCGGGGAACATGCAAGCTAACTTTGCTGTTGTGTTGATGGGTGCAGGGGAGTGCTTGAGGGGATGCAACTTCACTTTTCTCTCATTGTGACTGTCAGAGCCTGCTCCCCCCCCCTCTCTCTCTCTCTCTCTCTCTCTCTCCCCCCCTCTGGCTCCCTCTCTCTCTCTCACACATAGATACATTTACCCTGTCTGCCACAGAGCTCTGGGAATTGACAAATGTGCAACGGGGGAAGTGTAGAGACTCCACTCATTACCATATGCTAGGTGCTAAGGCTTATGGGAGGCAAGATGTTTTGGATAAGAGAAGCAGATCCCTGAGACATGAGGACCCCTTACCCCCATTCAGCTGCCATAGTACATAGGTTGGCAGGCTTGTCCCTGAGTCAAACCTCACTCTAATTTCCTCAGGTACTGCGCTGAGTGTCCAACTCAGACATTTGCCCGCCAGGGCAAAGCCCGCCAGGCGTTTGTAAGGCGTTCGTAAGGCGATCGGGGCAGGGGCCAGAATTTCTGGCTCTTTTGCCCAGAAATCTATTCCGGTGTCTTCTGCAGTCCTCAAACTCTTCTGACACTGCACACACAGCCAAAGGACAGAATGAAATGGAATGAAATCCCCTGCCGCGCCATTCCCCTGGTTTTGTAGCTGTTCCATAACTTCAGTTTCAAAATGATGTTGAAATACTGCCAGTGGTTCTTCGTGGTGAAATGAGGAGCAGGACAGATAAAAGGTGGAGACTGAATACCTTAAAGTGCCCCGTGAAGCTTGGTGTCCCATCCGTTGGGCCTAGAGGGGTGCTGTATCTGCAGGAAGGTAAGGAGAAGCATGCTGACATTAATGGGAGAGGTTTGGGGCAGGGGGATAGGACGGCGATCCAGTAACAATTCAATCTGGAGGAGGCCCTTCAGGGTGTCCAGTATGTGTGATGCAGAGGGATAGCTCTGCTGTCCAAAGCCTAACTCTTTACAGTGCAGTATGTGCAATTTGGGAGGCTTGCTTTGCTGTCGGAAGCCAGACCATGTGTGAGTGAAGCTTGCAGTCTTGTTGTGCCCGTTCTCTGTGACAGCATTTTGTCCTGCTGCACCCGTTCAGTAGGAGGGAAGCCCATGCTGTAGCACTGTGTGAGTGAAGCTTCCCCTGCTGTTGCCCTGGCCGCACATGTCATGTAGTGTGACACTCAGATGTCTGTTAAAGCTGTGACTGTGAAGCAGATTTGTCAGGGCCCTGCACTGTTCCTGGTTCATCCTTGATGCCTCGGCAATATGCTGAGGAGGGTTTTAGTGGAGCTAGACATGTGAACAGCATGTCCCAAATGGCATGACACATGTTGATTTTGTATATGTAGAGAGCTTAAAATGGTTTGTAGGAGTCATCAAGAAGGAAAGGACATTCCAATAAAACGCCCTTTCCTGCTCTGAGCCTCAGCCCTGGGGCCCCGGGGCCCCGGGGGGTCGAGCTCTGGAGCAGCTCTGCAGAAGCCGAGCTGAGGTGTGCCTTTGCCTTGCAAGCTCCCAGCCCTGGGCCCAGGCCCCAGCGGCGGGGGAGGGGAGGCTGTCATTTCACAATGCTCTGCCCAGCCTGAGGGTTCCGTTGGCACGGCGACGGCAGCAGGTGAGCCCTGGAGCAGGGGGCTTGGAGAGGTCAAGGCAGACAGAGCTGGGAGCCCCAGGAACAGGACCCAGGCCAGTGGAGGTGGCTCAGCTGAGCCCACCTGACGGCTCGAGGCCACTCCTCACAGGGCCTCTGCTGCTGTCAGAAGCCCTGGGGCCCTGCTACTGGCGGAGGAAGCCTTCAGGCCTCAAAGGGCACCGGCCTTCTCTGAGGCCTGTGACTGGGCTCAAAAACAGAACATGTGAAAAACAGGGGCCAGACACTGCACTGAAGAAAGGTAGGTTAAGGTGTGAAAACAAAAGCACCAAGAAGAAAGGAAAAAGCATAGCTCTTAACACACCCTCATCTGGACTTTGTGGCCAGTCCCTGTAGATTCATTTTCAGTCCCCTAGTCAAGGCTAGGGGTGGGCAAAGGTACCCTCACTACTGGTGGAACAATATTGCCTAAATTCGCCTCCAGCTCTGTTCTGCCTGCAGGGACATTTTTTAGCTGTTGTGCCAATTTTCTATGCAGATTTTGCTTCCTGAAATGTGTTTTTTCCCTGAAATATCATGTTTTTGACCGCGTAAACTAAATTTAATGGAAAAAATCAATGTCTTCTGGCAAACCATCTGAAATGCTGTTTTTTTCACAAACTATCTGTTTTCAGTCTGAAACTTCGTGTGGCCACCAAAAAACATTTCCCATAAAAAACAGAATTTCAGGGAGAAAGAGCCTGAAATTGGCAATTTCTCTCTGTGGGCAGAGCAGGCGAAGTGGCAGAATTTGCCCAGAATTCTGCATTTTTTCTGCTGAGCAAATTATCGGCCGTTTCGACCACCCCCTAGTCAAGGCCATGATATCTATGGACTTCAAGGGAAAGACACTTGCAGCACACAATCATCACCGTTCTAACACCTTCTCTATTTCCATTGACTTCATTGGGATCACCCACCCAAATATATAGCTCTGGAAATGTGTAAACCGAATGGTAGTGCGTAAAAAGGGCCAACGAAGGACGTCTTTCTCTTGTAATGTGAAGTGGAAAAAAACAAAGGTGAAGTAGTTCCTTGGTTTTGTAGACAGTAGGGGAATAGTTCTATTTTGATATTTGTGTTTGTACCATGCTCCGCTGCCATCATTTCCAGGGTCTCTAGGCACTCTGCAAGTCCTGAAAGAGGGGAGGGTGCAGGTGGGTGAGGTTAGTGGGGAGAGCGGGGAACATGCAAGCTAACTTTGCTGTTGTGTTGATGGGTGCAGGGGAGTGCTTGAGGGGATGCAACTTCACTTTTCTCTCATTGTGACTGTCAGAGCCTGCTCCCCCCCCCCCTCTCTCTCTCTCTCTCTCTCTCTCTCCCCCTCTGGCTCCCTCTCTCTCTCTCACACATAGATACATTTACCCTGTCTGCCACAGAGCTCTGGGAATTGACAAATGTGCAACGGGGGAAGTGTAGAGACTCCACTCATTACCATATGCTAGGTGCTAAGGCTTATGGGAGGCAAGATGTTTTGGATAAGAGAAGCAGATCCCTGAGACATGAGGACCCCTTACCCCCATTCAGCTGCCATAGTACATAGGTTGGCAGGCTTGTCCCTGAGTCAAACCTCACTCTAATTTCCTCAGGTACTGCGCTGAGTGTCCAACTCAGACATTTGCCCGCCAGGGCAAAGCCCGCCAGGCGTTTGTAAGGCGTTCGTAAGGCGATCGGGGCAGGGGCCAGAATTTCTGGCTCTTTTGCCCAGAAATCTATTCCGGTGTCTTCTGCAGTCCTCAAACTCTTCTGACACTGCACACACAGCCAAAGGACAGAATGAAATGGAATGAAATCCCCTGCCGCGCCATTCCCCTGGTTTTGTAGCTGTTCCATAACTTCAGTTTCAGAATGATGTTGAAATACTGCCAGTGGTTCTTCGTGGTGAAATGAGGAGCAGGACAGATAAAAGGTGGAGACTGAATACCTTAAAGTGCCCCATGAAGCTTGGTGTCCCATCCGTTGGGCCTAGAGGGGTGCTGTATCTGCAGGAAGGTAAGGAGAAGCATGCTGACATTAATGGGAGAGGTTTGGGGCAGGGGGATAGGACGGCGATCCAGTAACAAATCAATCTGGAAGAGGCCCTTCAGGGTGTCCAGTATGTGTGATGCAGAGGGATAGCTCTGCTGTCCAAAGCCTAACTCTTTACAGTGCAGTATGTGCAATTTGGGAGGCTTGCTTTGCTGTCGGAAGCCAGACCATGTGTGAGTGAAGCTTGCAGTCTTGTTGCGCCCATTCTCTGTGACAGGAGTTTGTCCTGCTGCACCCGTTCAGTAGGAGGGAAGCCCATGCTGTAGCACTGGGTGAGTGAAGCTTCCCCTGCTGTTGCCCTGGCCGCACATGTCATGTAGTGTGACACTCAGATGTCTGTTAAAGCTGTGACTGTGAAGCAGATTTGTCAGGGCCCTGCACTGTTCCTGGTTCATCCTTGATGCCTCGGCAATATGCTGAGGAGGGTTTTAGTGGAGCTAGACATGTGAACAGCATGTCCCAAATGGCATGACACATGTTGATTTTGTATATGTAGAGAGCTTAAAATGGTTTGTAGGAGTCATCAAGAAGGAAAGGACATTCCAATAAAACGCCCTTTCCTGCTCTGAGCCTCAGCCCTGGGGCCCCGGGGCCCCGGGGGGTCGAGCTCTGGAGCAGCTCTGCAGAAGCCGAGCTGAGGTGTGCCTTTGCCTTGCAAGCTCCCAGCCCTGGGCCCAGGCCCCAGCGGCGGGGGAGGGGAGGCTGTCATTTCACAATGCTCTGCCCAGCCTGAGGGTTCCGTTGGCACGGCGACGGCAGCAGGTGAGCCCTGGAGCAGGGGGCTTGGAGAGGTCAAGGCAGACAGAGCTGGGAGCCCCAGGAACAGGACCCAGGCCAGTGGAGGTGGCTCAGCTGAGCCCACCTGACGGCTCGAGGCCACTCCTCACAGGGCCTCTGCTGCTGTCAGAAGCCCTGGGGCCCTGCTACTGGCGGAGGAAGCCTTCAGGCCTCAAAGGGCACCGGCCTTCTCTGAGGCCTGTGACTGGGCTCAAAAACAGAACATGTGAAAAACAGGGGCCAGACACTGCACTGAAGAAAGGTAGGTTAAGGTGTGAAAACAAAAGCACCAAGAAGAAAGGAAAAAGCATAGCTCTTAACACACCCTCATCTGGACTTTGTGGCCAGTCCCTGTAGATTCATTTTCAGTCCCCTAGTCAAGGCTAGGGGTGGGCAAAGGTACCCTCACTACTGGTGGAACAATATTGCCTAAATTCGCCTCCAGCTCTGTTCTGCCTGCAGGGACATTTTTTAGCTGTTGTGCCAATTTTCTATGCAGATTTTGCTTCCTGAAATGTGTTTTTTCCCTGAAATATCATGTTTTTGACCGCGTAAACTAAATTTAATGGAAAAAATCAATGTCTTCTGGCAAACCATCTGAAGTGGTGTTTTTTTCACAAACTATCTGTTTTCAGTCTGAAACTTCGTGTGGCCACCAAAAAACATTTCCCATAAAAAACAGAATTTCAGGGAGAAAGAGCCTGAAATTGGCAATTTCTCTCTGTGGGCAGAGCAGGCGAAGTGGCAGAATTTGCCCAGAATTCTGCATTTTTTCTGCTGAGCAAATTATCGGCCGTTTCGACCACCCCCTAGTCAAGGCCATGATATCTATGGACTTCAAGGGAAAGACACTTGCAGCACACAATCATCACCGTTCTAACACCTTCTCTATTTCCATTGACTTCATTGGGATCACCCACCCAAATATATAGCTCTGGAAATGTGTAAACCGAATGGTAGTGCGTAAAAAGGGCCAACGAAGGACGTCTTTCTCTTGTAATGTGAAGTGGAAAAAAACAAAGGTGAAGTAGTTCCTTGGTTTTGTAGACAGTAGGGGAATAGTTCTATTTTGATATTTGTGTTTGTACCATGCTCCGCTGCCATCATTTCCAGGGTCTCTAGGCACTCTGCAAGTCCTGAAAGAGAGGAGGGTGGGTGGGTGGGTTAGTGGGGAGAGCGGGGAACATGCAAGCCAACTTTGCTGTTGTGTTGATGGGTGCAGGGGAGTGCTTGAGGGGATGCAACTTCACTTTTCTCTCATTGTGACTGTCAGAGCCTGCGCCCCTCTCTCTCTCTCTCTCTCTCTCTCTCTGGCTCCCTCTCTCTCTCACACATAGATACATTTACCCTGTCTGCCACAGAGCTCTGGGAATTGACAAATGTGCAACGGGGGAAGTGTAGAGACTCCACTCATTACCATATGCTAGGTGCTAAGGCTTATGGGAGGCAAGATGTTTTGGATAAGAGAAGCAGATCCCTGAGACATGAGGACCCCTTACCCCCATTCAGCTGCCATAGTACATAGGTTGGCAGGCTTGTCCCTGAGTCAAACCTCACTCTAATTTCCTCAGGTACTGCGCTGAGTGTCCAACTCAGACATTTGCCCGCCAGGGCAAAGCCCGCCAGGCGTTTGTAAGGCGTTCGTAAGGCGATCGGGGCAGGGGCCAGAATTTCTGGCTCTTTTGCCCAGAAATCTGTTCCGGTGTCTTCTGCAGTCCTCAAACTCTTCTGACACTGCACACACAGCCAAAGGACAGAATGAAATGGAATGAAATCCCCTGCCGCGCCATTCCCCTGGTTTTGTAGCTGTTCCATAACTTCAGTTTCAAAATGATGTTGAAATACTGCCAGTGGTTCTTCGTGGTGAAATGAGGAGCAGGACAGATAAAAGGTGGAGACTGAATACCTTAAAGTGCCCCGTGAAGCTTGGTGTCCCATCCGTTGGGCCTAGAGGGGTGCTGTATCTGCAGGAAGGTAAGGAGAAGCATGCTGACATTAATGGGAGAGGTTTGGGGCAGGGGGATAGGACGGCGATCCAGTAACAATTCAATCTGGAGGAGGCCCTTCAGGGTGTCCAGTATGTGTGATGCAGAGGGATAGCTCTGCTGTCCAAAGCCTAACTCTTTACAGTGCAGTATGTGCAATTTGGGAGGCTTGCTTTGCTGTCGGAAGCCAGACCATGTGTGAGTGAAGCTTGCAGTCTTGTTGCGCCCGTTCTCTGTGACAGCAGTTTGTCCTGCTGCACCCGTTCAGTAGGAGGGAAGCCCATGCTGTAGCACTGTGTGAGTGAAGCTTCCCCTGCTGTTGCCCTGGCCGCACATGTCATGTAGTGTGACACTCAGATGTCTGTTAAAGCTGTGACTGTGAAGCAGATTTGTCAGGGCCCTGCACTGTTCCTGGTTCATCCTTGATGCCTCGGCAATATGCTGAGGAGGGTTTTAGTGGAGCTAGACATGTGAACAGCATGTCCCAAATGGCATGACACATGTTGATTTTGTATATGTAGAGAGCTTAAAATGGTTTGTAGGAGTCATCAAGAAGGAAAGGACATTCCAATAAAACGCCCTTTCCTGCTCTGAGCCTCAGCCCTGGGGCCCCGGGGCCCCGGGGGGTCGAGCTCTGGAGCAGCTCTGCAGAAGCCGAGCTGAGGTGTGCCTTTGCCTTGCAAGCTCCCAGCCCTGGGCCCAGGCCCCAGCGGCGGGGGAGGGGAGGCTGTCATTTCACAATGCTCTGCCCAGCCTGAGGGTTCCGTTGGCACGGCGACGGCAGCAGGTGAGCCCTGGAGCAGGGGGCTTGGAGAGGTCAAGGCAGACAGAGCTGGGAGCCCCAGGAACAGGACCCAGGCCAGTGGAGGTGGCTCAGCTGAGCCCACCTGACGGCTCGAGGCCACTCCTCACAGGGCCTCTGCTGCTGTCAGAAGCCCTGGGGCCCTGCTACTGGCGGAGGAAGCCTTCAGGCCTCAAAGGGCACCGGCCTTCTCTGAGGCCTGTGACTGGGCTCAAAAACAGAACATGTGAAAAACAGGGGCCAGACACTGCACTGAAGAAAGGTAGGTTAAGGTGTGAAAACAAAAGCACCAAGAAGAAAGGAAAAAGCATAGCTCTTAACACACCCTCATCTGGACTTTGTGGCCAGTCCCTGTAGATTCATTTTCAGTCCCCTAGTCAAGGCTAGGGGTGGGCAAAGGTACCCTCACTACTGGTGGAACAATATTGCCTAAATTCGCCTCCAGCTCTGTTCTGCCTGCAGGGACATTTTTTAGCTGTTGTGCCAATTTTCTATGCAGATTTTGCTTCCTGAAATGTGTTTTTTCCCTGAAATATCATGTTTTTGACCGCGTAAACTAAATTTAATGGAAAAAATCAATGTCTTCTGGCAAACCATCTGAAATGCTGTTTTTTTCACAAACTATCTGTTTTCAGTCTGAAACTTCGTGTGGCCACCAAAAAACATTTCCCATAAAAAACAGAATTTCAGGGAGAAAGAGCCTGAAATTGGCAATTTCTCTCTGTGGGCAGAGCAGGCGAAGTGGCAGAATTTGCCCAGAATTCTGCATTTTTTCTGCTGAGCAAATTATCGGCCGTTTCGACCACCCCCTAGTCAAGGCCATGATATCTATGGACTTCAAGGGAAAGACACTTGCAGCACACAATCATCACCGTTCTAACACCTTCTCTATTTCCATTGACTTCATTGGGATCACCCACCCAAATATATAGCTCTGGAAATGTGTAAACCGAATGGTAGTGCGTAAAAAGGGCCAACGACGTCTTTCTCTTGTAATGTGAAGTGGAAAAAAACAAAGGTGAAGTAGTTCCTTGGTTTTGTAGACAGTAGGGGAATAGTTCTATTTTGATATTTGTGTTTGTACCATGCTCCGCTGCCATCATTTCCAGGGTCTCTAGGCACTCTGCAAGTCCTGAAAGAGGGGAGGGTGCAGGTGGGTGAGGTTAGTGGGGAGAGCGGGGAACATGCAAGCTAACTTTGCTGTTGTGTTGATGGGTGCAGGGGAGTGCTTGAGGGGATGCAACTTCACTTTTCTCTCATTGTGACTGTCAGAGCCTGCTCCCCCCCCCCCTCTCTCTCTCTCTCTCTCTCTCTCTCTCTCTCCCTCTGGCTCCCTCTCTCTCTCTCACACATAGATACATTTACCCTGTCTGCCACAGAGCTCTGGGAATTGACAAATGTGCAACGGGGGAAGTGTAGAGACTCCACTCATTACCATATGCTAGGTGCTAAGGCTTATGGGAGGCAAGATGTTTTGGATAAGAGAAGCAGATCCCTGAGACATGAGGACCCCTTACCCCCATTCAGCTGCCATAGTACATAGGTTGGCAGGCTTGTCCCTGAGTCAAACCTCACTCTAATTTCCTCAGGTACTGCGCTGAGTGTCCAACTCAGACATTTGCCCGCCAGGGCAAAGCCCGCCAGGCGTTTGTAAGGCGTTCGTAAGGCGATCGGGGCAGGGGCCAGAATTTCTGGCTCTTTTGCCCAGAAATCTATTCCGGTGTCTTCTGCAGTCCTCAAACTCTTCTGACACTGCACACACAGCCAAAGGACAGAATGAAATGGAATGAAATCCCCTGCCGCGCCATTCCCCTGGTTTTGTAGCTGTTCCATAACTTCAGTTTCAGAATGATGTTGAAATACTGCCAGTGGTTCTTCGTGGTGAAATGAGGAGCAGGACAGATAAAAGGTGGAGACTGAATACCTTAAAGTGCCCCATGAAGCTTGGTGTCCCATCCGTTGGGCCTAGAGGGGTGCTGTATCTGCAGGAAGGTAAGGAGAAGCATGCTGACATTAATGGGAGAGGTTTGGGGCAGGGGGATAGGACGGCGATCCAGTAACAAATCAATCTGGAAGAGGCCCTTCAGGGTGTCCAGTATGTGTGATGCAGAGGGATAGCTCTGCTGTCCAAAGCCTAACTCTTTACAGTGCAGTATGTGCAATTTGGGAGGCTTGCTTTGCTGTCGGAAGCCAGACCATGTGTGAGTGAAGCTTGCAGTCTTGTTGCGCCCATTCTCTGTGACAGGAGTTTGTCCTGCTGCACCCGTTCAGTAGGAGGGAAGCCCATGCTGTAGCACTGGGTGAGTGAAGCTTCCCCTGCTGTTGCCCTGGCCGCACATGTCATGTAGTGTGACACTCAGATGTCTGTTAAAGCTGTGACTGTGAAGCAGATTTGTCAGGGCCCTGCACTGTTCCTGGTTCATCCTTGATGCCTCGGCAATATGCTGAGGAGGGTTTTAGTGGAGCTAGACATGTGAACAGCATGTCCCAAATGGCATGACACATGTTGATTTTGTATATGTAGAGAGCTTAAAATGGTTTGTAGGAGTCATCAAGAAGGAAAGGACATTCCAATAAAACGCCCTTTCCTGCTCTGAGCCTCAGCCCTGGGGCCCCGGGGCCCCGGGGGGTCGAGCTCTGGAGCAGCTCTGCAGAAGCCGAGCTGAGGTGTGCCTTTGCCTTGCAAGCTCCCAGCCCTGGGCCCAGGCCCCAGCGGCGGGGGAGGGGAGGCTGTCATTTCACAATGCTCTGCCCAGCCTGAGGGTTCCGTTGGCACGGCGACGGCAGCAGGTGAGCCCTGGAGCAGGGGGCTTGGAGAGGTCAAGGCAGACAGAGCTGGGAGCCCCAGGAACAGGACCCAGGCCAGTGGAGGTGGCTCAGCTGAGCCCACCTGACGGCTCGAGGCCACTCCTCACAGGGCCTCTGCTGCTGTCAGAAGCCCTGGGGCCCTGCTACTGGCGGAGGAAGCCTTCAGGCCTCAAAGGGCACCGGCCTTCTCTGAGGCCTGTGACTGGGCTCAAAAACAGAACATGTGAAAAACAGGGGCCAGACACTGCACTGAAGAAAGGTAGGTTAAGGTGTGAAAACAAAAGCACCAAGAAGAAAGGAAAAAGCATAGCTCTTAACACACCCTCATCTGGACTTTGTGGCCAGTCCCTGTAGATTCATTTTCAGTCCCCTAGTCAAGGCTAGGGGTGGGCAAAGGTACCCTCACTACTGGTGGAACAATATTGCCTAAATTCGCCTCCAGCTCTGTTCTGCCTGCAGGGACATTTTTTAGCTGTTGTGCCAATTTTCTATGCAGATTTTGCTTCCTGAAATGTGTTTTTTCCCTGAAATATCATGTTTTTGACCGCGTAAACTAAATTTAATGGAAAAAATCAATGTCTTCTGGCAAACCATCTGAAGTGGTGTTTTTTTCACAAACTATCTGTTTTCAGTCTGAAACTTCGTGTGGCCACCAAAAAACATTTCCCATAAAAAACAGAATTTCAGGGAGAAAGAGCCTGAAATTGGCAATTTCTCTCTGTGGGCAGAGCAGGCGAAGTGGCAGAATTTGCCCAGAATTCTGCATTTTTTCTGCTGAGCAAATTATCGGCCGTTTCGACCACCCCCTAGTCAAGGCCATGATATCTATGGACTTCAAGGGAAAGACACTTGCAGCACACAATCATCACCGTTCTAACACCTTCTCTATTTCCATTGACTTCATTGGGATCACCCACCCAAATATATAGCTCTGGAAATGTGTAAACCGAATGGTAGTGCGTAAAAAGGGCCAACGAAGGACGTCTTTCTCTTGTAATGTGAAGTGGAAAAAAACAAAGGTGAAGTAGTTCCTTGGTTTTGTAGACAGTAGGGGAATAGTTCTATTTTGATATTTGTGTTTGTACCATGCTCCGCTGCCATCATTTCCAGGGTCTCTAGGCACTCTGCAAGTCCTGAAAGAGAGGAGGGTGGGTGGGTGGGTTAGTGGGGAGAGCGGGGAACATGCAAGCCAACTTTGCTGTTGTGTTGATGGGTGCAGGGGAGTGCTTGAGGGGATGCAACTTCACTTTTCTCTCATTGTGACTGTCAGAGCCTGCGCCCCTCTCTCTCTCTCTCTCTCTCTCTCTCTGGCTCCCTCTCTCTCTCACACATAGATACATTTACCCTGTCTGCCACAGAGCTCTGGGAATTGACAAATGTGCAACGGGGGAAGTGTAGAGACTCCACTCATTACCATATGCTAGGTGCTAAGGCTTATGGGAGGCAAGATGTTTTGGATAAGAGAAGCAGATCCCTGAGACATGAGGACCCCTTACCCCCATTCAGCTGCCATAGTACATAGGTTGGCAGGCTTGTCCCTGAGTCAAACCTCACTCTAATTTCCTCAGGTACTGCGCTGAGTGTCCAACTCAGACATTTGCCCGCCAGGGCAAAGCCCGCCAGGCGTTTGTAAGGCGTTCGTAAGGCGATCGGGGCAGGGGCCAGAATTTCTGGCTCTTTTGCCCAGAAATCTGTTCCGGTGTCTTCTGCAGTCCTCAAACTCTTCTGACACTGCACACACAGCCAAAGGACAGAATGAAATGGAATGAAATCCCCTGCCGCGCCATTCCCCTGGTTTTGTAGCTGTTCCATAACTTCAGTTTCAAAATGATGTTGAAATACTGCCAGTGGTTCTTCGTGGTGAAATGAGGAGCAGGACAGATAAAAGGTGGAGACTGAATACCTTAAAGTGCCCCGTGAAGCTTGGTGTCCCATCCGTTGGGCCTAGAGGGGTGCTGTATCTGCAGGAAGGTAAGGAGAAGCATGCTGACATTAATGGGAGAGGTTTGGGGCAGGGGGATAGGACGGCGATCCAGTAACAATTCAATCTGGAGGAGGCCCTTCAGGGTGTCCAGTATGTGTGATGCAGAGGGATAGCTCTGCTGTCCAAAGCCTAACTCTTTACAGTGCAGTATGTGCAATTTGGGAGGCTTGCTTTGCTGTCGGAAGCCAGACCATGTGTGAGTGAAGCTTGCAGTCTTGTTGCGCCCGTTCTCTGTGACAGCAGTTTGTCCTGCTGCACCCGTTCAGTAGGAGGGAAGCCCATGCTGTAGCACTGTGTGAGTGAAGCTTCCCCTGCTGTTGCCCTGGCCGCACATGTCATGTAGTGTGACACTCAGATGTCTGTTAAAGCTGTGACTGTGAAGCAGATTTGTCAGGGCCCTGCACTGTTCCTGGTTCATCCTTGATGCCTCGGCAATATGCTGAGGAGGGTTTTAGTGGAGCTAGACATGTGAACAGCATGTCCCAAATGGCATGACACATGTTGATTTTGTATATGTAGAGAGCTTAAAATGGTTTGTAGGAGTCATCAAGAAGGAAAGGACATTCCAATAAAACGCCCTTTCCTGCTCTGAGCCTCAGCCCTGGGGCCCCGGGGCCCCGGGGGGTCGAGCTCTGGAGCAGCTCTGCAGAAGCCGAGCTGAGGTGTGCCTTTGCCTTGCAAGCTCCCAGCCCTGGGCCCAGGCCCCAGCGGCGGGGGAGGGGAGGCTGTCATTTCACAATGCTCTGCCCAGCCTGAGGGTTCCGTTGGCACGGCGACGGCAGCAGGTGAGCCCTGGAGCAGGGGGCTTGGAGAGGTCAAGGCAGACAGAGCTGGGAGCCCCAGGAACAGGACCCAGGCCAGTGGAGGTGGCTCAGCTGAGCCCACCTGACGGCTCGAGGCCACTCCTCACAGGGCCTCTGCTGCTGTCAGAAGCCCTGGGGCCCTGCTACTGGCGGAGGAAGCCTTCAGGCCTCAAAGGGCACCGGCCTTCTCTGAGGCCTGTGACTGGGCTCAAAAACAGAACATGTGAAAAACAGGGGCCAGACACTGCACTGAAGAAAGGTAGGTTAAGGTGTGAAAACAAAAGCACCAAGAAGAAAGGAAAAAGCATAGCTCTTAACACACCCTCATCTGGACTTTGTGGCCAGTCCCTGTAGATTCATTTTCAGTCCCCTAGTCAAGGCTAGGGGTGGGCAAAGGTACCCTCACTACTGGTGGAACAATATTGCCTAAATTCGCCTCCAGCTCTGTTCTGCCTGCAGGGACATTTTTTAGCTGTTGTGCCAATTTTCTATGCAGATTTTGCTTCCTGAAATGTGTTTTTTCCCTGAAATATCATGTTTTTGACCGCGTAAACTAAATTTAATGGAAAAAATCAATGTCTTCTGGCAAACCATCTGAAATGCTGTTTTTTTCACAAACTATCTGTTTTCAGTCTGAAACTTCGTGTGGCCACCAAAAAACATTTCCCATAAAAAACAGAATTTCAGGGAGAAAGAGCCTGAAATTGGCAATTTCTCTCTGTGGGCAGAGCAGGCGAAGTGGCAGAATTTGCCCAGAATTCTGCATTTTTTCTGCTGAGCAAATTATCGGCCGTTTCGACCACCCCCTAGTCAAGGCCATGATATCTATGGACTTCAAGGGAAAGACACTTGCAGCACACAATCATCACCGTTCTAACACCTTCTCTATTTCCATTGACTTCATTGGGATCACCCACCCAAATATATAGCTCTGGAAATGTGTAAACCGAATGGTAGTGCGTAAAAAGGGCCAACGAAGGACGTCTTTCTCTTGTAATGTGAAGTGGAAAAAAACAAAGGTGAAGTAGTTCCTTGGTTTTGTAGACAGTAGGGGAATAGTTCTATTTTGATATTTGTGTTTGTACCATGCTCCGCTGCCATCATTTCCAGGGTCTCTAGGCACTCTGCAAGTCCTGAAAGAGGGGAGGGTGCAGGTGGGTGAGGTTAGTGGGGAGAGCGGGGAACATGCAAGCTAACTTTGCTGTTGTGTTGATGGGTGCAGGGGAGTGCTTGAGGGGATGCAACTTCACTTTTCTCTCATTGTGACTGTCAGAGCCTGCTCCCCCCCCCCCTCTCTCTCTCTCTCTCTCTCTCTCTCCCCCTCTGGCTCCCTCTCTCTCTCTCACACATAGATACATTTACCCTGTCTGCCACAGAGCTCTGGGAATTGACAAATGTGCAACGGGGGAAGTGTAGAGACTCCACTCATTACCATATGCTAGGTGCTAAGGCTTATGGGAGGCAAGATGTTTTGGATAAGAGAAGCAGATCCCTGAGACATGAGGACCCCTTACCCCCATTCAGCTGCCATAGTACATAGGTTGGCAGGCTTGTCCCTGAGTCAAACCTCACTCTAATTTCCTCAGGTACTGCGCTGAGTGTCCAACTCAGACATTTGCCCGCCAGGGCAAAGCCCGCCAGGCGTTTGTAAGGCGTTCGTAAGGCGATCGGGGCAGGGGCCAGAATTTCTGGCTCTTTTGCCCAGAAATCTATTCCGGTGTCTTCTGCAGTCCTCAAACTCTTCTGACACTGCACACACAGCCAAAGGACAGAATGAAATGGAATGAAATCCCCTGCCGCGCCATTCCCCTGGTTTTGTAGCTGTTCCATAACTTCAGTTTCAGAATGATGTTGAAATACTGCCAGTGGTTCTTCGTGGTGAAATGAGGAGCAGGACAGATAAAAGGTGGAGACTGAATACCTTAAAGTGCCCCATGAAGCTTGGTGTCCCATCCGTTGGGCCTAGAGGGGTGCTGTATCTGCAGGAAGGTAAGGAGAAGCATGCTGACATTAATGGGAGAGGTTTGGGGCAGGGGGATAGGACGGCGATCCAGTAACAAATCAATCTGGAAGAGGCCCTTCAGGGTGTCCAGTATGTGTGATGCAGAGGGATAGCTCTGCTGTCCAAAGCCTAACTCTTTACAGTGCAGTATGTGCAATTTGGGAGGCTTGCTTTGCTGTCGGAAGCCAGACCATGTGTGAGTGAAGCTTGCAGTCTTGTTGCGCCCATTCTCTGTGACAGGAGTTTGTCCTGCTGCACCCGTTCAGTAGGAGGGAAGCCCATGCTGTAGCACTGGGTGAGTGAAGCTTCCCCTGCTGTTGCCCTGGCCGCACATGTCATGTAGTGTGACACTCAGATGTCTGTTAAAGCTGTGACTGTGAAGCAGATTTGTCAGGGCCCTGCACTGTTCCTGGTTCATCCTTGATGCCTCGGCAATATGCTGAGGAGGGTTTTAGTGGAGCTAGACATGTGAACAGCATGTCCCAAATGGCATGACACATGTTGATTTTGTATATGTAGAGAGCTTAAAATGGTTTGTAGGAGTCATCAAGAAGGAAAGGACATTCCAATAAAACGCCCTTTCCTGCTCTGAGCCTCAGCCCTGGGGCCCCGGGGCCCCGGGGGGTCGAGCTCTGGAGCAGCTCTGCAGAAGCCGAGCTGAGGTGTGCCTTTGCCTTGCAAGCTCCCAGCCCTGGGCCCAGGCCCCAGCGGCGGGGGAGGGGAGGCTGTCATTTCACAATGCTCTGCCCAGCCTGAGGGTTCCGTTGGCACGGCGACGGCAGCAGGTGAGCCCTGGAGCAGGGGGCTTGGAGAGGTCAAGGCAGACAGAGCTGGGAGCCCCAGGAACAGGACCCAGGCCAGTGGAGGTGGCTCAGCTGAGCCCACCTGACGGCTCGAGGCCACTCCTCACAGGGCCTCTGCTGCTGTCAGAAGCCCTGGGGCCCTGCTACTGGCGGAGGAAGCCTTCAGGCCTCAAAGGGCACCGGCCTTCTCTGAGGCCTGTGACTGGGCTCAAAAACAGAACATGTGAAAAACAGGGGCCAGACACTGCACTGAAGAAAGGTAGGTTAAGGTGTGAAAACAAAAGCACCAAGAAGAAAGGAAAAAGCATAGCTCTTAACACACCCTCATCTGGACTTTGTGGCCAGTCCCTGTAGATTCATTTTCAGTCCCCTAGTCAAGGCTAGGGGTGGGCAAAGGTACCCTCACTACTGGTGGAACAATATTGCCTAAATTCGCCTCCAGCTCTGTTCTGCCTGCAGGGACATTTTTTAGCTGTTGTGCCAATTTTCTATGCAGATTTTGCTTCCTGAAATGTGTTTTTTCCCTGAAATATCATGTTTTTGACCGCGTAAACTAAATTTAATGGAAAAAATCAATGTCTTCTGGCAAACCATCTGAAGTGGTGTTTTTTTCACAAACTATCTGTTTTCAGTCTGAAACTTCGTGTGGCCACCAAAAAACATTTCCCATAAAAAACAGAATTTCAGGGAGAAAGAGCCTGAAATTGGCAATTTCTCTCTGTGGGCAGAGCAGGCGAAGTGGCAGAATTTGCCCAGAATTCTGCATTTTTTCTGCTGAGCAAATTATCGGCCGTTTCGACCACCCCCTAGTCAAGGCCATGATATCTATGGACTTCAAGGGAAAGACACTTGCAGCACACAATCATCACCGTTCTAACACCTTCTCTATTTCCATTGACTTCATTGGGATCACCCACCCAAATATATAGCTCTGGAAATGTGTAAACCGAATGGTAGTGCGTAAAAAGGGCCAACGAAGGACGTCTTTCTCTTGTAATGTGAAGTGGAAAAAAACAAAGGTGAAGTAGTTCCTTGGTTTTGTAGACAGTAGGGGAATAGTTCTATTTTGATATTTGTGTTTGTACCATGCTCCGCTGCCATCATTTCCAGGGTCTCTAGGCACTCTGCAAGTCCTGAAAGAGAGGAGGGTGGGTGGGTGGGTTAGTGGGGAGAGCGGGGAACATGCAAGCCAACTTTGCTGTTGTGTTGATGGGTGCAGGGGAGTGCTTGAGGGGATGCAACTTCACTTTTCTCTCATTGTGACTGTCAGAGCCTGCGCCTCTCTCTCTCTCTCTCTCTCTCTCTCTCTGGCTCCCTCTCTCTCTCACACATAGATACATTTACCCTGTCTGCCACAGAGCTCTGGGAATTGACAAATGTGCAACGGGGGAAGTGTAGAGACTCCACTCATTACCATATGCTAGGTGCTAAGGCTTATGGGAGGCAAGATGTTTTGGATAAGAGAAGCAGATCCCTGAGACATGAGGACCCCTTACCCCCATTCAGCTGCCATAGTACATAGGTTGGCAGGCTTGTCCCTGAGTCAAACCTCACTCTAATTTCCTCAGGTACTGCGCTGAGTGTCCAACTCAGACATTTGCCCGCCAGGGCAAAGCCCGCCAGGCGTTTGTAAGGCGTTCGTAAGGCGATCGGGGCAGGGGCCAGAATTTCTGGCTCTTTTGCCCAGAAATCTGTTCCGGTGTCTTCTGCAGTCCTCAAACTCTTCTGACACTGCACACACAGCCAAAGGACAGAATGAAATGGAATGAAATCCCCTGCCGCGCCATTCCCCTGGTTTTGTAGCTGTTCCATAACTTCAGTTTCAAAATGATGTTGAAATACTGCCAGTGGTTCTTCGTGGTGAAATGAGGAGCAGGACAGATAAAAGGTGGAGACTGAATACCTTAAAGTGCCCCGTGAAGCTTGGTGTCCCATCCGTTGGGCCTAGAGGGGTGCTGTATCTGCAGGAAGGTAAGGAGAAGCATGCTGACATTAATGGGAGAGGTTTGGGGCAGGGGGATAGGACGGCGATCCAGTAACAATTCAATCTGGAGGAGGCCCTTCAGGGTGTCCAGTATGTGTGATGCAGAGGGATAGCTCTGCTGTCCAAAGCCTAACTCTTTACAGTGCAGTATGTGCAATTTGGGAGGCTTGCTTTGCTGTCGGAAGCCAGACCATGTGTGAGTGAAGCTTGCAGTCTTGTTGCGCCCGTTCTCTGTGACAGCAGTTTGTCCTGCTGCACCCGTTCAGTAGGAGGGAAGCCCATGCTGTAGCACTGTGTGAGTGAAGCTTCCCCTGCTGTTGCCCTGGCCGCACATGTCATGTAGTGTGACACTCAGATGTCTGTTAAAGCTGTGACTGTGAAGCAGATTTGTCAGGGCCCTGCACTGTTCCTGGTTCATCCTTGATGCCTCGGCAATATGCTGAGGAGGGTTTTAGTGGAGCTAGACATGTGAACAGCATGTCCCAAATGGCATGACACATGTTGATTTTGTATATGTAGAGAGCTTAAAATGGTTTGTAGGAGTCATCAAGAAGGAAAGGACATTCCAATAAAACGCCCTTTCCTGCTCTGAGCCTCAGCCCTGGGGCCCCGGGGCCCCGGGGGGTCGAGCTCTGGAGCAGCTCTGCAGAAGCCGAGCTGAGGTGTGCCTTTGCCTTGCAAGCTCCCAGCCCTGGGCCCAGGCCCCAGCGGCGGGGGAGGGGAGGCTGTCATTTCACAATGCTCTGCCCAGCCTGAGGGTTCCGTTGGCACGGCGACGGCAGCAGGTGAGCCCTGGAGCAGGGGGCTTGGAGAGGTCAAGGCAGACAGAGCTGGGAGCCCCAGGAACAGGACCCAGGCCAGTGGAGGTGGCTCAGCTGAGCCCACCTGACGGCTCGAGGCCACTCCTCACAGGGCCTCTGCTGCTGTCAGAAGCCCTGGGGCCCTGCTACTGGCGGAGGAAGCCTTCAGGCCTCAAAGGGCACCGGCCTTCTCTGAGGCCTGTGACTGGGCTCAAAAACAGAACATGTGAAAAACAGGGGCCAGACACTGCACTGAAGAAAGGTAGGTTAAGGTGTGAAAACAAAAGCACCAAGAAGAAAGGAAAAAGCATAGCTCTTAACACACCCTCATCTGGACTTTGTGGCCAGTCCCTGTAGATTCATTTTCAGTCCCCTAGTCAAGGCTAGGGGTGGGCAAAGGTACCCTCACTACTGGTGGAACAATATTGCCTAAATTCGCCTCCAGCTCTGTTCTGCCTGCAGGGACATTTTTTAGCTGTTGTGCCAATTTTCTATGCAGATTTTGCTTCCTGAAATGTGTTTTTTCCCTGAAATATCATGTTTTTGACCGCGTAAACTAAATTTAATGGAAAAAATCAATGTCTTCTGGCAAACCATCTGAAATGCTGTTTTTTTCACAAACTATCTGTTTTCAGTCTGAAACTTCGTGTGGCCACCAAAAAACATTTCCCATAAAAAACAGAATTTCAGGGAGAAAGAGCCTGAAATTGGCAATTTCTCTCTGTGGGCAGAGCAGGCGAAGTGGCAGAATTTGCCCAGAATTCTGCATTTTTTCTGCTGAGCAAATTATCGGCCGTTTCGACCACCCCCTAGTCAAGGCCATGATATCTATGGACTTCAAGGGAAAGACACTTGCAGCACACAATCATCACCGTTCTAACACCTTCTCTATTTCCATTGACTTCATTGGGATCACCCACCCAAATATATAGCTCTGGAAATGTGTAAACCGAATGGTAGTGCGTAAAAAGGGCCAACGAAGGACGTCTTTCTCTTGTAATGTGAAGTGGAAAAAAACAAAGGTGAAGTAGTTCCTTGGTTTTGTAGACAGTAGGGGAATAGTTCTATTTTGATATTTGTGTTTGTACCATGCTCCGCTGCCATCATTTCCAGGGTCTCTAGGCACTCTGCAAGTCCTGAAAGAGGGGAGGGTGCAGGTGGGTGAGGTTAGTGGGGAGAGCGGGGAACATGCAAGCTAACTTTGCTGTTGTGTTGATGGGTGCAGGGGAGTGCTTGAGGGGATGCAACTTCACTTTTCTCTCATTGTGACTGTCAGAGCCTGCTCCCCCCCCCCCTCTCTCTCTCTCTCTCTCTCTCTCTCTCTCCCCCTCTGGCTCCCTCTCTCTCTCTCACACATAGATACATTTACCCTGTCTGCCACAGAGCTCTGGGAATTGACAAATGTGCAACGGGGGAAGTGTAGAGACTCCACTCATTACCATATGCTAGGTGCTAAGGCTTATGGGAGGCAAGATGTTTTGGATAAGAGAAGCAGATCCCTGAGACATGAGGACCCCTTACCCCCATTCAGCTGCCATAGTACATAGGTTGGCAGGCTTGTCCCTGAGTCAAACCTCACTCTAATTTCCTCAGGTACTGCGCTGAGTGTCCAACTCAGACATTTGCCCGCCAGGGCAAAGCCCGCCAGGCGTTTGTAAGGCGTTCGTAAGGCGATCGGGGCAGGGGCCAGAATTTCTGGCTCTTTTGCCCAGAAATCTATTCCGGTGTCTTCTGCAGTCCTCAAACTCTTCTGACACTGCACACACAGCCAAAGGACAGAATGAAATGGAATGAAATCCCCTGCCGCGCCATTCCCCTGGTTTTGTAGCTGTTCCATAACTTCAGTTTCAGAATGATGTTGAAATACTGCCAGTGGTTCTTCGTGGTGAAATGAGGAGCAGGACAGATAAAAGGTGGAGACTGAATACCTTAAAGTGCCCCATGAAGCTTGGTGTCCCATCCGTTGGGCCTAGAGGGGTGCTGTATCTGCAGGAAGGTAAGGAGAAGCATGCTGACATTAATGGGAGAGGTTTGGGGCAGGGGGATAGGACGGCGATCCAGTAACAAATCAATCTGGAAGAGGCCCTTCAGGGTGTCCAGTATGTGTGATGCAGAGGGATAGCTCTGCTGTCCAAAGCCTAACTCTTTACAGTGCAGTATGTGCAATTTGGGAGGCTTGCTTTGCTGTCGGAAGCCAGACCATGTGTGAGTGAAGCTTGCAGTCTTGTTGCGCCCATTCTCTGTGACAGGAGTTTGTCCTGCTGCACCCGTTCAGTAGGAGGGAAGCCCATGCTGTAGCACTGGGTGAGTGAAGCTTCCCCTGCTGTTGCCCTGGCCGCACATGTCATGTAGTGTGACACTCAGATGTCTGTTAAAGCTGTGACTGTGAAGCAGATTTGTCAGGGCCCTGCACTGTTCCTGGTTCATCCTTGATGCCTCGGCAATATGCTGAGGAGGGTTTTAGTGGAGCTAGACATGTGAACAGCATGTCCCAAATGGCATGACACATGTTGATTTTGTATATGTAGAGAGCTTAAAATGGTTTGTAGGAGTCATCAAGAAGGAAAGGACATTCCAATAAAACGCCCTTTCCTGCTCTGAGCCTCAGCCCTGGGGCCCCGGGGCCCCGGGGGGTCGAGCTCTGGAGCAGCTCTGCAGAAGCCGAGCTGAGGTGTGCCTTTGCCTTGCAAGCTCCCAGCCCTGGGCCCAGGCCCCAGCGGCGGGGGAGGGGAGGCTGTCATTTCACAATGCTCTGCCCAGCCTGAGGGTTCCGTTGGCACGGCGACGGCAGCAGGTGAGCCCTGGAGCAGGGGGCTTGGAGAGGTCAAGGCAGACAGAGCTGGGAGCCCCAGGAACAGGACCCAGGCCAGTGGAGGTGGCTCAGCTGAGCCCACCTGACGGCTCGAGGCCACTCCTCACAGGGCCTCTGCTGCTGTCAGAAGCCCTGGGGCCCTGCTACTGGCGGAGGAAGCCTTCAGGCCTCAAAGGGCACCGGCCTTCTCTGAGGCCTGTGACTGGGCTCAAAAACAGAACATGTGAAAAACAGGGGCCAGACACTGCACTGAAGAAAGGTAGGTTAAGGTGTGAAAACAAAAGCACCAAGAAGAAAGGAAAAAGCATAGCTCTTAACACACCCTCATCTGGACTTTGTGGCCAGTCCCTGTAGATTCATTTTCAGTCCCCTAGTCAAGGCTAGGGGTGGGCAAAGGTACCCTCACTACTGGTGGAACAATATTGCCTAAATTCGCCTCCAGCTCTGTTCTGCCTGCAGGGACATTTTTTAGCTGTTGTGCCAATTTTCTATGCAGATTTTGCTTCCTGAAATGTGTTTTTTCCCTGAAATATCATGTTTTTGACCGCGTAAACTAAATTTAATGGAAAAAATCAATGTCTTCTGGCAAACCATCTGAAGTGGTGTTTTTTTCACAAACTATCTGTTTTCAGTCTGAAACTTCGTGTGGCCACCAAAAAACATTTCCCATAAAAAACAGAATTTCAGGGAGAAAGAGCCTGAAATTGGCAATTTCTCTCTGTGGGCAGAGCAGGCGAAGTGGCAGAATTTGCCCAGAATTCTGCATTTTTTCTGCTGAGCAAATTATCGGCCGTTTCGACCACCCCCTAGTCAAGGCCATGATATCTATGGACTTCAAGGGAAAGACACTTGCAGCACACAATCATCACCGTTCTAACACCTTCTCTATTTCCATTGACTTCATTGGGATCACCCACCCAAATATATAGCTCTGGAAATGTGTAAACCGAATGGTAGTGCGTAAAAAGGGCCAACGAAGGACGTCTTTCTCTTGTAATGTGAAGTGGAAAAAAACAAAGGTGAAGTAGTTCCTTGGTTTTGTAGACAGTAGGGGAATAGTTCTATTTTGATATTTGTGTTTGTACCATGCTCCGCTGCCATCATTTCCAGGGTCTCTAGGCACTCTGCAAGTCCTGAAAGAGAGGAGGGTGGGTGGGTGGGTTAGTGGGGAGAGCGGGGAACATGCAAGCCAACTTTGCTGTTGTGTTGATGGGTGCAGGGGAGTGCTTGAGGGGATGCAACTTCACTTTTCTCTCATTGTGACTGTCAGAGCCTGCGCCTCTCTCTCTCTCTCTCTCTCTCTCTCTCTGGCTCCCTCTCTCTCTCACACATAGATACATTTACCCTGTCTGCCACAGAGCTCTGGGAATTGACAAATGTGCAACGGGGGAAGTGTAGAGACTCCACTCATTACCATATGCTAGGTGCTAAGGCTTATGGGAGGCAAGATGTTTTGGATAAGAGAAGCAGATCCCTGAGACATGAGGACCCCTTACCCCCATTCAGCTGCCATAGTACATAGGTTGGCAGGCTTGTCCCTGAGTCAAACCTCACTCTAATTTCCTCAGGTACTGCGCTGAGTGTCCAACTCAGACATTTGCCCGCCAGGGCAAAGCCCGCCAGGCGTTTGTAAGGCGTTCGTAAGGCGATCGGGGCAGGGGCCAGAATTTCTGGCTCTTTTGCCCAGAAATCTGTTCCGGTGTCTTCTGCAGTCCTCAAACTCTTCTGACACTGCACACACAGCCAAAGGACAGAATGAAATGGAATGAAATCCCCTGCCGCGCCATTCCCCTGGTTTTGTAGCTGTTCCATAACTTCAGTTTCAAAATGATGTTGAAATACTGCCAGTGGTTCTTCGTGGTGAAATGAGGAGCAGGACAGATAAAAGGTGGAGACTGAATACCTTAAAGTGCCCCGTGAAGCTTGGTGTCCCATCCGTTGGGCCTAGAGGGGTGCTGTATCTGCAGGAAGGTAAGGAGAAGCATGCTGACATTAATGGGAGAGGTTTGGGGCAGGGGGATAGGACGGCGATCCAGTAACAATTCAATCTGGAGGAGGCCCTTCAGGGTGTCCAGTATGTGTGATGCAGAGGGATAGCTCTGCTGTCCAAAGCCTAACTCTTTACAGTGCAGTATGTGCAATTTGGGAGGCTTGCTTTGCTGTCGGAAGCCAGACCATGTGTGAGTGAAGCTTGCAGTCTTGTTGCGCCCGTTCTCTGTGACAGCAGTTTGTCCTGCTGCACCCGTTCAGTAGGAGGGAAGCCCATGCTGTAGCACTGTGTGAGTGAAGCTTCCCCTGCTGTTGCCCTGGCCGCACATGTCATGTAGTGTGACACTCAGATGTCTGTTAAAGCTGTGACTGTGAAGCAGATTTGTCAGGGCCCTGCACTGTTCCTGGTTCATCCTTGATGCCTCGGCAATATGCTGAGGAGGGTTTTAGTGGAGCTAGACATGTGAACAGCATGTCCCAAATGGCATGACACATGTTGATTTTGTATATGTAGAGAGCTTAAAATGGTTTGTAGGAGTCATCAAGAAGGAAAGGACATTCCAATAAAACGCCCTTTCCTGCTCTGAGCCTCAGCCCTGGGGCCCCGGGGCCCCGGGGGGTCGAGCTCTGGAGCAGCTCTGCAGAAGCCGAGCTGAGGTGTGCCTTTGCCTTGCAAGCTCCCAGCCCTGGGCCCAGGCCCCAGCGGCGGGGGAGGGGAGGCTGTCATTTCACAATGCTCTGCCCAGCCTGAGGGTTCCGTTGGCACGGCGACGGCAGCAGGTGAGCCCTGGAGCAGGGGGCTTGGAGAGGTCAAGGCAGACAGAGCTGGGAGCCCCAGGAACAGGACCCAGGCCAGTGGAGGTGGCTCAGCTGAGCCCACCTGACGGCTCGAGGCCACTCCTCACAGGGCCTCTGCTGCTGTCAGAAGCCCTGGGGCCCTGCTACTGGCGGAGGAAGCCTTCAGGCCTCAAAGGGCACCGGCCTTCTCTGAGGCCTGTGACTGGGCTCAAAAACAGAACATGTGAAAAACAGGGGCCAGACACTGCACTGAAGAAAGGTAGGTTAAGGTGTGAAAACAAAAGCACCAAGAAGAAAGGAAAAAGCATAGCTCTTAACACACCCTCATCTGGACTTTGTGGCCAGTCCCTGTAGATTCATTTTCAGTCCCCTAGTCAAGGCTAGGGGTGGGCAAAGGTACCCTCACTACTGGTGGAACAATATTGCCTAAATTCGCCTCCAGCTCTGTTCTGCCTGCAGGGACATTTTTTAGCTGTTGTGCCAATTTTCTATGCAGATTTTGCTTCCTGAAATGTGTTTTTTCCCTGAAATATCATGTTTTTGACCGCGTAAACTAAATTTAATGGAAAAAATCAATGTCTTCTGGCAAACCATCTGAAATGCTGTTTTTTTCACAAACTATCTGTTTTCAGTCTGAAACTTCGTGTGGCCACCAAAAAACATTTCCCATAAAAAACAGAATTTCAGGGAGAAAGAGCCTGAAATTGGCAATTTCTCTCTGTGGGCAGAGCAGGCGAAGTGGCAGAATTTGCCCAGAATTCTGCATTTTTTCTGCTGAGCAAATTATCGGCCGTTTCGACCACCCCCTAGTCAAGGCCATGATATCTATGGACTTCAAGGGAAAGACACTTGCAGCACACAATCATCACCGTTCTAACACCTTCTCTATTTCCATTGACTTCATTGGGATCACCCACCCAAATATATAGCTCTGGAAATGTGTAAACCGAATGGTAGTGCGTAAAAAGGGCCAACGAAGGACGTCTTTCTCTTGTAATGTGAAGTGGAAAAAAACAAAGGTGAAGTAGTTCCTTGGTTTTGTAGACAGTAGGGGAATAGTTCTATTTTGATATTTGTGTTTGTACCATGCTCCGCTGCCATCATTTCCAGGGTCTCTAGGCACTCTGCAAGTCCTGAAAGAGGGGAGGGTGCAGGTGGGTGAGGTTAGTGGGGAGAGCGGGGAACATGCAAGCTAACTTTGCTGTTGTGTTGATGGGTGCAGGGGAGTGCTTGAGGGGATGCAACTTCACTTTTCTCTCATTGTGACTGTCAGAGCCTGCTCCCCCCCCCCCTCTCTCTCTCTCTCTCTCTCTCTCTCTCTCCCCCTCTGGCTCCCTCTCTCTCTCTCACACATAGATACATTTACCCTGTCTGCCACAGAGCTCTGGGAATTGACAAATGTGCAACGGGGGAAGTGTAGAGACTCCACTCATTACCATATGCTAGGTGCTAAGGCTTATGGGAGGCAAGATGTTTTGGATAAGAGAAGCAGATCCCTGAGACATGAGGACCCCTTACCCCCATTCAGCTGCCATAGTACATAGGTTGGCAGGCTTGTCCCTGAGTCAAACCTCACTCTAATTTCCTCAGGTACTGCGCTGAGTGTCCAACTCAGACATTTGCCCGCCAGGGCAAAGCCCGCCAGGCGTTTGTAAGGCGTTCGTAAGGCGATCGGGGCAGGGGCCAGAATTTCTGGCTCTTTTGCCCAGAAATCTATTCCGGTGTCTTCTGCAGTCCTCAAACTCTTCTGACACTGCACACACAGCCAAAGGACAGAATGAAATGGAATGAAATCCCCTGCCGCGCCATTCCCCTGGTTTTGTAGCTGTTCCATAACTTCAGTTTCAGAATGATGTTGAAATACTGCCAGTGGTTCTTCGTGGTGAAATGAGGAGCAGGACAGATAAAAGGTGGAGACTGAATACCTTAAAGTGCCCCATGAAGCTTGGTGTCCCATCCGTTGGGCCTAGAGGGGTGCTGTATCTGCAGGAAGGTAAGGAGAAGCATGCTGACATTAATGGGAGAGGTTTGGGGCAGGGGGATAGGACGGCGATCCAGTAACAAATCAATCTGGAAGAGGCCCTTCAGGGTGTCCAGTATGTGTGATGCAGAGGGATAGCTCTGCTGTCCAAAGCCTAACTCTTTACAGTGCAGTATGTGCAATTTGGGAGGCTTGCTTTGCTGTCGGAAGCCAGACCATGTGTGAGTGAAGCTTGCAGTCTTGTTGCGCCCATTCTCTGTGACAGGAGTTTGTCCTGCTGCACCCGTTCAGTAGGAGGGAAGCCCATGCTGTAGCACTGGGTGAGTGAAGCTTCCCCTGCTGTTGCCCTGGCCGCACATGTCATGTAGTGTGACACTCAGATGTCTGTTAAAGCTGTGACTGTGAAGCAGATTTGTCAGGGCCCTGCACTGTTCCTGGTTCATCCTTGATGCCTCGGCAATATGCTGAGGAGGGTTTTAGTGGAGCTAGACATGTGAACAGCATGTCCCAAATGGCATGACACATGTTGATTTTGTATATGTAGAGAGCTTAAAATGGTTTGTAGGAGTCATCAAGAAGGAAAGGACATTCCAATAAAACGCCCTTTCCTGCTCTGAGCCTCAGCCCTGGGGCCCCGGGGCCCCGGGGGGTCGAGCTCTGGAGCAGCTCTGCAGAAGCCGAGCTGAGGTGTGCCTTTGCCTTGCAAGCTCCCAGCCCTGGGCCCAGGCCCCAGCGGCGGGGGAGGGGAGGCTGTCATTTCACAATGCTCTGCCCAGCCTGAGGGTTCCGTTGGCACGGCGACGGCAGCAGGTGAGCCCTGGAGCAGGGGGCTTGGAGAGGTCAAGGCAGACAGAGCTGGGAGCCCCAGGAACAGGACCCAGGCCAGTGGAGGTGGCTCAGCTGAGCCCACCTGACGGCTCGAGGCCACTCCTCACAGGGCCTCTGCTGCTGTCAGAAGCCCTGGGGCCCTGCTACTGGCGGAGGAAGCCTTCAGGCCTCAAAGGGCACCGGCCTTCTCTGAGGCCTGTGACTGGGCTCAAAAACAGAACATGTGAAAAACAGGGGCCAGACACTGCACTGAAGAAAGGTAGGTTAAGGTGTGAAAACAAAAGCACCAAGAAGAAAGGAAAAAGCATAGCTCTTAACACACCCTCATCTGGACTTTGTGGCCAGTCCCTGTAGATTCATTTTCAGTCCCCTAGTCAAGGCTAGGGGTGGGCAAAGGTACCCTCACTACTGGTGGAACAATATTGCCTAAATTCGCCTCCAGCTCTGTTCTGCCTGCAGGGACATTTTTTAGCTGTTGTGCCAATTTTCTATGCAGATTTTGCTTCCTGAAATGTGTTTTTTCCCTGAAATATCATGTTTTTGACCGCGTAAACTAAATTTAATGGAAAAAATCAATGTCTTCTGGCAAACCATCTGAAATGCTGTTTTTTTCACAAACTATCTGTTTTCAGTCTGAAACTTCGTGTGGCCACCAAAAAACATTTCCCATAAAAAACAGAATTTCAGGGAGAAAGAGCCTGAAATTGGCAATTTCTCTCTGTGGGCAGAGCAGGCGAAGTGGCAGAATTTGCCCAGAATTCTGCATTTTTTCTGCTGAGCAAATTATCGGCCGTTTCGACCACCCCCTAGTCAAGGCCATGATATCTATGGACTTCAAGGGAAAGACACTTGCAGCACACAATCATCACCGTTCTAACACCTTCTCTATTTCCATTGACTTCATTGGGATCACCCACCCAAATATATAGCTCTGGAAATGTGTAAACCGAATGGTAGTGCGTAAAAAGGGCCAACGAAGGACGTCTTTCTCTTGTAATGTGAAGTGGAAAAAAACAAAGGTGAAGTAGTTCCTTGGTTTTGTAGACAGTAGGGGAATAGTTCTATTTTGATATTTGTGTTTGTACCATGCTCCGCTGCCATCATTTCCAGGGTCTCTAGGCACTCTGCAAGTCCTGAAAGAGGGGAGGGTGCAGGTGGGTGAGGTTAGTGGGGAGAGCGGGGAACATGCAAGCTAACTTTGCTGTTGTGTTGATGGGTGCAGGGGAGTGCTTGAGGGGATGCAACTTCACTTTTCTCTCATTGTGACTGTCAGAGCCTGCTCCCCCCCCCCCTCTCTCTCTCTCTCTCTCTCTCTCTCTCTCCCCCTCTGGCTCCCTCTCTCTCTCTCACACATAGATACATTTACCCTGTCTGCCACAGAGCTCTGGGAATTGACAAATGTGCAACGGGGGAAGTGTAGAGACTCCACTCATTACCATATGCTAGGTGCTAAGGCTTATGGGAGGCAAGATGTTTTGGATAAGAGAAGCAGATCCCTGAGACATGAGGACCCCTTACCCCCATTCAGCTGCCATAGTACATAGGTTGGCAGGCTTGTCCCTGAGTCAAACCTCACTCTAATTTCCTCAGGTACTGCGCTGAGTGTCCAACTCAGACATTTGCCCGCCAGGGCAAAGCCCGCCAGGCGTTTGTAAGGCGTTCGTAAGGCGATCGGGGCAGGGGCCAGAATTTCTGGCTCTTTTGCCCAGAAATCTGTTCCGGTGTCTTCTGCAGTCCTCAAACTCTTCTGACACTGCACACACAGCCAAAGGACAGAATGAAATGGAATGAAATCCCCTGCCGCGCCATTCCCCTGGTTTTGTAGCTGTTCCATAACTTCAGTTTCAGAATGATGTTGAAATACTGCCAGTGGTTCTTCGTGGTGAAATGAGGAGCAGGACAGATAAAAGGTGGAGACTGAATACCTTAAAGTGCCCCATGAAGCTTGGTGTCCCATCCGTTGGGCCTAGAGGGGTGCTGTATCTGCAGGAAGGTAAGGAGAAGCATGCTGACATTAATGGGAGAGGTTTGGGGCAGGGGGATAGGACGGCGATCCAGTAACAAATCAATCTGGAAGAGGCCCTTCAGGGTGTCCAGTATGTGTGATGCAGAGGGATAGCTCTGCTGTCCAAAGCCTAACTCTTTACAGTGCAGTATGTGCAATTTGGGAGGCTTGCTTTGCTGTCGGAAGCCAGACCATGTGTGAGTGAAGCTTGCAGTCTTGTTGCGCCCATTCTCTGTGACAGGAGTTTGTCCTGCTGCACCCGTTCAGTAGGAGGGAAGCCCATGCTGTAGCACTGGGTGAGTGAAGCTTCCCCTGCTGTTGCCCTGGCCGCACATGTCATGTAGTGTGACACTCAGATGTCTGTTAAAGCTGTGACTGTGAAGCAGATTTGTCAGGGCCCTGCACTGTTCCTGGTTCATCCTTGATGCCTCGGCAATATGCTGAGGAGGGTTTTAGTGGAGCTAGACATGTGAACAGCATGTCCCAAATGGCATGACACATGTTGATTTTGTATATGTAGAGAGCTTAAAATGGTTTGTAGGAGTCATCAAGAAGGAAAGGACATTCCAATAAAACGCCCTTTCCTGCTCTGAGCCTCAGCCCTGGGGCCCCGGGGCCCCGGGGGGTCGAGCTCTGGAGCAGCTCTGCAGAAGCCGAGCTGAGGTGTGCCTTTGCCTTGCAAGCTCCCAGCCCTGGGCCCAGGCCCCAGCGGCGGGGGAGGGGAGGCTGTCATTTCACAATGCTCTGCCCAGCCTGAGGGTTCCGTTGGCACGGCGACGGCAGCAGGTGAGCCCTGGAGCAGGGGGCTTGGAGAGGTCAAGGCAGACAGAGCTGGGAGCCCCAGGAACAGGACCCAGGCCAGTGGAGGTGGCTCAGCTGAGCCCACCTGACGGCTCGAGGCCACTCCTCACAGGGCCTCTGCTGCTGTCAGAAGCCCTGGGGCCCTGCTACTGGCGGAGGAAGCCTTCAGGCCTCAAAGGGCACCGGCCTTCTCTGAGGCCTGTGACTGGGCTCAAAAACAGAACATGTGAAAAACAGGGGCCAGACACTGCACTGAAGAAAGGTAGGTTAAGGTGTGAAAACAAAAGCACCAAGAAGAAAGGAAAAAGCATAGCTCTTAACACACCCTCATCTGGACTTTGTGGCCAGTCCCTGTAGATTCATTTTCAGTCCCCTAGTCAAGGCTAGGGGTGGGCAAAGGTACCCTCACTACTGGTGGAACAATATTGCCTAAATTCGCCTCCAGCTCTGTTCTGCCTGCAGGGACATTTTTTAGCTGTTGTGCCAATTTTCTATGCAGATTTTGCTTCCTGAAATGTGTTTTTTCCCTGAAATATCATGTTTTTGACCGCGTAAACTAAATTTAATGGAAAAAATCAATGTCTTCTGGCAAACCATCTGAAATGCTGTTTTTTTCACAAACTATCTGTTTTCAGTCTGAAACTTCGTGTGGCCACCAAAAAACATTTCCCATAAAAAACAGAATTTCAGGGAGAAAGAGCCTGAAATTGGCAATTTCTCTCTGTGGGCAGAGCAGGCGAAGTGGCAGAATTTGCCCAGAATTCTGCATTTTTTCTGCTGAGCAAATTATCGGCCGTTTCGACCACCCCCTAGTCAAGGCCATGATATCTATGGACTTCAAGGGAAAGACACTTGCAGCACACAATCATCACCGTTCTAACACCTTCTCTATTTCCATTGACTTCATTGGGATCACCCACCCAAATATATAGCTCTGGAAATGTGTAAACCGAATGGTAGTGCGTAAAAAGGGCCAACGAAGGACGTCTTTCTCTTGTAATGTGAAGTGGAAAAAAACAAAGGTGAAGTAGTTCCTTGGTTTTGTAGACAGTAGGGGAATAGTTCTATTTTGATATTTGTGTTTGTACCATGCTCCGCTGCCATCATTTCCAGGGTCTCTAGGCACTCTGCAAGTCCTGAAAGAGGGGAGGGTGCAGGTGGGTGAGGTTAGTGGGGAGAGCGGGGAACATGCAAGCTAACTTTGCTGTTGTGTTGATGGGTGCAGGGGAGTGCTTGAGGGGATGCAACTTCACTTTTCTCTCATTGTGACTGTCAGAGCCTGCTCCCCCCCCCCCCCCCTCTCTCTCTCTCTCTCTCTCTCTCCCCCTCTGGCTCCCTCTCTCTCTCTCACACATAGATACATTTACCCTGTCTGCCACAGAGCTCTGGGAATTGACAAATGTGCAACGGGGGAAGTGTAGAGACTCCACTCATTACCATATGCTAGGTGCTAAGGCTTATGGGAGGCAAGATGTTTTGGATAAGAGAAGCAGATCCCTGAGACATGAGGACCCCTTACCCCCATTCAGCTGCCATAGTACATAGGTTGGCAGGCTTGTCCCTGAGTCAAACCTCACTCTAATTTCCTCAGGTACTGCGCTGAGTGTCCAACTCAGACATTTGCCCGCCAGGGCAAAGCCCGCCAGGCGTTTGTAAGGCGTTCGTAAGGCGATCGGGGCAGGGGCCAGAATTTCTGGCTCTTTTGCCCAGAAATCTATTCCGGTGTCTTCTGCAGTCCTCAAACTCTTCTGACACTGCACACACAGCCAAAGGACAGAATGAAATGGAATGAAATCCCCTGCCGCGCCATTCCCCTGGTTTTGTAGCTGTTCCATAACTTCAGTTTCAGAATGATGTTGAAATACTGCCAGTGGTTCTTCGTGGTGAAATGAGGAGCAGGACAGATAAAAGGTGGAGACTGAATACCTTAAAGTGCCCCATGAAGCTTGGTGTCCCATCCGTTGGGCCTAGAGGGGTGCTGTATCTGCAGGAAGGTAAGGAGAAGCATGCTGACATTAATGGGAGAGGTTTGGGGCAGGGGGATAGGACGGCGATCCAGTAACAAATCAATCTGGAAGAGGCCCTTCAGGGTGTCCAGTATGTGTGATGCAGAGGGATAGCTCTGCTGTCCAAAGCCTAACTCTTTACAGTGCAGTATGTGCAATTTGGGAGGCTTGCTTTGCTGTCGGAAGCCAGACCATGTGTGAGTGAAGCTTGCAGTCTTGTTGCGCCCATTCTCTGTGACAGGAGTTTGTCCTGCTGCACCCGTTCAGTAGGAGGGAAGCCCATGCTGTAGCACTGGGTGAGTGAAGCTTCCCCTGCTGTTGCCCTGGCCGCACATGTCATGTAGTGTGACACTCAGATGTCTGTTAAAGCTGTGACTGTGAAGCAGATTTGTCAGGGCCCTGCACTGTTCCTGGTTCATCCTTGATGCCTCGGCAATATGCTGAGGAGGGTTTTAGTGGAGCTAGACATGTGAACAGCATGTCCCAAATGGCATGACACATGTTGATTTTGTATATGTAGAGAGCTTAAAATGGTTTGTAGGAGTCATCAAGAAGGAAAGGACATTCCAATAAAACGCCCTTTCCTGCTCTGAGCCTCAGCCCTGGGGCCCCGGGGCCCCGGGGGGTCGAGCTCTGGAGCAGCTCTGCAGAAGCCGAGCTGAGGTGTGCCTTTGCCTTGCAAGCTCCCAGCCCTGGGCCCAGGCCCCAGCGGCGGGGGAGGGGAGGCTGTCATTTCACAATGCTCTGCCCAGCCTGAGGGTTCCGTTGGCACGGCGACGGCAGCAGGTGAGCCCTGGAGCAGGGGGCTTGGAGAGGTCAAGGCAGACAGAGCTGGGAGCCCCAGGAACAGGACCCAGGCCAGTGGAGGTGGCTCAGCTGAGCCCACCTGACGGCTCGAGGCCACTCCTCACAGGGCCTCTGCTGCTGTCAGAAGCCCTGGGGCCCTGCTACTGGCGGAGGAAGCCTTCAGGCCTCAAAGGGCACCGGCCTTCTCTGAGGCCTGTGACTGGGCTCAAAAACAGAACATGTGAAAAACAGGGGCCAGACACTGCACTGAAGAAAGGTAGGTTAAGGTGTGAAAACAAAAGCACCAAGAAGAAAGGAAAAAGCATAGCTCTTAACACACCCTCATCTGGACTTTGTGGCCAGTCCCTGTAGATTCATTTTCAGTCCCCTAGTCAAGGCTAGGGGTGGGCAAAGGTACCCTCACTACTGGTGGAACAATATTGCCTAAATTCGCCTCCAGCTCTGTTCTGCCTGCAGGGACATTTTTTAGCTGTTGTGCCAATTTTCTATGCAGATTTTGCTTCCTGAAATGTGTTTTTTCCCTGAAATATCATGTTTTTGACCGCGTAAACTAAATTTAATGGAAAAAATCAATGTCTTCTGGCAAACCATCTGAAATGCTGTTTTTTTCACAAACTATCTGTTTTCAGTCTGAAACTTCGTGTGGCCACCAAAAAACATTTCCCATAAAAAACAGAATTTCAGGGAGAAAGAGCCTGAAATTGGCAATTTCTCTCTGTGGGCAGAGCAGGCGAAGTGGCAGAATTTGCCCAGAATTCTGCATTTTTTCTGCTGAGCAAATTATCGGCCGTTTCGACCACCCCCTAGTCAAGGCCATGATATCTATGGACTTCAAGGGAAAGACACTTGCAGCACACAATCATCACCGTTCTAACACCTTCTCTATTTCCATTGACTTCATTGGGATCACCCACCCAAATATATAGCTCTGGAAATGTGTAAACCGAATGGTAGTGCGTAAAAAGGGCCAACGAAGGACGTCTTTCTCTTGTAATGTGAAGTGGAAAAAAACAAAGGTGAAGTAGTTCCTTGGTTTTGTAGACAGTAGGGGAATAGTTCTATTTTGATATTTGTGTTTGTACCATGCTCCGCTGCCATCATTTCCAGGGTCTCTAGGCACTCTGCAAGTCCTGAAAGAGGGGAGGGTGCAGGTGGGTGAGGTTAGTGGGGAGAGCGGGGAACATGCAAGCTAACTTTGCTGTTGTGTTGATGGGTGCAGGGGAGTGCTTGAGGGGATGCAACTTCACTTTTCTCTCATTGTGACTGTCAGAGCCTGCTCCCCCCCCCCCCCCTCTCTCTCTCTCTCTCTCTCTCTCCCCCTCTGGCTCCCTCTCTCTCTCTCACACATAGATACATTTACCCTGTCTGCCACAGAGCTCTGGGAATTGACAAATGTGCAACGGGGGAAGTGTAGAGACTCCACTCATTACCATATGCTAGGTGCTAAGGCTTATGGGAGGCAAGATGTTTTGGATAAGAGAAGCAGATCCCTGAGACATGAGGACCCCTTACCCCCATTCAGCTGCCATAGTACATAGGTTGGCAGGCTTGTCCCTGAGTCAAACCTCACTCTAATTTCCTCAGGTACTGCGCTGAGTGTCCAACTCAGACATTTGCCCGCCAGGGCAAAGCCCGCCAGGCGTTTGTAAGGCGTTCGTAAGGCGATCGGGGCAGGGGCCAGAATTTCTGGCTCTTTTGCCCAGAAATCTATTCCGGTGTCTTCTGCAGTCCTCAAACTCTTCTGACACTGCACACACAGCCAAAGGACAGAATGAAATGGAATGAAATCCCCTGCCGCGCCATTCCCCTGGTTTTGTAGCTGTTCCATAACTTCAGTTTCAGAATGATGTTGAAATACTGCCAGTGGTTCTTCGTGGTGAAATGAGGAGCAGGACAGATAAAAGGTGGAGACTGAATACCTTAAAGTGCCCCATGAAGCTTGGTGTCCCATCCGTTGGGCCTAGAGGGGTGCTGTATCTGCAGGAAGGTAAGGAGAAGCATGCTGACATTAATGGGAGAGGTTTGGGGCAGGGGGATAGGACGGCGATCCAGTAACAAATCAATCTGGAAGAGGCCCTTCAGGGTGTCCAGTATGTGTGATGCAGAGGGATAGCTCTGCTGTCCAAAGCCTAACTCTTTACAGTGCAGTATGTGCAATTTGGGAGGCTTGCTTTGCTGTCGGAAGCCAGACCATGTGTGAGTGAAGCTTGCAGTCTTGTTGCGCCCATTCTCTGTGACAGGAGTTTGTCCTGCTGCACCCGTTCAGTAGGAGGGAAGCCCATGCTGTAGCACTGGGTGAGTGAAGCTTCCCCTGCTGTTGCCCTGGCCGCACATGTCATGTAGTGTGACACTCAGATGTCTGTTAAAGCTGTGACTGTGAAGCAGATTTGTCAGGGCCCTGCACTGTTCCTGGTTCATCCTTGATGCCTCGGCAATATGCTGAGGAGGGTTTTAGTGGAGCTAGACATGTGAACAGCATGTCCCAAATGGCATGACACATGTTGATTTTGTATATGTAGAGAGCTTAAAATGGTTTGTAGGAGTCATCAAGAAGGAAAGGACATTCCAATAAAACGCCCTTTCCTGCTCTGAGCCTCAGCCCTGGGGCCCCGGGGCCCCGGGGGGTCGAGCTCTGGAGCAGCTCTGCAGAAGCCGAGCTGAGGTGTGCCTTTGCCTTGCAAGCTCCCAGCCCTGGGCCCAGGCCCCAGCGGCGGGGGAGGGGAGGCTGTCATTTCACAATGCTCTGCCCAGCCTGAGGGTTCCGTTGGCACGGCGACGGCAGCAGGTGAGCCCTGGAGCAGGGGGCTTGGAGAGGTCAAGGCAGACAGAGCTGGGAGCCCCAGGAACAGGACCCAGGCCAGTGGAGGTGGCTCAGCTGAGCCCACCTGACGGCTCGAGGCCACTCCTCACAGGGCCTCTGCTGCTGTCAGAAGCCCTGGGGCCCTGCTACTGGCGGAGGAAGCCTTCAGGCCTCAAAGGGCACCGGCCTTCTCTGAGGCCTGTGACTGGGCTCAAAAACAGAACATGTGAAAAACAGGGGCCAGACACTGCACTGAAGAAAGGTAGGTTAAGGTGTGAAAACAAAAGCACCAAGAAGAAAGGAAAAAGCATAGCTCTTAACACACCCTCATCTGGACTTTGTGGCCAGTCCCTGTAGATTCATTTTCAGTCCCCTAGTCAAGGCTAGGGGTGGGCAAAGGTACCCTCACTACTGGTGGAACAATATTGCCTAAATTCGCCTCCAGCTCTGTTCTGCCTGCAGGGACATTTTTTAGCTGTTGTGCCAATTTTCTATGCAGATTTTGCTTCCTGAAATGTGTTTTTTCCCTGAAATATCATGTTTTTGACCGCGTAAACTAAATTTAATGGAAAAAATCAATGTCTTCTGGCAAACCATCTGAAGTGGTGTTTTTTTCACAAACTATCTGTTTTCAGTCTGAAACTTCGTGTGGCCACCAAAAAACATTTCCCATAAAAAACAGAATTTCAGGGAGAAAGAGCCTGAAATTGGCAATTTCTCTCTGTGGGCAGAGCAGGCGAAGTGGCAGAATTTGCCCAGAATTCTGCATTTTTTCTGCTGAGCAAATTATCGGCCGTTTCGACCACCCCCTAGTCAAGGCCATGATATCTATGGACTTCAAGGGAAAGACACTTGCAGCACACAATCATCACCGTTCTAACACCTTCTCTATTTCCATTGACTTCATTGGGATCACCCACCCAAATATATAGCTCTGGAAATGTGTAAACCGAATGGTAGTGCGTAAAAAGGGCCAACGAAGGACGTCTTTCTCTTGTAATGTGAAGTGGAAAAAAACAAAGGTGAAGTAGTTCCTTGGTTTTGTAGACAGTAGGGGAATAGTTCTATTTTGATATTTGTGTTTGTACCATGCTCCGCTGCCATCATTTCCAGGGTCTCTAGGCACTCTGCAAGTCCTGAAAGAGAGGAGGGTGGGTGGGTGGGTTAGTGGGGAGAGCGGGGAACATGCAAGCCAACTTTGCTGTTGTGTTGATGGGTGCAGGGGAGTGCTTGAGGGGATGCAACTTCACTTTTCTCTCATTGTGACTGTCAGAGCCTGCGCCCCTCTCTCTCTCTCTCTCTCTCTCTCTCTGGCTCCCTCTCTCTCTCACACATAGATACATTTACCCTGTCTGCCACAGAGCTCTGGGAATTGACAAATGTGCAACGGGGGAAGTGTAGAGACTCCACTCATTACCATATGCTAGGTGCTAAGGCTTATGGGAGGCAAGATGTTTTGGATAAGAGAAGCAGATCCCTGAGACATGAGGACCCCTTACCCCCATTCAGCTGCCATAGTACATAGGTTGGCAGGCTTGTCCCTGAGTCAAACCTCACTCTAATTTCCTCAGGTACTGCGCTGAGTGTCCAACTCAGACATTTGCCCGCCAGGGCAAAGCCCGCCAGGCGTTTGTAAGGCGTTCGTAAGGCGATCGGGGCAGGGGCCAGAATTTCTGGCTCTTTTGCCCAGAAATCTGTTCCGGTGTCTTCTGCAGTCCTCAAACTCTTCTGACACTGCACACACAGCCAAAGGACAGAATGAAATGGAATGAAATCCCCTGCCGCGCCATTCCCCTGGTTTTGTAGCTGTTCCATAACTTCAGTTTCAAAATGATGTTGAAATACTGCCAGTGGTTCTTCGTGGTGAAATGAGGAGCAGGACAGATAAAAGGTGGAGACTGAATACCTTAAAGTGCCCCGTGAAGCTTGGTGTCCCATCCGTTGGGCCTAGAGGGGTGCTGTATCTGCAGGAAGGTAAGGAGAAGCATGCTGACATTAATGGGAGAGGTTTGGGGCAGGGGGATAGGACGGCGATCCAGTAACAATTCAATCTGGAGGAGGCCCTTCAGGGTGTCCAGTATGTGTGATGCAGAGGGATAGCTCTGCTGTCCAAAGCCTAACTCTTTACAGTGCAGTATGTGCAATTTGGGAGGCTTGCTTTGCTGTCGGAAGCCAGACCATGTGTGAGTGAAGCTTGCAGTCTTGTTGCGCCCGTTCTCTGTGACAGCAGTTTGTCCTGCTGCACCCGTTCAGTAGGAGGGAAGCCCATGCTGTAGCACTGTGTGAGTGAAGCTTCCCCTGCTGTTGCCCTGGCCGCACATGTCATGTAGTGTGACACTCAGATGTCTGTTAAAGCTGTGACTGTGAAGCAGATTTGTCAGGGCCCTGCACTGTTCCTGGTTCATCCTTGATGCCTCGGCAATATGCTGAGGAGGGTTTTAGTGGAGCTAGACATGTGAACAGCATGTCCCAAATGGCATGACACATGTTGATTTTGTATATGTAGAGAGCTTAAAATGGTTTGTAGGAGTCATCAAGAAGGAAAGGACATTCCAATAAAACGCCCTTTCCTGCTCTGAGCCTCAGCCCTGGGGCCCCGGGGCCCCGGGGGGTCGAGCTCTGGAGCAGCTCTGCAGAAGCCGAGCTGAGGTGTGCCTTTGCCTTGCAAGCTCCCAGCCCTGGGCCCAGGCCCCAGCGGCGGGGGAGGGGAGGCTGTCATTTCACAATGCTCTGCCCAGCCTGAGGGTTCCGTTGGCACGGCGACGGCAGCAGGTGAGCCCTGGAGCAGGGGGCTTGGAGAGGTCAAGGCAGACAGAGCTGGGAGCCCCAGGAACAGGACCCAGGCCAGTGGAGGTGGCTCAGCTGAGCCCACCTGACGGCTCGAGGCCACTCCTCACAGGGCCTCTGCTGCTGTCAGAAGCCCTGGGGCCCTGCTACTGGCGGAGGAAGCCTTCAGGCCTCAAAGGGCACCGGCCTTCTCTGAGGCCTGTGACTGGGCTCAAAAACAGAACATGTGAAAAACAGGGGCCAGACACTGCACTGAAGAAAGGTAGGTTAAGGTGTGAAAACAAAAGCACCAAGAAGAAAGGAAAAAGCATAGCTCTTAACACACCCTCATCTGGACTTTGTGGCCAGTCCCTGTAGATTCATTTTCAGTCCCCTAGTCAAGGCTAGGGGTGGGCAAAGGTACCCTCACTACTGGTGGAACAATATTGCCTAAATTCGCCTCCAGCTCTGTTCTGCCTGCAGGGACATTTTTTAGCTGTTGTGCCAATTTTCTATGCAGATTTTGCTTCCTGAAATGTGTTTTTTCCCTGAAATATCATGTTTTTGACCGCGTAAACTAAATTTAATGGAAAAAATCAATGTCTTCTGGCAAACCATCTGAAATGCTGTTTTTTTCACAAACTATCTGTTTTCAGTCTGAAACTTCGTGTGGCCACCAAAAAACATTTCCCATAAAAAACAGAATTTCAGGGAGAAAGAGCCTGAAATTGGCAATTTCTCTCTGTGGGCAGAGCAGGCGAAGTGGCAGAATTTGCCCAGAATTCTGCATTTTTTCTGCTGAGCAAATTATCGGCCGTTTCGACCACCCCCTAGTCAAGGCCATGATATCTATGGACTTCAAGGGAAAGACACTTGCAGCACACAATCATCACCGTTCTAACACCTTCTCTATTTCCATTGACTTCATTGGGATCACCCACCCAAATATATAGCTCTGGAAATGTGTAAACCGAATGGTAGTGCGTAAAAAGGGCCAACGAAGGACGTCTTTCTCTTGTAATGTGAAGTGGAAAAAAACAAAGGTGAAGTAGTTCCTTGGTTTTGTAGACAGTAGGGGAATAGTTCTATTTTGATATTTGTGTTTGTACCATGCTCCGCTGCCATCATTTCCAGGGTCTCTAGGCACTCTGCAAGTCCTGAAAGAGGGGAGGGTGCAGGTGGGTGAGGTTAGTGGGGAGAGCGGGGAACATGCAAGCTAACTTTGCTGTTGTGTTGATGGGTGCAGGGGAGTGCTTGAGGGGATGCAACTTCACTTTTCTCTCATTGTGACTGTCAGAGCCTGCTCCCCCCCCCCCTCTCTCTCTCTCTCTCTCTCTCTCTCCCCCTCTGGCTCCCTCTCTCTCTCTCACACATAGATACATTTACCCTGTCTGCCACAGAGCTCTGGGAATTGACAAATGTGCAACGGGGGAAGTGTAGAGACTCCACTCATTACCATATGCTAGGTGCTAAGGCTTATGGGAGGCAAGATGTTTTGGATAAGAGAAGCAGATCCCTGAGACATGAGGACCCCTTACCCCCATTCAGCTGCCATAGTACATAGGTTGGCAGGCTTGTCCCTGAGTCAAACCTCACTCTAATTTCCTCAGGTACTGCGCTGAGTGTCCAACTCAGACATTTGCCCGCCAGGGCAAAGCCCGCCAGGCGTTTGTAAGGCGTTCGTAAGGCGATCGGGGCAGGGGCCAGAATTTCTGGCTCTTTTGCCCAGAAATCTATTCCGGTGTCTTCTGCAGTCCTCAAACTCTTCTGACACTGCACACACAGCCAAAGGACAGAATGAAATGGAATGAAATCCCCTGCCGCGCCATTCCCCTGGTTTTGTAGCTGTTCCATAACTTCAGTTTCAGAATGATGTTGAAATACTGCCAGTGGTTCTTCGTGGTGAAATGAGGAGCAGGACAGATAAAAGGTGGAGACTGAATACCTTAAAGTGCCCCATGAAGCTTGGTGTCCCATCCGTTGGGCCTAGAGGGGTGCTGTATCTGCAGGAAGGTAAGGAGAAGCATGCTGACATTAATGGGAGAGGTTTGGGGCAGGGGGATAGGACGGCGATCCAGTAACAAATCAATCTGGAAGAGGCCCTTCAGGGTGTCCAGTATGTGTGATGCAGAGGGATAGCTCTGCTGTCCAAAGCCTAACTCTTTACAGTGCAGTATGTGCAATTTGGGAGGCTTGCTTTGCTGTCGGAAGCCAGACCATGTGTGAGTGAAGCTTGCAGTCTTGTTGCGCCCATTCTCTGTGACAGGAGTTTGTCCTGCTGCACCCGTTCAGTAGGAGGGAAGCCCATGCTGTAGCACTGGGTGAGTGAAGCTTCCCCTGCTGTTGCCCTGGCCGCACATGTCATGTAGTGTGACACTCAGATGTCTGTTAAAGCTGTGACTGTGAAGCAGATTTGTCAGGGCCCTGCACTGTTCCTGGTTCATCCTTGATGCCTCGGCAATATGCTGAGGAGGGTTTTAGTGGAGCTAGACATGTGAACAGCATGTCCCAAATGGCATGACACATGTTGATTTTGTATATGTAGAGAGCTTAAAATGGTTTGTAGGAGTCATCAAGAAGGAAAGGACATTCCAATAAAACGCCCTTTCCTGCTCTGAGCCTCAGCCCTGGGGCCCCGGGGCCCCGGGGGGTCGAGCTCTGGAGCAGCTCTGCAGAAGCCGAGCTGAGGTGTGCCTTTGCCTTGCAAGCTCCCAGCCCTGGGCCCAGGCCCCAGCGGCGGGGGAGGGGAGGCTGTCATTTCACAATGCTCTGCCCAGCCTGAGGGTTCCGTTGGCACGGCGACGGCAGCAGGTGAGCCCTGGAGCAGGGGGCTTGGAGAGGTCAAGGCAGACAGAGCTGGGAGCCCCAGGAACAGGACCCAGGCCAGTGGAGGTGGCTCAGCTGAGCCCACCTGACGGCTCGAGGCCACTCCTCACAGGGCCTCTGCTGCTGTCAGAAGCCCTGGGGCCCTGCTACTGGCGGAGGAAGCCTTCAGGCCTCAAAGGGCACCGGCCTTCTCTGAGGCCTGTGACTGGGCTCAAAAACAGAACATGTGAAAAACAGGGGCCAGACACTGCACTGAAGAAAGGTAGGTTAAGGTGTGAAAACAAAAGCACCAAGAAGAAAGGAAAAAGCATAGCTCTTAACACACCCTCATCTGGACTTTGTGGCCAGTCCCTGTAGATTCATTTTCAGTCCCCTAGTCAAGGCTAGGGGTGGGCAAAGGTACCCTCACTACTGGTGGAACAATATTGCCTAAATTCGCCTCCAGCTCTGTTCTGCCTGCAGGGACATTTTTTAGCTGTTGTGCCAATTTTCTATGCAGATTTTGCTTCCTGAAATGTGTTTTTTCCCTGAAATATCATGTTTTTGACCGCGTAAACTAAATTTAATGGAAAAAATCAATGTCTTCTGGCAAACCATCTGAAATGCTGTTTTTTTCACAAACTATCTGTTTTCAGTCTGAAACTTCGTGTGGCCACCAAAAAACATTTCCCATAAAAAACAGAATTTCAGGGAGAAAGAGCCTGAAATTGGCAATTTCTCTCTGTGGGCAGAGCAGGCGAAGTGGCAGAATTTGCCCAGAATTCTGCATTTTTTCTGCTGAGCAAATTATCGGCCGTTTCGACCACCCCCTAGTCAAGGCCATGATATCTATGGACTTCAAGGGAAAGACACTTGCAGCACACAATCATCACCGTTCTAACACCTTCTCTATTTCCATTGACTTCATTGGGATCACCCACCCAAATATATAGCTCTGGAAATGTGTAAACCGAATGGTAGTGCGTAAAAAGGGCCAACGAAGGACGTCTTTCTCTTGTAATGTGAAGTGGAAAAAAACAAAGGTGAAGTAGTTCCTTGGTTTTGTAGACAGTAGGGGAATAGTTCTATTTTGATATTTGTGTTTGTACCATGCTCCGCTGCCATCATTTCCAGGGTCTCTAGGCACTCTGCAAGTCCTGAAAGAGGGGAGGGTGCAGGTGGGTGAGGTTAGTGGGGAGAGCGGGGAACATGCAAGCTAACTTTGCTGTTGTGTTGATGGGTGCAGGGGAGTGCTTGAGGGGATGCAACTTCACTTTTCTCTCATTGTGACTGTCAGAGCCTGCTCCCCCCCCCCTCTCTCTCTCTCTCTCTCTCTCTCTCTCCCCCTCTGGCTCCCTCTCTCTCTCTCACACATAGATACATTTACCCTGTCTGCCACAGAGCTCTGGGAATTGACAAATGTGCAACGGGGGAAGTGTAGAGACTCCACTCATTACCATATGCTAGGTGCTAAGGCTTATGGGAGGCAAGATGTTTTGGATAAGAGAAGCAGATCCCTGAGACATGAGGACCCCTTACCCCCATTCAGCTGCCATAGTACATAGGTTGGCAGGCTTGTCCCTGAGTCAAACCTCACTCTAATTTCCTCAGGTACTGCGCTGAGTGTCCAACTCAGACATTTGCCCGCCAGGGCAAAGCCCGCCAGGCGTTTGTAAGGCGTTCGTAAGGCGATCGGGGCAGGGGCCAGAATTTCTGGCTCTTTTGCCCAGAAATCTATTCCGGTGTCTTCTGCAGTCCTCAAACTCTTCTGACACTGCACACACAGCCAAAGGACAGAATGAAATGGAATGAAATCCCCTGCCGCGCCATTCCCCTGGTTTTGTAGCTGTTCCATAACTTCAGTTTCAGAATGATGTTGAAATACTGCCAGTGGTTCTTCGTGGTGAAATGAGGAGCAGGACAGATAAAAGGTGGAGACTGAATACCTTAAAGTGCCCCATGAAGCTTGGTGTCCCATCCGTTGGGCCTAGAGGGGTGCTGTATCTGCAGGAAGGTAAGGAGAAGCATGCTGACATTAATGGGAGAGGTTTGGGGCAGGGGGATAGGACGGCGATCCAGTAACAAATCAATCTGGAAGAGGCCCTTCAGGGTGTCCAGTATGTGTGATGCAGAGGGATAGCTCTGCTGTCCAAAGCCTAACTCTTTACAGTGCAGTATGTGCAATTTGGGAGGCTTGCTTTGCTGTCGGAAGCCAGACCATGTGTGAGTGAAGCTTGCAGTCTTGTTGCGCCCATTCTCTGTGACAGGAGTTTGTCCTGCTGCACCCGTTCAGTAGGAGGGAAGCCCATGCTGTAGCACTGGGTGAGTGAAGCTTCCCCTGCTGTTGCCCTGGCCGCACATGTCATGTAGTGTGACACTCAGATGTCTGTTAAAGCTGTGACTGTGAAGCAGATTTGTCAGGGCCCTGCACTGTTCCTGGTTCATCCTTGATGCCTCGGCAATATGCTGAGGAGGGTTTTAGTGGAGCTAGACATGTGAACAGCATGTCCCAAATGGCATGACACATGTTGATTTTGTATATGTAGAGAGCTTAAAATGGTTTGTAGGAGTCATCAAGAAGGAAAGGACATTCCAATAAAACGCCCTTTCCTGCTCTGAGCCTCAGCCCTGGGGCCCCGGGGCCCCGGGGGGTCGAGCTCTGGAGCAGCTCTGCAGAAGCCGAGCTGAGGTGTGCCTTTGCCTTGCAAGCTCCCAGCCCTGGGCCCAGGCCCCAGCGGCGGGGGAGGGGAGGCTGTCATTTCACAATGCTCTGCCCAGCCTGAGGGTTCCGTTGGCACGGCGACGGCAGCAGGTGAGCCCTGGAGCAGGGGGCTTGGAGAGGTCAAGGCAGACAGAGCTGGGAGCCCCAGGAACAGGACCCAGGCCAGTGGAGGTGGCTCAGCTGAGCCCACCTGACGGCTCGAGGCCACTCCTCACAGGGCCTCTGCTGCTGTCAGAAGCCCTGGGGCCCTGCTACTGGCGGAGGAAGCCTTCAGGCCTCAAAGGGCACCGGCCTTCTCTGAGGCCTGTGACTGGGCTCAAAAACAGAACATGTGAAAAACAGGGGCCAGACACTGCACTGAAGAAAGGTAGGTTAAGGTGTGAAAACAAAAGCACCAAGAAGAAAGGAAAAAGCATAGCTCTTAACACACCCTCATCTGGACTTTGTGGCCAGTCCCTGTAGATTCATTTTCAGTCCCCTAGTCAAGGCTAGGGGTGGGCAAAGGTACCCTCACTACTGGTGGAACAATATTGCCTAAATTCGCCTCCAGCTCTGTTCTGCCTGCAGGGACATTTTTTAGCTGTTGTGCCAATTTTCTATGCAGATTTTGCTTCCTGAAATGTGTTTTTTCCCTGAAATATCATGTTTTTGACCGCGTAAACTAAATTTAATGGAAAAAATCAATGTCTTCTGGCAAACCATCTGAAATGCTGTTTTTTTCACAAACTATCTGTTTTCAGTCTGAAACTTCGTGTGGCCACCAAAAAACATTTCCCATAAAAAACAGAATTTCAGGGAGAAAGAGCCTGAAATTGGCAATTTCTCTCTGTGGGCAGAGCAGGCGAAGTGGCAGAATTTGCCCAGAATTCTGCATTTTTTCTGCTGAGCAAATTATCGGCCGTTTCGACCACCCCCTAGTCAAGGCCATGATATCTATGGACTTCAAGGGAAAGACACTTGCAGCACACAATCATCACCGTTCTAACACCTTCTCTATTTCCATTGACTTCATTGGGATCACCCACCCAAATATATAGCTCTGGAAATGTGTAAACCGAATGGTAGTGCGTAAAAAGGGCCAACGAAGGACGTCTTTCTCTTGTAATGTGAAGTGGAAAAAAACAAAGGTGAAGTAGTTCCTTGGTTTTGTAGACAGTAGGGGAATAGTTCTATTTTGATATTTGTGTTTGTACCATGCTCCGCTGCCATCATTTCCAGGGTCTCTAGGCACTCTGCAAGTCCTGAAAGAGGGGAGGGTGCAGGTGGGTGAGGTTAGTGGGGAGAGCGGGGAACATGCAAGCTAACTTTGCTGTTGTGTTGATGGGTGCAGGGGAGTGCTTGAGGGGATGCAACTTCACTTTTCTCTCATTGTGACTGTCAGAGCCTGCTCCCCCCCCCCTCTCTCTCTCTCTCTCTCTCTCTCTCTCTCCCCCTCTGGCTCCCTCTCTCTCTCTCACACATAGATACATTTACCCTGTCTGCCACAGAGCTCTGGGAATTGACAAATGTGCAACGGGGGAAGTGTAGAGACTCCACTCATTACCATATGCTAGGTGCTAAGGCTTATGGGAGGCAAGATGTTTTGGATAAGAGAAGCAGATCCCTGAGACATGAGGACCCCTTACCCCCATTCAGCTGCCATAGTACATAGGTTGGCAGGCTTGTCCCTGAGTCAAACCTCACTCTAATTTCCTCAGGTACTGCGCTGAGTGTCCAACTCAGACATTTGCCCGCCAGGGCAAAGCCCGCCAGGCGTTTGTAAGGCGTTCGTAAGGCGATCGGGGCAGGGGCCAGAATTTCTGGCTCTTTTGCCCAGAAATCTATTCCGGTGTCTTCTGCAGTCCTCAAACTCTTCTGACACTGCACACACAGCCAAAGGACAGAATGAAATGGAATGAAATCCCCTGCCGCGCCATTCCCCTGGTTTTGTAGCTGTTCCATAACTTCAGTTTCAGAATGATGTTGAAATACTGCCAGTGGTTCTTCGTGGTGAAATGAGGAGCAGGACAGATAAAAGGTGGAGACTGAATACCTTAAAGTGCCCCATGAAGCTTGGTGTCCCATCCGTTGGGCCTAGAGGGGTGCTGTATCTGCAGGAAGGTAAGGAGAAGCATGCTGACATTAATGGGAGAGGTTTGGGGCAGGGGGATAGGACGGCGATCCAGTAACAAATCAATCTGGAAGAGGCCCTTCAGGGTGTCCAGTATGTGTGATGCAGAGGGATAGCTCTGCTGTCCAAAGCCTAACTCTTTACAGTGCAGTATGTGCAATTTGGGAGGCTTGCTTTGCTGTCGGAAGCCAGACCATGTGTGAGTGAAGCTTGCAGTCTTGTTGCGCCCATTCTCTGTGACAGGAGTTTGTCCTGCTGCACCCGTTCAGTAGGAGGGAAGCCCATGCTGTAGCACTGGGTGAGTGAAGCTTCCCCTGCTGTTGCCCTGGCCGCACATGTCATGTAGTGTGACACTCGGATGTCTGTTAAAGCTGTGACTGTGAAGCAGATTTGTCAGGGCCCTGCACTGTTCCTGGTTCATCCTTGATGCCTCGGCAATATGCTGAGGAGGGTTTTAGTGGAGCTAGACATGTGAACAGCATGTCCCAAATGGCATGACACATGTTGATTTTGTATATGTAGAGAGCTTAAAATGGTTTGTAGGAGTCATCAAGAAGGAAAGGACATTCCAATAAAACGCCCTTTCCTGCTCTGAGCCTCAGCCCTGGGGCCCCGGGGCCCCGGGGGGTCGAGCTCTGGAGCAGCTCTGCAGAAGCCGAGCTGAGGTGTGCCTTTGCCTTGCAAGCTCCCAGCCCTGGGCCCAGGCCCCAGCGGCGGGGGAGGGGAGGCTGTCATTTCACAATGCTCTGCCCAGCCTGAGGGTTCCGTTGGCACGGCGACGGCAGCAGGTGAGCCCTGGAGCAGGGGGCTTGGAGAGGTCAAGGCAGACAGAGCTGGGAGCCCCAGGAACAGGACCCAGGCCAGTGGAGGTGGCTCAGCTGAGCCCACCTGACGGCTCGAGGCCACTCCTCACAGGGCCTCTGCTGCTGTCAGAAGCCCTGGGGCCCTGCTACTGGCGGAGGAAGCCTTCAGGCCTCAAAGGGCACCGGCCTTCTCTGAGGCCTGTGACTGGGCTCAAAAACAGAACATGTGAAAAACAGGGGCCAGACACTGCACTGAAGAAAGGTAGGTTAAGGTGTGAAAACAAAAGCACCAAGAAGAAAGGAAAAAGCATAGCTCTTAACACACCCTCATCTGGACTTTGTGGCCAGTCCCTGTAGATTCATTTTCAGTCCCCTAGTCAAGGCTAGGGGTGGGCAAAGGTACCCTCACTACTGGTGGAACAATATTGCCTAAATTCGCCTCCAGCTCTGTTCTGCCTGCAGGGACATTTTTTAGCTGTTGTGCCAATTTTCTATGCAGATTTTGCTTCCTGAAATGTGTTTTTTCCCTGAAATATCATGTTTTTGACCGCGTAAACTAAATTTAATGGAAAAAATCAATGTCTTCTGGCAAACCATCTGAAATGCTGTTTTTTTCACAAACTATCTGTTTTCAGTCTGAAACTTCGTGTGGCCACCAAAAAACATTTCCCATAAAAAACAGAATTTCAGGGAGAAAGAGCCTGAAATTGGCAATTTCTCTCTGTGGGCAGAGCAGGCGAAGTGGCAGAATTTGCCCAGAATTCTGCATTTTTTCTGCTGAGCAAATTATCGGCCGTTTCGACCACCCCCTAGTCAAGGCCATGATATCTATGGACTTCAAGGGAAAGACACTTGCAGCACACAATCATCACCGTTCTAACACCTTCTCTATTTCCATTGACTTCATTGGGATCACCCACCCAAATATATAGCTCTGGAAATGTGTAAACCGAATGGTAGTGCGTAAAAAGGGCCAACGAAGGACGTCTTTCTCTTGTAATGTGAAGTGGAAAAAAACAAAGGTGAAGTAGTTCCTTGGTTTTGTAGACAGTAGGGGAATAGTTCTATTTTGATATTTGTGTTTGTACCATGCTCCGCTGCCATCATTTCCAGGGTCTCTAGGCACTCTGCAAGTCCTGAAAGAGGGGAGGGTGCAGGTGGGTGAGGTTAGTGGGGAGAGCGGGGAACATGCAAGCTAACTTTGCTGTTGTGTTGATGGGTGCAGGGGAGTGCTTGAGGGGATGCAACTTCACTTTTCTCTCATTGTGACTGTCAGAGCCTGCTCCCCCCCCCTCTCTCTCTCTCTCTCTCTCTCTCTCTCCCCCTCTGGCTCCCTCTCTCTCTCTCACACATAGATACATTTACCCTGTCTGCCACAGAGCTCTGGGAATTGACAAATGTGCAACGGGGGAAGTGTAGAGACTCCACTCATTACCATATGCTAGGTGCTAAGGCTTATGGGAGGCAAGATGTTTTGGATAAGAGAAGCAGATCCCTGAGACATGAGGACCCCTTACCCCCATTCAGCTGCCATAGTACATAGGTTGGCAGGCTTGTCCCTGAGTCAAACCTCACTCTAATTTCCTCAGGTACTGCGCTGAGTGTCCAACTCAGACATTTGCCCGCCAGGGCAAAGCCCGCCAGGCGTTTGTAAGGCGTTCGTAAGGCGATCGGGGCAGGGGCCAGAATTTCTGGCTCTTTTGCCCAGAAATCTATTCCGGTGTCTTCTGCAGTCCTCAAACTCTTCTGACACTGCACACACAGCCAAAGGACAGAATGAAATGGAATGAAATCCCCTGCCGCGCCATTCCCCTGGTTTTGTAGCTGTTCCATAACTTCAGTTTCAGAATGATGTTGAAATACTGCCAGTGGTTCTTCGTGGTGAAATGAGGAGCAGGACAGATAAAAGGTGGAGACTGAATACCTTAAAGTGCCCCATGAAGCTTGGTGTCCCATCCGTTGGGCCTAGAGGGGTGCTGTATCTGCAGGAAGGTAAGGAGAAGCATGCTGACATTAATGGGAGAGGTTTGGGGCAGGGGGATAGGACGGCGATCCAGTAACAAATCAATCTGGAAGAGGCCCTTCAGGGTGTCCAGTATGTGTGATGCAGAGGGATAGCTCTGCTGTCCAAAGCCTAACTCTTTACAGTGCAGTATGTGCAATTTGGGAGGCTTGCTTTGCTGTCGGAAGCCAGACCATGTGTGAGTGAAGCTTGCAGTCTTGTTGCGCCCATTCTCTGTGACAGGAGTTTGTCCTGCTGCACCCGTTCAGTAGGAGGGAAGCCCATGCTGTAGCACTGGGTGAGTGAAGCTTCCCCTGCTGTTGCCCTGGCCGCACATGTCATGTAGTGTGACACTCAGATGTCTGTTAAAGCTGTGACTGTGAAGCAGATTTGTCAGGGCCCTGCACTGTTCCTGGTTCATCCTTGATGCCTCGGCAATATGCTGAGGAGGGTTTTAGTGGAGCTAGACATGTGAACAGCATGTCCCAAATGGCATGACACATGTTGATTTTGTATATGTAGAGAGCTTAAAATGGTTTGTAGGAGTCATCAAGAAGGAAAGGACATTCCAATAAAACGCCCTTTCCTGCTCTGAGCCTCAGCCCTGGGGCCCCGGGGCCCCGGGGGGTCGAGCTCTGGAGCAGCTCTGCAGAAGCCGAGCTGAGGTGTGCCTTTGCCTTGCAAGCTCCCAGCCCTGGGCCCAGGCCCCAGCGGCGGGGGAGGGGAGGCTGTCATTTCACAATGCTCTGCCCAGCCTGAGGGTTCCGTTGGCACGGCGACGGCAGCAGGTGAGCCCTGGAGCAGGGGGCTTGGAGAGGTCAAGGCAGACAGAGCTGGGAGCCCCAGGAACAGGACCCAGGCCAGTGGAGGTGGCTCAGCTGAGCCCACCTGACGGCTCGAGGCCACTCCTCACAGGGCCTCTGCTGCTGTCAGAAGCCCTGGGGCCCTGCTACTGGCGGAGGAAGCCTTCAGGCCTCAAAGGGCACCGGCCTTCTCTGAGGCCTGTGACTGGGCTCAAAAACAGAACATGTGAAAAACAGGGGCCAGACACTGCACTGAAGAAAGGTAGGTTAAGGTGTGAAAACAAAAGCACCAAGAAGAAAGGAAAAAGCATAGCTCTTAACACACCCTCATCTGGACTTTGTGGCCAGTCCCTGTAGATTCATTTTCAGTCCCCTAGTCAAGGCTAGGGGTGGGCAAAGGTACCCTCACTACTGGTGGAACAATATTGCCTAAATTCGCCTCCAGCTCTGTTCTGCCTGCAGGGACATTTTTTAGCTGTTGTGCCAATTTTCTATGCAGATTTTGCTTCCTGAAATGTGTTTTTTCCCTGAAATATCATGTTTTTGACCGCGTAAACTAAATTTAATGGAAAAAATCAATGTCTTCTGGCAAACCATCTGAAATGCTGTTTTTTTCACAAACTATCTGTTTTCAGTCTGAAACTTCGTGTGGCCACCAAAAAACATTTCCCATAAAAAACAGAATTTCAGGGAGAAAGAGCCTGAAATTGGCAATTTCTCTCTGTGGGCAGAGCAGGCGAAGTGGCAGAATTTGCCCAGAATTCTGCATTTTTTCTGCTGAGCAAATTATCGGCCGTTTCGACCACCCCCTAGTCAAGGCCATGATATCTATGGACTTCAAGGGAAAGACACTTGCAGCACACAATCATCACCGTTCTAACACCTTCTCTATTTCCATTGACTTCATTGGGATCACCCACCCAAATATATAGCTCTGGAAATGTGTAAACCGAATGGTAGTGCGTAAAAAGGGCCAACGAAGGACGTCTTTCTCTTGTAATGTGAAGTGGAAAAAAACAAAGGTGAAGTAGTTCCTTGGTTTTGTAGACAGTAGGGGAATAGTTCTATTTTGATATTTGTGTTTGTACCATGCTCCGCTGCCATCATTTCCAGGGTCTCTAGGCACTCTGCAAGTCCTGAAAGAGGGGAGGGTGCAGGTGGGTGAGGTTAGTGGGGAGAGCGGGGAACATGCAAGCTAACTTTGCTGTTGTGTTGATGGGTGCAGGGGAGTGCTTGAGGGGATGCAACTTCACTTTTCTCTCATTGTGACTGTCAGAGCCTGCTCCCCCCCCCCCTCTCTCTCTCTCTCTCTCTCTCTCTCTCCCCCTCTGGCTCCCTCTCTCTCTCTCACACATAGATACATTTACCCTGTCTGCCACAGAGCTCTGGGAATTGACAAATGTGCAACGGGGGAAGTGTAGAGACTCCACTCATTACCATATGCTAGGTGCTAAGGCTTATGGGAGGCAAGATGTTTTGGATAAGAGAAGCAGATCCCTGAGACATGAGGACCCCTTACCCCCATTCAGCTGCCATAGTACATAGGTTGGCAGGCTTGTCCCTGAGTCAAACCTCACTCTAATTTCCTCAGGTACTGCGCTGAGTGTCCAACTCAGACATTTGCCCGCCAGGGCAAAGCCCGCCAGGCGTTTGTAAGGCGTTCGTAAGGCGATCGGGGCAGGGGCCAGAATTTCTGGCTCTTTTGCCCAGAAATCTATTCCGGTGTCTTCTGCAGTCCTCAAACTCTTCTGACACTGCACACACAGCCAAAGGACAGAATGAAATGGAATGAAATCCCCTGCCGCGCCATTCCCCTGGTTTTGTAGCTGTTCCATAACTTCAGTTTCAGAATGATGTTGAAATACTGCCAGTGGTTCTTCGTGGTGAAATGAGGAGCAGGACAGATAAAAGGTGGAGACTGAATACCTTAAAGTGCCCCATGAAGCTTGGTGTCCCATCCGTTGGGCCTAGAGGGGTGCTGTATCTGCAGGAAGGTAAGGAGAAGCATGCTGACATTAATGGGAGAGGTTTGGGGCAGGGGGATAGGACGGCGATCCAGTAACAAATCAATCTGGAAGAGGCCCTTCAGGGTGTCCAGTATGTGTGATGCAGAGGGATAGCTCTGCTGTCCAAAGCCTAACTCTTTACAGTGCAGTATGTGCAATTTGGGAGGCTTGCTTTGCTGTCGGAAGCCAGACCATGTGTGAGTGAAGCTTGCAGTCTTGTTGCGCCCATTCTCTGTGACAGGAGTTTGTCCTGCTGCACCCGTTCAGTAGGAGGGAAGCCCATGCTGTAGCACTGGGTGAGTGAAGCTTCCCCTGCTGTTGCCCTGGCCGCACATGTCATGTAGTGTGACACTCGGATGTCTGTTAAAGCTGTGACTGTGAAGCAGATTTGTCAGGGCCCTGCACTGTTCCTGGTTCATCCTTGATGCCTCGGCAATATGCTGAGGAGGGTTTTAGTGGAGCTAGACATGTGAACAGCATGTCCCAAATGGCATGACACATGTTGATTTTGTATATGTAGAGAGCTTAAAATGGTTTGTAGGAGTCATCAAGAAGGAAAGGACATTCCAATAAAACGCCCTTTCCTGCTCTGAGCCTCAGCCCTGGGGCCCCGGGGCCCCGGGGGGTCGAGCTCTGGAGCAGCTCTGCAGAAGCCGAGCTGAGGTGTGCCTTTGCCTTGCAAGCTCCCAGCCCTGGGCCCAGGCCCCAGCGGCGGGGGAGGGGAGGCTGTCATTTCACAATGCTCTGCCCAGCCTGAGGGTTCCGTTGGCACGGCGACGGCAGCAGGTGAGCCCTGGAGCAGGGGGCTTGGAGAGGTCAAGGCAGACAGAGCTGGGAGCCCCAGGAACAGGACCCAGGCCAGTGGAGGTGGCTCAGCTGAGCCCACCTGACGGCTCGAGGCCACTCCTCACAGGGCCTCTGCTGCTGTCAGAAGCCCTGGGGCCCTGCTACTGGCGGAGGAAGCCTTCAGGCCTCAAAGGGCACCGGCCTTCTCTGAGGCCTGTGACTGGGCTCAAAAACAGAACATGTGAAAAACAGGGGCCAGACACTGCACTGAAGAAAGGTAGGTTAAGGTGTGAAAACAAAAGCACCAAGAAGAAAGGAAAAAGCATAGCTCTTAACACACCCTCATCTGGACTTTGTGGCCAGTCCCTGTAGATTCATTTTCAGTCCCCTAGTCAAGGCTAGGGGTGGGCAAAGGTGACCCTCACTACTGGTGGAACAATATTGCCTAAATTCGCCTCCAGCTCTGTTCTGCCTGCAGGGACATTTTTTAGCTGTTGTGCCAATTTTCTATGCAGATTTTGCTTCCTGAAATGTGTTTTTTCCCTGAAATATCATGTTTTTGACCGCGTAAACTAAATTTAATGGAAAAAATCAATGTCTTCTGGCAAACCATCTGAAATGCTGTTTTTTTCACAAACTATCTGTTTTCAGTCTGAAACTTCGTGTGGCCACCAAAAAACATTTCCCATAAAAAACAGAATTTCCAGGGAGAAAGAGCCTGAAATTGGCAATTTCTCTCTGTGGGCAGAGCAGGCGAAGTGGCAGAATTTGCCCAGAATTCTGCATTTTTTCTGCTGAGCAAATTATCGGCCGTTTCGACCACCCCCTAGTCAAGGCCATGATATCTATGGACTTCAAGGGAAAGACACTTGCAGCACACAATCATCACCGTTCTAACACCTTCTCTATTTCCATTGACTTCATTGGGATCACCCACCCAAATATATAGCTCTGGAAATGTGTAAACCGAATGGTAGTGCGTAAAAAGGGCCAACGAAGGACGTCTTTCTCTTGTAATGTGAAGTGGAAAAAAACAAAGGTGAAGTAGTTCCTTGGTTTTGTAGACAGTAGGGGAATAGTTCTATTTTGATATTTGTGTTTGTACCATGCTCCGCTGCCATCATTTCCAGGGTCTCTAGGCACTCTGCAAGTCCTGAAAGAGGGGAGGGTGCAGGTGGGTGAGGTTAGTGGGGAGAGCGGGGAACATGCAAGCTAACTTTGCTGTTGTGTTGATGGGTGCAGGGGAGTGCTTGAGGGGATGCAACTTCACTTTTCTCTCATTGTGACTGTCAGAGCCTGCTCCCCCCCCCTCTCTCTCTCTCTCTCTCTCTCTCTCTCCCCCTCTGGCTCCCTCTCTCTCTCTCACACATAGATACATTTACCCTGTCTGCCACAGAGCTCTGGGAATTGACAAATGTGCAACGGGGGAAGTGTAGAGACTCCACTCATTACCATATGCTAGGTGCTAAGGCTTATGGGAGGCAAGATGTTTTGGATAAGAGAAGCAGATCCCTGAGACATGAGGACCCCTTACCCCCATTCAGCTGCCATAGTACATAGGTTGGCAGGCTTGTCCCTGAGTCAAACCTCACTCTAATTTCCTCAGGTACTGCGCTGAGTGTCCAACTCAGACATTTGCCCGCCAGGGCAAAGCCCGCCAGGCGTTTGTAAGGCGTTCGTAAGGCGATCGGGGCAGGGGCCAGAATTTCTGGCTCTTTTGCCCAGAAATCTATTCCGGTGTCTTCTGCAGTCCTCAAACTCTTCTGACACTGCACACACAGCCAAAGGACAGAATGAAATGGAATGAAATCCCCTGCCGCGCCATTCCCCTGGTTTTGTAGCTGTTCCATAACTTCAGTTTCAGAATGATGTTGAAATACTGCCAGTGGTTCTTCGTGGTGAAATGAGGAGCAGGACAGATAAAAGGTGGAGACTGAATACCTTAAAGTGCCCCATGAAGCTTGGTGTCCCATCCGTTGGGCCTAGAGGGGTGCTGTATCTGCAGGAAGGTAAGGAGAAGCATGCTGACATTAATGGGAGAGGTTTGGGGCAGGGGGATAGGACGGCGATCCAGTAACAAATCAATCTGGAAGAGGCCCTTCAGGGTGTCCAGTATGTGTGATGCAGAAGGGATAGCTCTGCTGTCCAAAGCCTAACTCTTTACAGTGCAGTATGTGCAATTTGGGAGGCTTGCTTTGCTGTCGGAAGCCAGACCATGTGTGAGTGAAGCTTGCAGTCTTGTTGCGCCCATTCTCTGTGACAGGAGTTTGTCCTGCTGCACCCGTTCAGTAGGAGGGAAGCCCATGCTGTAGCACTGGGTGAGTGAAGCTTCCCCTGCTGTTGCCCTGGCCGCACATGTCATGTAGTGTGACACTCAGATGTCTGTTAAAGCTGTGACTGTGAAGCAGATTTGTCAGGGCCCTGCACTGTTCCTGGTTCATCCTTGATGCCTCGGCAATATGCTGAGGAGGGTTTTAGTGGAGCTAGACATGTGAACAGCATGTCCCAAATGGCATGACACATGTTGATTTTGTATATGTAGAGAGCTTAAAATGGTTTGTAGGAGTCATCAAGAAGGAAAGGACATTCCAATAAAACGCCCTTTCCTGCTCTGAGCCTCAGCCCTGGGGCCCCGGGGCCCCGGGGGGTCGAGCTCTGGAGCAGCTCTGCAGAAGCCGAGCTGAGGTGTGCCTTTGCCTTGCAAGCTCCCAGCCCTGGGCCCAGGCCCCAGCGGCGGGGGAGGGGAGGCTGTCATTTCACAATGCTCTGCCCAGCCTGAGGGTTCCGTTGGCACGGCGACGGCAGCAGGTGAGCCCTGGAGCAGGGGGCTTGGAGAGGTCAAGGCAGACAGAGCTGGGAGCCCCAGGAACAGGACCCAGGCCAGTGGAGGTGGCTCAGCTGAGCCCACCTGACGGCTCGAGGCCACTCCTCACAGGGCCTCTGCTGCTGTCAGAAGCCCTGGGGCCCTGCTACTGGCGGAGGAAGCCTTCAGGCCTCAAAGGGCACCGGCCTTCTCTGAGGCCTGTGACTGGGCTCAAAAACAGAACATGTGAAAAACAGGGGCCAGACACTGCACTGAAGAAAGGTAGGTTAAGGTGTGAAAACAAAAGCACCAAGAAGAAAGGAAAAAGCATAGCTCTTAACACACCCTCATCTGGACTTTGTGGCCAGTCCCTGTAGATTCATTTTCAGTCCCCTAGTCAAGGCTAGGGGTGGGCAAAGGTACCCTCACTACTGGTGGAACAATATTGCCTAAATTCGCCTCCAGCTCTGTTCTGCCTGCAGGGACATTTTTTAGCTGTTGTGCCAATTTTCTATGCAGATTTTGCTTCCTGAAATGTGTTTTTTCCCTGAAATATCATGTTTTTGACCGCGTAAACTAAATTTAATGGAAAAAATCAATGTCTTCTGGCAAACCATCTGAAATGCTGTTTTTTTCACAAACTATCTGTTTTCAGTCTGAAACTTCGTGTGGCCACCAAAAAACATTTCCCATAAAAAACAGAATTTCAGGGAGAAAGAGCCTGAAATTGGCAATTTCTCTCTGTGGGCAGAGCAGGCGAAGTGGCAGAATTTGCCCAGAATTCTGCATTTTTTCTGCTGAGCAAATTATCGGCCGTTTCGACCACCCCCTAGTCAAGGCCATGATATCTATGGACTTCAAGGGAAAGACACTTGCAGCACACAATCATCACCGTTCTAACACCTTCTCTATTTCCATTGACTTCATTGGGATCACCCACCCAAATATATAGCTCTGGAAATGTGTAAACCGAATGGTAGTGCGTAAAAAGGGCCAACGAAGGACGTCTTTCTCTTGTAATGTGAAGTGGAAAAAAACAAAGGTGAAGTAGTTCCTTGGTTTTGTAGACAGTAGGGGAATAGTTCTATTTTGATATTTGTGTTTGTACCATGCTCCGCTGCCATCATTTCCAGGGTCTCTAGGCACTCTGCAAGTCCTGAAAGAGGGGAGGGTGCAGGTGGGTGAGGTTAGTGGGGAGAGCGGGGAACATGCAAGCTAACTTTGCTGTTGTGTTGATGGGTGCAGGGGAGTGCTTGAGGGGATGCAACTTCACTTTTCTCTCATTGTGACTGTCAGAGCCTGCTCCCCCCCCCCTCTCTCTCTCTCTCTCTCTCTCTCTCTCCCCCTCTGGCTCCCTCTCTCTCTCTCACACATAGATACATTTACCCTGTCTGCCACAGAGCTCTGGGAATTGACAAATGTGCAACGGGGGAAGTGTAGAGACTCCACTCATTACCATATGCTAGGTGCTAAGGCTTATGGGAGGCAAGATGTTTTGGATAAGAGAAGCAGATCCCTGAGACATGAGGACCCCTTACCCCCATTCAGCTGCCATAGTACATAGGTTGGCAGGCTTGTCCCTGAGTCAAACCTCACTCTAATTTCCTCAGGTACTGCGCTGAGTGTCCAACTCAGACATTTGCCCGCCAGGGCAAAGCCCGCCAGGCGTTTGTAAGGCGTTCGTAAGGCGATCGGGGCAGGGGCCAGAATTTCTGGCTCTTTTGCCCAGAAATCTATTCCGGTGTCTTCTGCAGTCCTCAAACTCTTCTGACACTGCACACACAGCCAAAGGACAGAATGAAATGGAATGAAATCCCCTGCCGCGCCATTCCCCTGGTTTTGTAGCTGTTCCATAACTTCAGTTTCAGAATGATGTTGAAATACTGCCAGTGGTTCTTCGTGGTGAAATGAGGAGCAGGACAGATAAAAGGTGGAGACTGAATACCTTAAAGTGCCCCATGAAGCTTGGTGTCCCATCCGTTGGGCCTAGAGGGGTGCTGTATCTGCAGGAAGGTAAGGAGAAGCATGCTGACATTAATGGGAGAGGTTTGGGGCAGGGGGATAGGACGGCGATCCAGTAACAAATCAATCTGGAAGAGGCCCTTCAGGGTGTCCAGTATGTGTGATGCAGAGGGATAGCTCTGCTGTCCAAAGCCTAACTCTTTACAGTGCAGTATGTGCAATTTGGGAGGCTTGCTTTGCTGTCGGAAGCCAGACCATGTGTGAGTGAAGCTTGCAGTCTTGTTGCGCCCATTCTCTGTGACAGGAGTTTGTCCTGCTGCACCCGTTCAGTAGGAGGGAAGCCCATGCTGTAGCACTGGGTGAGTGAAGCTTCCCCTGCTGTTGCCCTGGCCGCACATGTCATGTAGTGTGACACTCGGATGTCTGTTAAAGCTGTGACTGTGAAGCAGATTTGTCAGGGCCCTGCACTGTTCCTGGTTCATCCTTGATGCCTCGGCAATATGCTGAGGAGGGTTTTAGTGGAGCTAGACATGTGAACAGCATGTCCCAAATGGCATGACACATGTTGATTTTGTATATGTAGAGAGCTTAAAATGGTTTGTAGGAGTCATCAAGAAGGAAAGGACATTCCAATAAAACGCCCTTTCCTGCTCTGAGCCTCAGCCCTGGGGCCCCGGGGCCCCGGGGGGTCGAGCTCTGGAGCAGCTCTGCAGAAGCCGAGCTGAGGTGTGCCTTTGCCTTGCAAGCTCCCAGCCCTGGGCCCAGGCCCCAGCGGCGGGGGAGGGGAGGCTGTCATTTCACAATGCTCTGCCCAGCCTGAGGGTTCCGTTGGCACGGCGACGGCAGCAGGTGAGCCCTGGAGCAGGGGGCTTGGAGAGGTCAAGGCAGACAGAGCTGGGAGCCCCAGGAACAGGACCCAGGCCAGTGGAGGTGGCTCAGCTGAGCCCACCTGACGGCTCGAGGCCACTCCTCACAGGGCCTCTGCTGCTGTCAGAAGCCCTGGGGCCCTGCTACTGGCGGAGGAAGCCTTCAGGCCTCAAAGGGCACCGGCCTTCTCTGAGGCCTGTGACTGGGCTCAAAAACAGAACATGTGAAAAACAGGGGCCAGACACTGCACTGAAGAAAGGTAGGTTAAGGTGTGAAAACAAAAGCACCAAGAAGAAAGGAAAAAGCATAGCTCTTAACACACCCTCATCTGGACTTTGTGGCCAGTCCCTGTAGATTCATTTTCAGTCCCCTAGTCAAGGCTAGGGGTGGGCAAAGGTACCCTCACTACTGGTGGAACAATATTGCCTAAATTCGCCTCCAGCTCTGTTCTGCCTGCAGGGACATTTTTTAGCTGTTGTGCCAATTTTCTATGCAGATTTTGCTTCCTGAAATGTGTTTTTTCCCTGAAATATCATGTTTTTGACCGCGTAAACTAAATTTAATGGAAAAAATCAATGTCTTCTGGCAAACCATCTGAAATGCTGTTTTTTTCACAAACTATCTGTTTTCAGTCTGAAACTTCGTGTGGCCACCAAAAAACATTTCCCATAAAAAACAGAATTTCAGGGAGAAAGAGCCTGAAATTGGCAATTTCTCTCTGTGGGCAGAGCAGGCGAAGTGGCAGAATTTGCCCAGAATTCTGCATTTTTTCTGCTGAGCAAATTATCGGCCGTTTCGACCACCCCCTAGTCAAGGCCATGATATCTATGGACTTCAAGGGAAAGACACTTGCAGCACACAATCATCACCGTTCTAACACCTTCTCTATTTCCATTGACTTCATTGGGATCACCCACCCAAATATATAGCTCTGGAAATGTGTAAACCGAATGGTAGTGCGTAAAAAGGGCCAACGAAGGACGTCTTTCTCTTGTAATGTGAAGTGGAAAAAAACAAAGGTGAAGTAGTTCCTTGGTTTTGTAGACAGTAGGGGAATAGTTCTATTTTGATATTTGTGTTTGTACCATGCTCCGCTGCCATCATTTCCAGGGTCTCTAGGCACTCTGCAAGTCCTGAAAGAGGGGAGGGTGCAGGTGGGTGAGGTTAGTGGGGAGAGCGGGGAACATGCAAGCTAACTTTGCTGTTGTGTTGATGGGTGCAGGGGAGTGCTTGAGGGGATGCAACTTCACTTTTCTCTCATTGTGACTGTCAGAGCCTGCTCCCCCCCCCTCTCTCTCTCTCTCTCTCTCTCTCTCTCCCCCTCTGGCTCCCTCTCTCTCTCTCACACATAGATACATTTACCCTGTCTGCCACAGAGCTCTGGGAATTGACAAATGTGCAACGGGGGAAGTGTAGAGACTCCACTCATTACCATATGCTAGGTGCTAAGGCTTATGGGAGGCAAGATGTTTTGGATAAGAGAAGCAGATCCCTGAGACATGAGGACCCCTTACCCCCATTCAGCTGCCATAGTACATAGGTTGGCAGGCTTGTCCCTGAGTCAAACCTCACTCTAATTTCCTCAGGTACTGCGCTGAGTGTCCAACTCAGACATTTGCCCGCCAGGGCAAAGCCCGCCAGGCGTTTGTAAGGCGTTCGTAAGGCGATCGGGGCAGGGGCCAGAATTTCTGGCTCTTTTGCCCAGAAATCTATTCCGGTGTCTTCTGCAGTCCTCAAACTCTTCTGACACTGCACACACAGCCAAAGGACAGAATGAAATGGAATGAAATCCCCTGCCGCGCCATTCCCCTGGTTTTGTAGCTGTTCCATAACTTCAGTTTCAGAATGATGTTGAAATACTGCCAGTGGTTCTTCGTGGTGAAATGAGGAGCAGGACAGATAAAAGGTGGAGACTGAATACCTTAAAGTGCCCCATGAAGCTTGGTGTCCCATCCGTTGGGCCTAGAGGGGTGCTGTATCTGCAGGAAGGTAAGGAGAAGCATGCTGACATTAATGGGAGAGGTTTGGGGCAGGGGGATAGGACGGCGATCCAGTAACAAATCAATCTGGAAGAGGCCCTTCAGGGTGTCCAGTATGTGTGATGCAGAGGGATAGCTCTGCTGTCCAAAGCCTAACTCTTTACAGTGCAGTATGTGCAATTTGGGAGGCTTGCTTTGCTGTCGGAAGCCAGACCATGTGTGAGTGAAGCTTGCAGTCTTGTTGCGCCCATTCTCTGTGACAGGAGTTTGTCCTGCTGCACCCGTTCAGTAGGAGGGAAGCCCATGCTGTAGCACTGGGTGAGTGAAGCTTCCCCTGCTGTTGCCCTGGCCGCACATGTCATGTAGTGTGACACTCGGATGTCTGTTAAAGCTGTGACTGTGAAGCAGATTTGTCAGGGCCCTGCACTGTTCCTGGTTCATCCTTGATGCCTCGGCAATATGCTGAGGAGGGTTTTAGTGGAGCTAGACATGTGAACAGCATGTCCCAAATGGCATGACACATGTTGATTTTGTATATGTAGAGAGCTTAAAATGGTTTGTAGGAGTCATCAAGAAGGAAAGGACATTCCAATAAAACGCCCTTTCCTGCTCTGAGCCTCAGCCCTGGGGCCCCGGGGCCCCGGGGGGTCGAGCTCTGGAGCAGCTCTGCAGAAGCCGAGCTGAGGTGTGCCTTTGCCTTGCAAGCTCCCAGCCCTGGGCCCAGGCCCCAGCGGCGGGGGAGGGGAGGCTGTCATTTCACAATGCTCTGCCCAGCCTGAGGGTTCCGTTGGCACGGCGACGGCAGCAGGTGAGCCCTGGAGCAGGGGGCTTGGAGAGGTCAAGGCAGACAGAGCTGGGAGCCCCAGGAACAGGACCCAGGCCAGTGGAGGTGGCTCAGCTGAGCCCACCTGACGGCTCGAGGCCACTCCTCACAGGGCCTCTGCTGCTGTCAGAAGCCCTGGGGCCCTGCTACTGGCGGAGGAAGCCTTCAGGCCTCAAAGGGCACCGGCCTTCTCTGAGGCCTGTGACTGGGCTCAAAAACAGAACATGTGAAAAACAGGGGCCAGACACTGCACTGAAGAAAGGTAGGTTAAGGTGTGAAAACAAAAGCACCAAGAAGAAAGGAAAAAGCATAGCTCTTAACACACCCTCATCTGGACTTTGTGGCCAGTCCCTGTAGATTCATTTTCAGTCCCCTAGTCAAGGCTAGGGGTGGGCAAAGGTACCCTCACTACTGGTGGAACAATATTGCCTAAATTCGCCTCCAGCTCTGTTCTGCCTGCAGGGACATTTTTTAGCTGTTGTGCCAATTTTCTATGCAGATTTTGCTTCCTGAAATGTGTTTTTTCCCTGAAATATCATGTTTTTGACCGCGTAAACTAAATTTAATGGAAAAAATCAATGTCTTCTGGCAAACCATCTGAAATGCTGTTTTTTTCACAAACTATCTGTTTTCAGTCTGAAACTTCGTGTGGCCACCAAAAAACATTTCCCATAAAAAACAGAATTTCAGGGAGAAAGAGCCTGAAATTGGCAATTTCTCTCTGTGGGCAGAGCAGGCGAAGTGGCAGAATTTGCCCAGAATTCTGCATTTTTTCTGCTGAGCAAATTATCGGCCGTTTCGACCACCCCCTAGTCAAGGCCATGATATCTATGGACTTCAAGGGAAAGACACTTGCAGCACACAATCATCACCGTTCTAACACCTTCTCTATTTCCATTGACTTCATTGGGATCACCCACCCAAATATATAGCTCTGGAAATGTGTAAACCGAATGGTAGTGCGTAAAAAGGGCCAACGAAGGACGTCTTTCTCTTGTAATGTGAAGTGGAAAAAAACAAAGGTGAAGTAGTTCCTTGGTTTTGTAGACAGTAGGGGAATAGTTCTATTTTGATATTTGTGTTTGTACCATGCTCCGCTGCCATCATTTCCAGGGTCTCTAGGCACTCTGCAAGTCCTGAAAGAGGGGAGGGTGCAGGTGGGTGAGGTTAGTGGGGAGAGCGGGGAACATGCAAGCTAACTTTGCTGTTGTGTTGATGGGTGCAGGGGAGTGCTTGAGGGGATGCAACTTCACTTTTCTCTCATTGTGACTGTCAGAGCCTGCTCCCCCCCCCCTCTCTCTCTCTCTCTCTCTCTCTCTCTCCCCCTCTGGCTCCCTCTCTCTCTCTCACACATAGATACATTTACCCTGTCTGCCACAGAGCTCTGGGAATTGACAAATGTGCAACGGGGGAAGTGTAGAGACTCCACTCATTACCATATGCTAGGTGCTAAGGCTTATGGGAGGCAAGATGTTTTGGATAAGAGAAGCAGATCCCTGAGACATGAGGACCCCTTACCCCCATTCAGCTGCCATAGTACATAGGTTGGCAGGCTTGTCCCTGAGTCAAACCTCACTCTAATTTCCTCAGGTACTGCGCTGAGTGTCCAACTCAGACATTTGCCCGCCAGGGCAAAGCCCGCCAGGCGTTTGTAAGGCGTTCGTAAGGCGATCGGGGCAGGGGCCAGAATTTCTGGCTCTTTTGCCCAGAAATCTATTCCGGTGTCTTCTGCAGTCCTCAAACTCTTCTGACACTGCACACACAGCCAAAGGACAGAATGAAATGGAATGAAATCCCCTGCCGCGCCATTCCCCTGGTTTTGTAGCTGTTCCATAACTTCAGTTTCAGAATGATGTTGAAATACTGCCAGTGGTTCTTCGTGGTGAAATGAGGAGCAGGACAGATAAAAGGTGGAGACTGAATACCTTAAAGTGCCCCATGAAGCTTGGTGTCCCATCCGTTGGGCCTAGAGGGGTGCTGTATCTGCAGGAAGGTAAGGAGAAGCATGCTGACATTAATGGGAGAGGTTTGGGGCAGGGGGATAGGACGGCGATCCAGTAACAAATCAATCTGGAAGAGGCCCTTCAGGGTGTCCAGTATGTGTGATGCAGAGGGATAGCTCTGCTGTCCAAAGCCTAACTCTTTACAGTGCAGTATGTGCAATTTGGGAGGCTTGCTTTGCTGTCGGAAGCCAGACCATGTGTGAGTGAAGCTTGCAGTCTTGTTGCGCCCATTCTCTGTGACAGGAGTTTGTCCTGCTGCACCCGTTCAGTAGGAGGGAAGCCCATGCTGTAGCACTGGGTGAGTGAAGCTTCCCCTGCTGTTGCCCTGGCCGCACATGTCATGTAGTGTGACACTCGGATGTCTGTTAAAGCTGTGACTGTGAAGCAGATTTGTCAGGGCCCTGCACTGTTCCTGGTTCATCCTTGATGCCTCGGCAATATGCTGAGGAGGGTTTTAGTGGAGCTAGACATGTGAACAGCATGTCCCAAATGGCATGACACATGTTGATTTTGTATATGTAGAGAGCTTAAAATGGTTGTAGGAGTCATCAAGAAGGAAAGGACATTCCAATAAAACGCCCTTTCCTGCTCTGAGCCTCAGCCCTGGGGCCCCGGGGCCCCGGGGGGTCGAGCTCTGGAGCAGCTCTGCAGAAGCCGAGCTGAGGTGTGCCTTTGCCCTTTGCCCAGGCCCCAGCGGCGGGGGAGGGGAGGCTGTCATTTCACAATGCTCTGCCCAGCCTGAGGGTTCCGTTGGCACGGCGACGGCAGCAGGTGAGCCCTGGAGCAGGGGGCTTGGAGAGGTCAAGGCAGACAGAGCTGGGAGCCCCAGGAACAGGACCCAGGCCAGTGGAGGTGGCTCAGCTGAGCCCACCTGACGGCTCGAGGCCACTCCTCACAGGGCCTCTGCTGCTGTCAGAAGCCCTGGGGCCCTGCTACTGGCGGAGGAAGCCTTCAGGCCTCAAAGGGCACCGGCCTTCTCTGAGGCCTGTGACTGGGCTCAAAAACAGAACATGTGAAAAACAGGGGCCAGACACTGCACTGAAGAAAGGTAGGTTAAGGTGTGAAAACAAAAGCACCAAGAAGAAAGGAAAAAGCATAGCTCTTAACACACCCTCATCTGGACTTTGTGGCCAGTCCCTGTAGATTCATTTTCAGTCCCCTAGTCAAGGCTAGGGGTGGGCAAAGGTACCCTCACTACTGGTGGAACAATATTGCCTAAATTCGCCTCCAGCTCTGTTCTGCCTGCAGGGACATTTTTTAGCTGTTGTGCCAATTTTCTATGCAGATTTTGCTTCCTGAAATGTGTTTTTTCCCTGAAATATCATGTTTTTGACCGCGTAAACTAAATTTAATGGAAAAAATCAATGTCTTCTGGCAAACCATCTGAAATGCTGTTTTTTTCACAAACTATCTGTTTTCAGTCTGAAACTTCGTGTGGCCACCAAAAAACATTTCCCATAAAAAACAGAATTTCAGGGAGAAAGAGCCTGAAATTGGCAATTTCTCTCTGTGGGCAGAGCAGGCGAAGTGGCAGAATTTGCCCAGAATTCTGCATTTTTTCTGCTGAGCAAATTATCGGCCGTTTCGACCACCCCCTAGTCAAGGCCATGATATCTATGGACTTCAAGGGAAAGACACTTGCAGCACACAATCATCACCGTTCTAACACCTTCTCTATTTCCATTGACTTCATTGGGATCACCCACCCAAATATATAGCTCTGGAAATGTGTAAACCGAATGGTAGTGCGTAAAAAGGGCCAACGAAGGACGTCTTTCTCTTGTAATGTGAAGTGGAAAAAAACAAAGGTGAAGTAGTTCCTTGGTTTTGTAGACAGTAGGGGAATAGTTCTATTTTGATATTTGTGTTTGTACCATGCTCCGCTGCCATCATTTCCAGGGTCTCTAGGCACTCTGCAAGTCCTGAAAGAGGGGAGGGTGCAGGTGGGTGAGGTTAGTGGGGAGAGCGGGGAACATGCAAGCTAACTTTGCTGTTGTGTTGATGGGTGCAGGGGAGTGCTTGAGGGGATGCAACTTCACTTTTCTCTCATTGTGACTGTCAGAGCCTGCTCCCCCCCCCCTCTCTCTCTCTCTCTCTCTCTCTCTCTCCCCCTCTGGCTCCCTCTCTCTCTCTCACACATAGATACATTTACCCTGTCTGCCACAGAGCTCTGGGAATTGACAAATGTGCAACGGGGGAAGTGTAGAGACTCCACTCATTACCATATGCTAGGTGCTAAGGCTTATGGGAGGCAAGATGTTTTGGATAAGAGAAGCAGATCCCTGAGACATGAGGACCCCTTACCCCCATTCAGCTGCCATAGTACATAGGTTGGCAGGCTTGTCCCTGAGTCAAACCTCACTCTAATTTCCTCAGGTACTGCGCTGAGTGTCCAACTCAGACATTTGCCCGCCAGGGCAAAGCCCGCCAGGCGTTTGTAAGGCGTTCGTAAGGCGATCGGGGCAGGGGCCAGAATTTCTGGCTCTTTTGCCCAGAAATCTATTCCGGTGTCTTCTGCAGTCCTCAAACTCTTCTGACACTGCACACACAGCCAAAGGACAGAATGAAATGGAATGAAATCCCCTGCCGCGCCATTCCCCTGGTTTTGTAGCTGTTCCATAACTTCAGTTTCAGAATGATGTTGAAATACTGCCAGTGGTTCTTCGTGGTGAAATGAGGAGCAGGACAGATAAAAGGTGGAGACTGAATACCTTAAAGTGCCCCATGAAGCTTGGTGTCCCATCCGTTGGGCCTAGAGGGGTGCTGTATCTGCAGGAAGGTAAGGAGAAGCATGCTGACATTAATGGGAGAGGTTTGGGGCAGGGGGATAGGACGGCGATCCAGTAACAAATCAATCTGGAAGAGGCCCTTCAGGGTGTCCAGTATGTGTGATGCAGAGGGATAGCTCTGCTGTCCAAAGCCTAACTCTTTACAGTGCAGTATGTGCAATTTGGGAGGCTTGCTTTGCTGTCGGAAGCCAGACCATGTGTGAGTGAAGCTTGCAGTCTTGTTGCGCCCATTCTCTGTGACAGGAGTTTGTCCTGCTGCACCCGTTCAGTAGGAGGGAAGCCCATGCTGTAGCACTGGGTGAGTGAAGCTTCCCCTGCTGTTGCCCTGGCCGCACATGTCATGTAGTGTGACACTCAGATGTCTGTTAAAGCTGTGACTGTGAAGCAGATTTGTCAGGGCCCTGCACTGTTCCTGGTTCATCCTTGATGCCTCGGCAATATGCTGAGGAGGGTTTTAGTGGAGCTAGACATGTGAACAGCATGTCCCAAATGGCATGACACATGTTGATTTTGTATATGTAGAGAGCTTAAAATGGTTTGTAGGAGTCATCAAGAAGGAAAGGACATTCCAATAAAACGCCCTTTCCTGCTCTGAGCCTCAGCCCTGGGGCCCCGGGGCCCCGGGGGGTCGAGCTCTGGAGCAGCTCTGCAGAAGCCGAGCTGAGGTGTGCCTTTGCCTTGCAAGCTCCCAGCCCTGGGCCCAGGCCCCAGCGGCGGGGGAGGGGAGGCTGTCATTTCACAATGCTCTGCCCAGCCTGAGGGTTCCGTTGGCACGGCGACGGCAGCAGGTGAGCCCTGGAGCAGGGGGCTTGGAGAGGTCAAGGCAGACAGAGCTGGGAGCCCCAGGAACAGGACCCAGGCCAGTGGAGGTGGCTCAGCTGAGCCCACCTGACGGCTCGAGGCCACTCCTCACAGGGCCTCTGCTGCTGTCAGAAGCCCTGGGGCCCTGCTACTGGCGGAGGAAGCCTTCAGGCCTCAAAGGGCACCGGCCTTCTCTGAGGCCTGTGACTAGGCTCAAAAACAGAACATGTGAAAAACAGGGGCCAGACACTGCACTGAAGAAAGGTAGGTTAAGGTGTGAAAACAAAAGCACCAAGAAGAAAGGAAAAAGCATAGCTCTTAACACACCCTCATCTGGACTTTGTGGCCAGTCCCTGTAGATTCATTTTCAGTCCCCTAGTCAAGGCTAGGGGTGGGCAAAGGTACCCTCACTACTGGTGGAACAATATTGCCTAAATTCGCCTCCAGCTCTGTTCTGCCTGCAGGGACATTTTTTAGCTGTTGTGCCAATTTTCTATGCAGATTTTGCTTCCTGAAATGTGTTTTTTCCCTGAAATATCATGTTTTTGACCGCGTAAACTAAATTTAATGGAAAAAATCAATGTCTTCTGGCAAACCATCTGAAATGCTGTTTTTTTCACAAACTATCTGTTTTCAGTCTGAAACTTCGTGTGGCCACCAAAAAACATTTCCCATAAAAAACAGAATTTCAGGGAGAAAGAGCCTGAAATTGGCAATTTCTCTCTGTGGGCAGAGCAGGCGAAGTGGCAGAATTTGCCCAGAATTCTGCATTTTTTCTGCTGAGCAAATTATCGGCCGTTTCGACCACCCCCTAGTCAAGGCCATGATATCTATGGACTTCAAGGGAAAGACACTTGCAGCACACAATCATCACCGTTCTAACACCTTCTCTATTTCCATTGACTTCATTGGGATCACCCACCCAAATATATAGCTCTGGAAATGTGTAAACCGAATGGTAGTGCGTAAAAAGGGCCAACGAAGGACGTCTTTCTCTTGTAATGTGAAGTGGAAAAAAACAAAGGTGAAGTAGTTCCTTGGTTTTGTAGACAGTAGGGGAATAGTTCTATTTTGATATTTGTGTTTGTACCATGCTCCGCTGCCATCATTTCCAGGGTCTCTAGGCACTCTGCAAGTCCTGAAAGAGGGGAGGGTGCAGGTGGGTGAGGTTAGTGGGGAGAGCGGGGAACATGCAAGCTAACTTTGCTGTTGTGTTGATGGGTGCAGGGGAGTGCTTGAGGGGATGCAACTTCACTTTTCTCTCATTGTGACTGTCAGAGCCTGCTCCCCCCCCCCCTCTCTCTCTCTCTCTCTCTCTCTCTCTCCCCCTCTGGCTCCCTCTCTCTCTCTCACACATAGATACATTTACCCTGTCTGCCACAGAGCTCTGGGAATTGACAAATGTGCAACGGGGGAAGTGTAGAGACTCCACTCATTACCATATGCTAGGTGCTAAGGCTTATGGGAGGCAAGATGTTTTGGATAAGAGAAGCAGATCCCTGAGACATGAGGACCCCTTACCCCCATTCAGCTGCCATAGTACATAGGTTGGCAGGCTTGTCCCTGAGTCAAACCTCACTCTAATTTCCTCAGGTACTGCGCTGAGTGTCCAACTCAGACATTTGCCCGCCAGGGCAAAGCCCGCCAGGCGTTTGTAAGGCGTTCGTAAGGCGATCGGGGCAGGGGCCAGAATTTCTGGCTCTTTTGCCCAGAAATCTATTCCGGTGTCTTCTGCAGTCCTCAAACTCTTCTGACACTGCACACACAGCCAAAGGACAGAATGAAATGGAATGAAATCCCCTGCCGCGCCATTCCCCTGGTTTTGTAGCTGTTCCATAACTTCAGTTTCAGAATGATGTTGAAATACTGCCAGTGGTTCTTCGTGGTGAAATGAGGAGCAGGACAGATAAAAGGTGGAGACTGAATACCTTAAAGTGCCCCATGAAGCTTGGTGTCCCATCCGTTGGGCCTAGAGGGGTGCTGTATCTGCAGGAAGGTAAGGAGAAGCATGCTGACATTAATGGGAGAGGTTTGGGGCAGGGGGATAGGACGGCGATCCAGTAACAAATCAATCTGGAAGAGGCCCTTCAGGGTGTCCAGTATGTGTGATGCAGAGGGATAGCTCTGCTGTCCAAAGCCTAACTCTTTACAGTGCAGTATGTGCAATTTGGGAGGCTTGCTTTGCTGTCGGAAGCCAGACCATGTGTGAGTGAAGCTTGCAGTCTTGTTGCGCCCATTCTCTGTGACAGGAGTTTGTCCTGCTGCACCCGTTCAGTAGGAGGGAAGCCCATGCTGTAGCACTGGGTGAGTGAAGCTTCCCCTGCTGTTGCCCTGGCCGCACATGTCATGTAGTGTGACACTCGGATGTCTGTTAAAGCTGTGACTGTGAAGCAGATTTGTCAGGGCCCTGCACTGTTCCTGGTTCATCCTTGATGCCTCGGCAATATGCTGAGGAGGGTTTTAGTGGAGCTAGACATGTGAACAGCATGTCCCAAATGGCATGACACATGTTGATTTTGTATATGTAGAGAGCTTAAAATGGTTTGTAGGAGTCATCAAGAAGGAAAGGACATTCCAATAAAACGCCCTTTCCTGCTCTGAGCCTCAGCCCTGGGGCCCCGGGGCCCCGGGGGGTCGAGCTCTGGAGCAGCTCTGCAGAAGCCGAGCTGAGGTGTGCCTTTGCCTTGCAAGCTCCCAGCCCTGGGCCCAGGCCCCAGCGGCGGGGGAGGGGAGGCTGTCATTTCACAATGCTCTGCCCAGCCTGAGGGTTCCGTTGGCACGGCGACGGCAGCAGGTGAGCCCTGGAGCAGGGGGCTTGGAGAGGTCAAGGCAGACAGAGCTGGGAGCCCCAGGAACAGGACCCAGGCCAGTGGAGGTGGCTCAGCTGAGCCCACCTGACGGCTCGAGGCCACTCCTCACAGGGCCTCTGCTGCTGTCAGAAGCCCTGGGGCCCTGCTACTGGCGGAGGAAGCCTTCAGGCCTCAAAGGGCACCGGCCTTCTCTGAGGCCTGTGACTGGGCTCAAAAACAGAACATGTGAAAAACAGGGGCCAGACACTGCACTGAAGAAAGGTAGGTTAAGGTGTGAAAACAAAAGCACCAAGAAGAAAGGAAAAAGCATAGCTCTTAACACACCCTCATCTGGACTTTGTGGCCAGTCCCTGTAGATTCATTTTCAGTCCCCTAGTCAAGGCTAGGGGTGGGCAAAGGTACCCTCACTACTGGTGGAACAATATTGCCTAAATTCGCCTCCAGCTCTGTTCTGCCTGCAGGGACATTTTTTAGCTGTTGTGCCAATTTTCTATGCAGATTTTGCTTCCTGAAATGTGTTTTTTCCCTGAAATATCATGTTTTTGACCGCGTAAACTAAATTTAATGGAAAAAATCAATGTCTTCTGGCAAACCATCTGAAATGCTGTTTTTTTCACAAACTATCTGTTTTCAGTCTGAAACTTCGTGTGGCCACCAAAAAACATTTCCCATAAAAAACAGAATTTCAGGGAGAAAGAGCCTGAAATTGGCAATTTCTCTCTGTGGGCAGAGCAGGCGAAGTGGCAGAATTTGCCCAGAATTCTGCATTTTTTCTGCTGAGCAAATTATCGGCCGTTTCGACCACCCCCTAGTCAAGGCCATGATATCTATGGACTTCAAGGGAAAGACACTTGCAGCACACAATCATCACCGTTCTAACACCTTCTCTATTTCCATTGACTTCATTGGGATCACCCACCCAAATATATAGCTCTGGAAATGTGTAAACCGAATGGTAGTGCGTAAAAAGGGCCAACGAAGGACGTCTTTCTCTTGTAATGTGAAGTGGAAAAAAACAAAGGTGAAGTAGTTCCTTGGTTTTGTAGACAGTAGGGGAATAGTTCTATTTTGATATTTGTGTTTGTACCATGCTCCGCTGCCATCATTTCCAGGGTCTCTAGGCACTCTGCAAGTCCTGAAAGAGGGGAGGGTGCAGGTGGGTGAGGTTAGTGGGGAGAGCGGGGAACATGCAAGCTAACTTTGCTGTTGTGTTGATGGGTGCAGGGGAGTGCTTGAGGGGATGCAACTTCACTTTTCTCTCATTGTGACTGTCAGAGCCTGCTCCCCCCCCCTCTCTCTCTCTCTCTCTCTCTCTCTCTCCCCCTCTGGCTCCCTCTCTCTCTCTCACACATAGATACATTTACCCTGTCTGCCACAGAGCTCTGGGAATTGACAAATGTGCAACGGGGGAAGTGTAGAGACTCCACTCATTACCATATGCTAGGTGCTAAGGCTTATGGGAGGCAAGATGTTTTGGATAAGAGAAGCAGATCCCTGAGACATGAGGACCCCTTACCCCCATTCAGCTGCCATAGTACATAGGTTGGCAGGCTTGTCCCTGAGTCAAACCTCACTCTAATTTCCTCAGGTACTGCGCTGAGTGTCCAACTCAGACATTTGCCCGCCAGGGCAAAGCCCGCCAGGCGTTTGTAAGGCGTTCGTAAGGCGATCGGGGCAGGGGCCAGAATTTCTGGCTCTTTTGCCCAGAAATCTATTCCGGTGTCTTCTGCAGTCCTCAAACTCTTCTGACACTGCACACACAGCCAAAGGACAGAATGAAATGGAATGAAATCCCCTGCCGCGCCATTCCCCTGGTTTTGTAGCTGTTCCATAACTTCAGTTTCAGAATGATGTTGAAATACTGCCAGTGGTTCTTCGTGGTGAAATGAGGAGCAGGACAGATAAAAGGTGGAGACTGAATACCTTAAAGTGCCCCATGAAGCTTGGTGTCCCATCCGTTGGGCCTAGAGGGGTGCTGTATCTGCAGGAAGGTAAGGAGAAGCATGCTGACATTAATGGGAGAGGTTTGGGGCAGGGGGATAGGACGGCGATCCAGTAACAAATCAATCTGGAAGAGGCCCTTCAGGGTGTCCAGTATGTGTGATGCAGAGGGATAGCTCTGCTGTCCAAAGCCTAACTCTTTACAGTGCAGTATGTGCAATTTGGGAGGCTTGCTTTGCTGTCGGAAGCCAGACCATGTGTGAGTGAAGCTTGCAGTCTTGTTGCGCCCATTCTCTGTGACAGGAGTTTGTCCTGCTGCACCCGTTCAGTAGGAGGGAAGCCCATGCTGTAGCACTGGGTGAGTGAAGCTTCCCCTGCTGTTGCCCTGGCCGCACATGTCATGTAGTGTGACACTCGGATGTCTGTTAAAGCTGTGACTGTGAAGCAGATTTGTCAGGGCCCTGCACTGTTCCTGGTTCATCCTTGATGCCTCGGCAATATGCTGAGGAGGGTTTTAGTGGAGCTAGACATGTGAACAGCATGTCCCAAATGGCATGACACATGTTGATTTTGTATATGTAGAGAGCTTAAAATGGTTTGTAGGAGTCATCAAGAAGGAAAGGACATTCCAATAAAACGCCCTTTCCTGCTCTGAGCCTCAGCCCTGGGGCCCCGGGGCCCCGGGGGGTCGAGCTCTGGAGCAGCTCTGCAGAAGCCGAGCTGAGGTGTGCCTTTGCCTTGCAAGCTCCCAGCCCTGGGCCCAGGCCCCAGCGGCGGGGGAGGGGAGGCTGTCATTTCACAATGCTCTGCCCAGCCTGAGGGTTCCGTTGGCACGGCGACGGCAGCAGGTGAGCCCTGGAGCAGGGGGCTTGGAGAGGTCAAGGCAGACAGAGCTGGGAGCCCCAGGAACAGGACCCAGGCCAGTGGAGGTGGCTCAGCTGAGCCCACCTGACGGCTCGAGGCCACTCCTCACAGGGCCTCTGCTGCTGTCAGAAGCCCTGGGGCCCTGCTACTGGCGGAGGAAGCCTTCAGGCCTCAAAGGGCACCGGCCTTCTCTGAGGCCTGTGACTGGGCTCAAAAACAGAACATGTGAAAAACAGGGGCCAGACACTGCACTGAAGAAAGGTAGGTTAAGGTGTGAAAACAAAAGCACCAAGAAGAAAGGAAAAAGCATAGCTCTTAACACACCCTCATCTGGACTTTGTGGCCAGTCCCTGTAGATTCATTTTCAGTCCCCTAGTCAAGGCTAGGGGTGGGCAAAGGTACCCTCACTACTGGTGGAACAATATTGCCTAAATTCGCCTCCAGCTCTGTTCTGCCTGCAGGGACATTTTTTAGCTGTTGTGCCAATTTTCTATGCAGATTTTGCTTCCTGAAATGTGTTTTTTCCCTGAAATATCATGTTTTTGACCGCGTAAACTAAATTTAATGGAAAAAATCAATGTCTTCTGGCAAACCATCTGAAATGCTGTTTTTTTCACAAACTATCTGTTTTCAGTCTGAAACTTCGTGTGGCCACCAAAAAACATTTCCCATAAAAAACAGAATTTCAGGGAGAAAGAGCCTGAAATTGGCAATTTCTCTCTGTGGGCAGAGCAGGCGAAGTGGCAGAATTTGCCCAGAATTCTGCATTTTTTCTGCTGAGCAAATTATCGGCCGTTTCGACCACCCCCTAGTCAAGGCCATGATATCTATGGACTTCAAGGGAAAGACACTTGCAGCACACAATCATCACCGTTCTAACACCTTCTCTATTTCCATTGACTTCATTGGGATCACCCACCCAAATATATAGCTCTGGAAATGTGTAAACCGAATGGTAGTGCGTAAAAAGGGCCAACGAAGGACGTCTTTCTCTTGTAATGTGAAGTGGAAAAAAACAAAGGTGAAGTAGTTCCTTGGTTTTGTAGACAGTAGGGGAATAGTTCTATTTTGATATTTGTGTTTGTACCATGCTCCGCTGCCATCATTTCCAGGGTCTCTAGGCACTCTGCAAGTCCTGAAAGAGGGGAGGGTGCAGGTGGGTGAGGTTAGTGGGGAGAGCGGGGAACATGCAAGCTAACTTTGCTGTTGTGTTGATGGGTGCAGGGGAGTGCTTGAGGGGATGCAACTTCACTTTTCTCTCATTGTGACTGTCAGAGCCTGCTCCCCCCCCCCTCTCTCTCTCTCTCTCTCTCTCTCTCTCCCCCTCTGGCTCCCTCTCTCTCTCTCACACATAGATACATTTACCCTGTCTGCCACAGAGCTCTGGGAATTGACAAATGTGCAACGGGGGAAGTGTAGAGACTCCACTCATTACCATATGCTAGGTGCTAAGGCTTATGGGAGGCAAGATGTTTTGGATAAGAGAAGCAGATCCCTGAGACATGAGGACCCCTTACCCCCATTCAGCTGCCATAGTACATAGGTTGGCAGGCTTGTCCCTGAGTCAAACCTCACTCTAATTTCCTCAGGTACTGCGCTGAGTGTCCAACTCAGACATTTGCCCGCCAGGGCAAAGCCCGCCAGGCGTTTGTAAGGCGTTCGTAAGGCGATCGGGGCAGGGGCCAGAATTTCTGGCTCTTTTGCCCAGAAATCTATTCCGGTGTCTTCTGCAGTCCTCAAACTCTTCTGACACTGCACACACAGCCAAAGGACAGAATGAAATGGAATGAAATCCCCTGCCGCGCCATTCCCCTGGTTTTGTAGCTGTTCCATAACTTCAGTTTCAGAATGATGTTGAAATACTGCCAGTGGTTCTTCGTGGTGAAATGAGGAGCAGGACAGATAAAAGGTGGAGACTGAATACCTTAAAGTGCCCCATGAAGCTTGGTGTCCCATCCGTTGGGCCTAGAGGGGTGCTGTATCTGCAGGAAGGTAAGGAGAAGCATGCTGACATTAATGGGAGAGGTTTGGGGCAGGGGGATAGGACGGCGATCCAGTAACAAATCAATCTGGAAGAGGCCCTTCAGGGTGTCCAGTATGTGTGATGCAGAGGGATAGCTCTGCTGTCCAAAGCCTAACTCTTTACAGTGCAGTATGTGCAATTTGGGAGGCTTGCTTTGCTGTCGGAAGCCAGACCATGTGTGAGTGAAGCTTGCAGTCTTGTTGCGCCCATTCTCTGTGACAGGAGTTTGTCCTGCTGCACCCGTTCAGTAGGAGGGAAGCCCATGCTGTAGCACTGGGTGAGTGAAGCTTCCCCTGCTGTTGCCCTGGCCGCACATGTCATGTAGTGTGACACTCGGATGTCTGTTAAAGCTGTGACTGTGAAGCAGATTTGTCAGGGCCCTGCACTGTTCCTGGTTCATCCTTGATGCCTCGGCAATATGCTGAGGAGGGTTTTAGTGGAGCTAGACATGTGAACAGCATGTCCCAAATGGCATGACACATGTTGATTTTGTATATGTAGAGAGCTTAAAATGGTTGTAGGAGTCATCAAGAAGGAAAGGACATTCCAATAAAACGCCCTTTCCTGCTCTGAGCCTCAGCCCTGGGGCCCCGGGGCCCCGGGGGGTCGAGCTCTGGAGCAGCTCTGCAGAAGCCGAGCTGAGGTGTGCCTTTGCCCTTTGCCCAGGCCCCAGCGGCGGGGGAGGGGAGGCTGTCATTTCACAATGCTCTGCCCAGCCTGAGGGTTCCGTTGGCACGGCGACGGCAGCAGGTGAGCCCTGGAGCAGGGGGCTTGGAGAGGTCAAGGCAGACAGAGCTGGGAGCCCCAGGAACAGGACCCAGGCCAGTGGAGGTGGCTCAGCTGAGCCCACCTGACGGCTCGAGGCCACTCCTCACAGGGCCTCTGCTGCTGTCAGAAGCCCTGGGGCCCTGCTACTGGCGGAGGAAGCCTTCAGGCCTCAAAGGGCACCGGCCTTCTCTGAGGCCTGTGACTGGGCTCAAAAACAGAACATGTGAAAAACAGGGGCCAGACACTGCACTGAAGAAAGGTAGGTTAAGGTGTGAAAACAAAAGCACCAAGAAGAAAGGAAAAAGCATAGCTCTTAACACACCCTCATCTGGACTTTGTGGCCAGTCCCTGTAGATTCATTTTCAGTCCCCTAGTCAAGGCTAGGGGTGGGCAAAGGTACCCTCACTACTGGTGGAACAATATTGCCTAAATTCGCCTCCAGCTCTGTTCTGCCTGCAGGGACATTTTTTAGCTGTTGTGCCAATTTTCTATGCAGATTTTGCTTCCTGAAATGTGTTTTTTCCCTGAAATATCATGTTTTTGACCGCGTAAACTAAATTTAATGGAAAAAATCAATGTCTTCTGGCAAACCATCTGAAATGCTGTTTTTTTCACAAACTATCTGTTTTCAGTCTGAAACTTCGTGTGGCCACCAAAAAACATTTCCCATAAAAAACAGAATTTCAGGGAGAAAGAGCCTGAAATTGGCAATTTCTCTCTGTGGGCAGAGCAGGCGAAGTGGCAGAATTTGCCCAGAATTCTGCATTTTTTCTGCTGAGCAAATTATCGGCCGTTTCGACCACCCCCTAGTCAAGGCCATGATATCTATGGACTTCAAGGGAAAGACACTTGCAGCACACAATCATCACCGTTCTAACACCTTCTCTATTTCCATTGACTTCATTGGGATCACCCACCCAAATATATAGCTCTGGAAATGTGTAAACCGAATGGTAGTGCGTAAAAAGGGCCAACGAAGGACGTCTTTCTCTTGTAATGTGAAGTGGAAAAAAACAAAGGTGAAGTAGTTCCTTGGTTTTGTAGACAGTAGGGGAATAGTTCTATTTTGATATTTGTGTTTGTACCATGCTCCGCTGCCATCATTTCCAGGGTCTCTAGGCACTCTGCAAGTCCTGAAAGAGGGGAGGGTGCAGGTGGGTGAGGTTAGTGGGGAGAGCGGGGAACATGCAAGCTAACTTTGCTGTTGTGTTGATGGGTGCAGGGGAGTGCTTGAGGGGATGCAACTTCACTTTTCTCTCATTGTGACTGTCAGAGCCTGCTCCCCCCCCCCTCTCTCTCTCTCTCTCTCTCTCTCTCTCCCCCTCTGGCTCCCTCTCTCTCTCTCACACATAGATACATTTACCCTGTCTGCCACAGAGCTCTGGGAATTGACAAATGTGCAACGGGGGAAGTGTAGAGACTCCACTCATTACCATATGCTAGGTGCTAAGGCTTATGGGAGGCAAGATGTTTTGGATAAGAGAAGCAGATCCCTGAGACATGAGGACCCCTTACCCCCATTCAGCTGCCATAGTACATAGGTTGGCAGGCTTGTCCCTGAGTCAAACCTCACTCTAATTTCCTCAGGTACTGCGCTGAGTGTCCAACTCAGACATTTGCCCGCCAGGGCAAAGCCCGCCAGGCGTTTGTAAGGCGTTCGTAAGGCGATCGGGGCAGGGGCCAGAATTTCTGGCTCTTTTGCCCAGAAATCTATTCCGGTGTCTTCTGCAGTCCTCAAACTCTTCTGACACTGCACACACAGCCAAAGGACAGAATGAAATGGAATGAAATCCCCTGCCGCGCCATTCCCCTGGTTTTGTAGCTGTTCCATAACTTCAGTTTCAGAATGATGTTGAAATACTGCCAGTGGTTCTTCGTGGTGAAATGAGGAGCAGGACAGATAAAAGGTGGAGACTGAATACCTTAAAGTGCCCCATGAAGCTTGGTGTCCCATCCGTTGGGCCTAGAGGGGTGCTGTATCTGCAGGAAGGTAAGGAGAAGCATGCTGACATTAATGGGAGAGGTTTGGGGCAGGGGGATAGGACGGCGATCCAGTAACAAATCAATCTGGAAGAGGCCCTTCAGGGTGTCCAGTATGTGTGATGCAGAGGGATAGCTCTGCTGTCCAAAGCCTAACTCTTTACAGTGCAGTATGTGCAATTTGGGAGGCTTGCTTTGCTGTCGGAAGCCAGACCATGTGTGAGTGAAGCTTGCAGTCTTGTTGCGCCCATTCTCTGTGACAGGAGTTTGTCCTGCTGCACCCGTTCAGTAGGAGGGAAGCCCATGCTGTAGCACTGGGTGAGTGAAGCTTCCCCTGCTGTTGCCCTGGCCGCACATGTCATGTAGTGTGACACTCGGATGTCTGTTAAAGCTGTGACTGTGAAGCAGATTTGTCAGGGCCCTGCACTGTTCCTGGTTCATCCTTGATGCCTCGGCAATATGCTGAGGAGGGTTTTAGTGGAGCTAGACATGTGAACAGCATGTCCCAAATGGCATGACACATGTTGATTTTGTATATGTAGAGAGCTTAAAATGGTTTGTAGGAGTCATCAAGAAGGAAAGGACATTCCAATAAAACGCCCTTTCCTGCTCTGAGCCTCAGCCCTGGGGCCCCGGGGCCCCGGGGGGTCGAGCTCTGGAGCAGCTCTGCAGAAGCCGAGCTGAGGTGTGCCTTTGCCTTGCAAGCTCCCAGCCCTGGGCCCAGGCCCCAGCGGCGGGGGAGGGGAGGCTGTCATTTCACAATGCTCTGCCCAGCCTGAGGGTTCCGTTGGCACGGCGACGGCAGCAGGTGAGCCCTGGAGCAGGGGGCTTGGAGAGGTCAAGGCAGACAGAGCTGGGAGCCCCAGGAACAGGACCCAGGCCAGTGGAGGTGGCTCAGCTGAGCCCACCTGACGGCTCGAGGCCACTCCTCACAGGGCCTCTGCTGCTGTCAGAAGCCCTGGGGCCCTGCTACTGGCGGAGGAAGCCTTCAGGCCTCAAAGGGCACCGGCCTTCTCTGAGGCCTGTGACTGGGCTCAAAAACAGAACATGTGAAAAACAGGGGCCAGACACTGCACTGAAGAAAGGTAGGTTAAGGTGTGAAAACAAAAGCACCAAGAAGAAAGGAAAAAGCATAGCTCTTAACACACCCTCATCTGGACTTTGTGGCCAGTCCCTGTAGATTCATTTTCAGTCCCCTAGTCAAGGCTAGGGGTGGGCAAAGGTACCCTCACTACTGGTGGAACAATATTGCCTAAATTCGCCTCCAGCTCTGTTCTGCCTGCAGGGACATTTTTTAGCTGTTGTGCCAATTTTCTATGCAGATTTTGCTTCCTGAAATGTGTTTTTTCCCTGAAATATCATGTTTTTGACCGCGTAAACTAAATTTAATGGAAAAAATCAATGTCTTCTGGCAAACCATCTGAAATGCTGTTTTTTTCACAAACTATCTGTTTTCAGTCTGAAACTTCGTGTGGCCACCAAAAAACATTTCCCATAAAAAACAGAATTTCAGGGAGAAAGAGCCTGAAATTGGCAATTTCTCTCTGTGGGCAGAGCAGGCGAAGTGGCAGAATTTGCCCAGAATTCTGCATTTTTTCTGCTGAGCAAATTATCGGCCGTTTCGACCACCCCCTAGTCAAGGCCATGATATCTATGGACTTCAAGGGAAAGACACTTGCAGCACACAATCATCACCGTTCTAACACCTTCTCTATTTCCATTGACTTCATTGGGATCACCCACCCAAATATATAGCTCTGGAAATGTGTAAACCGAATGGTAGTGCGTAAAAAGGGCCAACGAAGGACGTCTTTCTCTTGTAATGTGAAGTGGAAAAAAACAAAGGTGAAGTAGTTCCTTGGTTTTGTAGACAGTAGGGGAATAGTTCTATTTTGATATTTGTGTTTGTACCATGCTCCGCTGCCATCATTTCCAGGGTCTCTAGGCACTCTGCAAGTCCTGAAAGAGGGGAGGGTGCAGGTGGGTGAGGTTAGTGGGGAGAGCGGGGAACATGCAAGCTAACTTTGCTGTTGTGTTGATGGGTGCAGGGGAGTGCTTGAGGGGATGCAACTTCACTTTTCTCTCATTGTGACTGTCAGAGCCTGCTCCCCCCCCCTCTCTCTCTCTCTCTCTCTCTCTCTCTCCCCCTCTGGCTCCCTCTCTCTCTCTCACACATAGATACATTTACCCTGTCTGCCACAGAGCTCTGGGAATTGACAAATGTGCAACGGGGGAAGTGTAGAGACTCCACTCATTACCATATGCTAGGTGCTAAGGCTTATGGGAGGCAAGATGTTTTGGATAAGAGAAGCAGATCCCTGAGACATGAGGACCCCTTACCCCCATTCAGCTGCCATAGTACATAGGTTGGCAGGCTTGTCCCTGAGTCAAACCTCACTCTAATTTCCTCAGGTACTGCGCTGAGTGTCCAACTCAGACATTTGCCCGCCAGGGCAAAGCCCGCCAGGCGTTTGTAAGGCGTTCGTAAGGCGATCGGGGCAGGGGCCAGAATTTCTGGCTCTTTTGCCCAGAAATCTATTCCGGTGTCTTCTGCAGTCCTCAAACTCTTCTGACACTGCACACACAGCCAAAGGACAGAATGAAATGGAATGAAATCCCCTGCCGCGCCATTCCCCTGGTTTTGTAGCTGTTCCATAACTTCAGTTTCAGAATGATGTTGAAATACTGCCAGTGGTTCTTCGTGGTGAAATGAGGAGCAGGACAGATAAAAGGTGGAGACTGAATACCTTAAAGTGCCCCATGAAGCTTGGTGTCCCATCCGTTGGGCCTAGAGGGGTGCTGTATCTGCAGGAAGGTAAGGAGAAGCATGCTGACATTAATGGGAGAGGTTTGGGGCAGGGGGATAGGACGGCGATCCAGTAACAAATCAATCTGGAAGAGGCCCTTCAGGGTGTCCAGTATGTGTGATGCAGAGGGATAGCTCTGCTGTCCAAAGCCTAACTCTTTACAGTGCAGTATGTGCAATTTGGGAGGCTTGCTTTGCTGTCGGAAGCCAGACCATGTGTGAGTGAAGCTTGCAGTCTTGTTGCGCCCATTCTCTGTGACAGGAGTTTGTCCTGCTGCACCCGTTCAGTAGGAGGGAAGCCCATGCTGTAGCACTGGGTGAGTGAAGCTTCCCCTGCTGTTGCCCTGGCCGCACATGTCATGTAGTGTGACACTCGGATGTCTGTTAAAGCTGTGACTGTGAAGCAGATTTGTCAGGGCCCTGCACTGTTCCTGGTTCATCCTTGATGCCTCGGCAATATGCTGAGGAGGGTTTTAGTGGAGCTAGACATGTGAACAGCATGTCCCAAATGGCATGACACATGTTGATTTTGTATATGTAGAGAGCTTAAAATGGTTTGTAGGAGTCATCAAGAAGGAAAGGACATTCCAATAAAACGCCCTTTCCTGCTCTGAGCCTCAGCCCTGGGGCCCCGGGGCCCCGGGGGGTCGAGCTCTGGAGCAGCTCTGCAGAAGCCGAGCTGAGGTGTGCCTTTGCCTTGCAAGCTCCCAGCCCTGGGCCCAGGCCCCAGCGGCGGGGGAGGGGAGGCTGTCATTTCACAATGCTCTGCCCAGCCTGAGGGTTCCGTTGGCACGGCGACGGCAGCAGGTGAGCCCTGGAGCAGGGGGCTTGGAGAGGTCAAGGCAGACAGAGCTGGGAGCCCCAGGAACAGGACCCAGGCCAGTGGAGGTGGCTCAGCTGAGCCCACCTGACGGCTCGAGGCCACTCCTCACAGGGCCTCTGCTGCTGTCAGAAGCCCTGGGGCCCTGCTACTGGCGGAGGAAGCCTTCAGGCCTCAAAGGGCACCGGCCTTCTCTGAGGCCTGTGACTGGGCTCAAAAACAGAACATGTGAAAAACAGGGGCCAGACACTGCACTGAAGAAAGGTAGGTTAAGGTGTGAAAACAAAAGCACCAAGAAGAAAGGAAAAAGCATAGCTCTTAACACACCCTCATCTGGACTTTGTGGCCAGTCCCTGTAGATTCATTTTCAGTCCCCTAGTCAAGGCTAGGGGTGGGCAAAGGTACCCTCACTACTGGTGGAACAATATTGCCTAAATTCGCCTCCAGCTCTGTTCTGCCTGCAGGGACATTTTTTAGCTGTTGTGCCAATTTTCTATGCAGATTTTGCTTCCTGAAATGTGTTTTTTCCCTGAAATATCATGTTTTTGACCGCGTAAACTAAATTTAATGGAAAAAATCAATGTCTTCTGGCAAACCATCTGAAATGCTGTTTTTTTCACAAACTATCTGTTTTCAGTCTGAAACTTCGTGTGGCCACCAAAAAACATTTCCCATAAAAAACAGAATTTCAGGGAGAAAGAGCCTGAAATTGGCAATTTCTCTCTGTGGGCAGAGCAGGCGAAGTGGCAGAATTTGCCCAGAATTCTGCATTTTTTCTGCTGAGCAAATTATCGGCCGTTTCGACCACCCCCTAGTCAAGGCCATGATATCTATGGACTTCAAGGGAAAGACACTTGCAGCACACAATCATCACCGTTCTAACACCTTCTCTATTTCCATTGACTTCATTGGGATCACCCACCCAAATATATAGCTCTGGAAATGTGTAAACCGAATGGTAGTGCGTAAAAAGGGCCAACGAAGGACGTCTTTCTCTTGTAATGTGAAGTGGAAAAAAACAAAGGTGAAGTAGTTCCTTGGTTTTGTAGACAGTAGGGGAATAGTTCTATTTTGATATTTGTGTTTGTACCATGCTCCGCTGCCATCATTTCCAGGGTCTCTAGGCACTCTGCAAGTCCTGAAAGAGGGGAGGGTGCAGGTGGGTGAGGTTAGTGGGGAGAGCGGGGAACATGCAAGCTAACTTTGCTGTTGTGTTGATGGGTGCAGGGGAGTGCTTGAGGGGATGCAACTTCACTTTTCTCTCATTGTGACTGTCAGAGCCTGCTCCCCCCCCCCTCTCTCTCTCTCTCTCTCTCTCTCTCTCCCCCTCTGGCTCCCTCTCTCTCTCTCACACATAGATACATTTACCCTGTCTGCCACAGAGCTCTGGGAATTGACAAATGTGCAACGGGGGAAGTGTAGAGACTCCACTCATTACCATATGCTAGGTGCTAAGGCTTATGGGAGGCAAGATGTTTTGGATAAGAGAAGCAGATCCCTGAGACATGAGGACCCCTTACCCCCATTCAGCTGCCATAGTACATAGGTTGGCAGGCTTGTCCCTGAGTCAAACCTCACTCTAATTTCCTCAGGTACTGCGCTGAGTGTCCAACTCAGACATTTGCCCGCCAGGGCAAAGCCCGCCAGGCGTTTGTAAGGCGTTCGTAAGGCGATCGGGGCAGGGGCCAGAATTTCTGGCTCTTTTGCCCAGAAATCTATTCCGGTGTCTTCTGCAGTCCTCAAACTCTTCTGACACTGCACACACAGCCAAAGGACAGAATGAAATGGAATGAAATCCCCTGCCGCGCCATTCCCCTGGTTTTGTAGCTGTTCCATAACTTCAGTTTCAGAATGATGTTGAAATACTGCCAGTGGTTCTTCGTGGTGAAATGAGGAGCAGGACAGATAAAAGGTGGAGACTGAATACCTTAAAGTGCCCCATGAAGCTTGGTGTCCCATCCGTTGGGCCTAGAGGGGTGCTGTATCTGCAGGAAGGTAAGGAGAAGCATGCTGACATTAATGGGAGAGGTTTGGGGCAGGGGGATAGGACGGCGATCCAGTAACAAATCAATCTGGAAGAGGCCCTTCAGGGTGTCCAGTATGTGTGATGCAGAGGGATAGCTCTGCTGTCCAAAGCCTAACTCTTTACAGTGCAGTATGTGCAATTTGGGAGGCTTGCTTTGCTGTCGGAAGCCAGACCATGTGTGAGTGAAGCTTGCAGTCTTGTTGCGCCCATTCTCTGTGACAGGAGTTTGTCCTGCTGCACCCGTTCAGTAGGAGGGAAGCCCATGCTGTAGCACTGGGTGAGTGAAGCTTCCCCTGCTGTTGCCCTGGCCGCACATGTCATGTAGTGTGACACTCGGATGTCTGTTAAAGCTGTGACTGTGAAGCAGATTTGTCAGGGCCCTGCACTGTTCCTGGTTCATCCTTGATGCCTCGGCAATATGCTGAGGAGGGTTTTAGTGGAGCTAGACATGTGAACAGCATGTCCCAAATGGCATGACACATGTTGATTTTGTATATGTAGAGAGCTTAAAATGGTTGTAGGAGTCATCAAGAAGGAAAGGACATTCCAATAAAACGCCCTTTCCTGCTCTGAGCCTCAGCCCTGGGGCCCCGGGGCCCCGGGGGGTCGAGCTCTGGAGCAGCTCTGCAGAAGCCGAGCTGAGGTGTGCCTTTGCCCTTTGCCCAGGCCCCAGCGGCGGGGGAGGGGAGGCTGTCATTTCACAATGCTCTGCCCAGCCTGAGGGTTCCGTTGGCACGGCGACGGCAGCAGGTGAGCCCTGGAGCAGGGGGCTTGGAGAGGTCAAGGCAGACAGAGCTGGGAGCCCCAGGAACAGGACCCAGGCCAGTGGAGGTGGCTCAGCTGAGCCCACCTGACGGCTCGAGGCCACTCCTCACAGGGCCTCTGCTGCTGTCAGAAGCCCTGGGGCCCTGCTACTGGCGGAGGAAGCCTTCAGGCCTCAAAGGGCACCGGCCTTCTCTGAGGCCTGTGACTGGGCTCAAAAACAGAACATGTGAAAAACAGGGGCCAGACACTGCACTGAAGAAAGGTAGGTTAAGGTGTGAAAACAAAAGCACCAAGAAGAAAGGAAAAAGCATAGCTCTTAACACACCCTCATCTGGACTTTGTGGCCAGTCCCTGTAGATTCATTTTCAGTCCCCTAGTCAAGGCTAGGGGTGGGCAAAGGTACCCTCACTACTGGTGGAACAATATTGCCTAAATTCGCCTCCAGCTCTGTTCTGCCTGCAGGGACATTTTTTAGCTGTTGTGCCAATTTTCTATGCAGATTTTGCTTCCTGAAATGTGTTTTTTCCCTGAAATATCATGTTTTTGACCGCGTAAACTAAATTTAATGGAAAAAATCAATGTCTTCTGGCAAACCATCTGAAATGCTGTTTTTTTCACAAACTATCTGTTTTCAGTCTGAAACTTCGTGTGGCCACCAAAAAACATTTCCCATAAAAAACAGAATTTCAGGGAGAAAGAGCCTGAAATTGGCAATTTCTCTCTGTGGGCAGAGCAGGCGAAGTGGCAGAATTTGCCCAGAATTCTGCATTTTTTCTGCTGAGCAAATTATCGGCCGTTTCGACCACCCCCTAGTCAAGGCCATGATATCTATGGACTTCAAGGGAAAGACACTTGCAGCACACAATCATCACCGTTCTAACACCTTCTCTATTTCCATTGACTTCATTGGGATCACCCACCCAAATATATAGCTCTGGAAATGTGTAAACCGAATGGTAGTGCGTAAAAAGGGCCAACGAAGGACGTCTTTCTCTTGTAATGTGAAGTGGAAAAAAACAAAGGTGAAGTAGTTCCTTGGTTTTGTAGACAGTAGGGGAATAGTTCTATTTTGATATTTGTGTTTGTACCATGCTCCGCTGCCATCATTTCCAGGGTCTCTAGGCACTCTGCAAGTCCTGAAAGAGGGGAGGGTGCAGGTGGGTGAGGTTAGTGGGGAGAGCGGGGAACATGCAAGCTAACTTTGCTGTTGTGTTGATGGGTGCAGGGGAGTGCTTGAGGGGATGCAACTTCACTTTTCTCTCATTGTGACTGTCAGAGCCTGCTCCCCCCCCCCTCTCTCTCTCTCTCTCTCTCTCTCTCTCCCCCTCTGGCTCCCTCTCTCTCTCTCACACATAGATACATTTACCCTGTCTGCCACAGAGCTCTGGGAATTGACAAATGTGCAACGGGGGAAGTGTAGAGACTCCACTCATTACCATATGCTAGGTGCTAAGGCTTATGGGAGGCAAGATGTTTTGGATAAGAGAAGCAGATCCCTGAGACATGAGGACCCCTTACCCCCATTCAGCTGCCATAGTACATAGGTTGGCAGGCTTGTCCCTGAGTCAAACCTCACTCTAATTTCCTCAGGTACTGCGCTGAGTGTCCAACTCAGACATTTGCCCGCCAGGGCAAAGCCCGCCAGGCGTTTGTAAGGCGTTCGTAAGGCGATCGGGGCAGGGGCCAGAATTTCTGGCTCTTTTGCCCAGAAATCTATTCCGGTGTCTTCTGCAGTCCTCAAACTCTTCTGACACTGCACACACAGCCAAAGGACAGAATGAAATGGAATGAAATCCCCTGCCGCGCCATTCCCCTGGTTTTGTAGCTGTTCCATAACTTCAGTTTCAGAATGATGTTGAAATACTGCCAGTGGTTCTTCGTGGTGAAATGAGGAGCAGGACAGATAAAAGGTGGAGACTGAATACCTTAAAGTGCCCCATGAAGCTTGGTGTCCCATCCGTTGGGCCTAGAGGGGTGCTGTATCTGCAGGAAGGTAAGGAGAAGCATGCTGACATTAATGGGAGAGGTTTGGGGCAGGGGGATAGGACGGCGATCCAGTAACAAATCAATCTGGAAGAGGCCCTTCAGGGTGTCCAGTATGTGTGATGCAGAGGGATAGCTCTGCTGTCCAAAGCCTAACTCTTTACAGTGCAGTATGTGCAATTTGGGAGGCTTGCTTTGCTGTCGGAAGCCAGACCATGTGTGAGTGAAGCTTGCAGTCTTGTTGCGCCCATTCTCTGTGACAGGAGTTTGTCCTGCTGCACCCGTTCAGTAGGAGGGAAGCCCATGCTGTAGCACTGGGTGAGTGAAGCTTCCCCTGCTGTTGCCCTGGCCGCACATGTCATGTAGTGTGACACTCGGATGTCTGTTAAAGCTGTGACTGTGAAGCAGATTTGTCAGGGCCCTGCACTGTTCCTGGTTCATCCTTGATGCCTCGGCAATATGCTGAGGAGGGTTTTAGTGGAGCTAGACATGTGAACAGCATGTCCCAAATGGCATGACACATGTTGATTTTGTATATGTAGAGAGCTTAAAATGGTTTGTAGGAGTCATCAAGAAGGAAAGGACATTCCAATAAAACGCCCTTTCCTGCTCTGAGCCTCAGCCCTGGGGCCCCGGGGCCCCGGGGGGTCGAGCTCTGGAGCAGCCCTGCAGAAGCCGAGCTGAGGTGTGCCTTTGCCTTGCAAGCTCCCAGCCCTGGGCCCAGGCCCCAGCGGCGGGGGAGGGGAGGCTGTCATTTCACAATGCTCTGCCCAGCCTGAGGGTTCCGTTGGCACGGCGACGGCAGCAGGTGAGCCCTGGAGCAGGGGGCTTGGAGAGGTCAAGGCAGACAGAGCTGGGAGCCCCAGGAACAGGACCCAGGCCAGTGGAGGTGGCTCAGCTGAGCCCACCTGACGGCTCGAGGCCACTCCTCACAGGGCCTCTGCTGCTGTCAGAAGCCCTGGGGCCCTGCTACTGGCGGAGGAAGCCTTCAGGCCTCAAAGGGCACCGGCCTTCTCTGAGGCCTGTGACTGGGCTCAAAAACAGAACATGTGAAAAACAGGGGCCAGACACTGCACTGAAGAAAGGTAGGTTAAGGTGTGAAAACAAAAGCACCAAGAAGAAAGGAAAAAGCATAGCTCTTAACACACCCTCATCTGGACTTTGTGGCCAGTCCCTGTAGATTCATTTTCAGTCCCCTAGTCAAGGCTAGGGGTGGGCAAAGGTACCCTCACTACTGGTGGAACAATATTGCCTAAATTCGCCTCCAGCTCTGTTCTGCCTGCAGGGACATTTTTTAGCTGTTGTGCCAATTTTCTATGCAGATTTTGCTTCCTGAAATGTGTTTTTTCCCTGAAATATCATGTTTTTGACCGCGTAAACTAAATTTAATGGAAAAAATCAATGTCTTCTGGCAAACCATCTGAAATGCTGTTTTTTTCACAAACTATCTGTTTTCAGTCTGAAACTTCGTGTGGCCACCAAAAAACATTTCCCATAAAAAACAGAATTTCAGGGAGAAAGAGCCTGAAATTGGCAATTTCTCTCTGTGGGCAGAGCAGGCGAAGTGGCAGAATTTGCCCAGAATTCTGCATTTTTTCTGCTGAGCAAATTATCGGCCGTTTCGACCACCCCCTAGTCAAGGCCATGATATCTATGGACTTCAAGGGAAAGACACTTGCAGCACACAATCATCACCGTTCTAACACCTTCTCTATTTCCATTGACTTCATTGGGATCACCCACCCAAATATATAGCTCTGGAAATGTGTAAACCGAATGGTAGTGCGTAAAAAGGGCCAACGAAGGACGTCTTTCTCTTGTAATGTGAAGTGGAAAAAAACAAAGGTGAAGTAGTTCCTTGGTTTTGTAGACAGTAGGGGAATAGTTCTATTTTGATATTTGTGTTTGTACCATGCTCCGCTGCCATCATTTCCAGGGTCTCTAGGCACTCTGCAAGTCCTGAAAGAGGGGAGGGTGCAGGTGGGTGAGGTTAGTGGGGAGAGCGGGGAACATGCAAGCTAACTTTGCTGTTGTGTTGATGGGTGCAGGGGAGTGCTTGAGGGGATGCAACTTCACTTTTCTCTCATTGTGACTGTCAGAGCCTGCTCCCCCCCCCCTCTCTCTCTCTCTCTCTCTCTCTCTCTCCCCCTCTGGCTCCCTCTCTCTCTCTCACACATAGATACATTTACCCTGTCTGCCACAGAGCTCTGGGAATTGACAAATGTGCAACGGGGGAAGTGTAGAGACTCCACTCATTACCATATGCTAGGTGCTAAGGCTTATGGGAGGCAAGATGTTTTGGATAAGAGAAGCAGATCCCTGAGACATGAGGACCCCTTACCCCCATTCAGCTGCCATAGTACATAGGTTGGCAGGCTTGTCCCTGAGTCAAACCTCACTCTAATTTCCTCAGGTACTGCGCTGAGTGTCCAACTCAGACATTTGCCCGCCAGGGCAAAGCCCGCCAGGCGTTTGTAAGGCGTTCGTAAGGCGATCGGGGCAGGGGCCAGAATTTCTGGCTCTTTTGCCCAGAAATCTATTCCGGTGTCTTCTGCAGTCCTCAAACTCTTCTGACACTGCACACACAGCCAAAGGACAGAATGAAATGGAATGAAATCCCCTGCCGCGCCATTCCCCTGGTTTTGTAGCTGTTCCATAACTTCAGTTTCAGAATGATGTTGAAATACTGCCAGTGGTTCTTCGTGGTGAAATGAGGAGCAGGACAGATAAAAGGTGGAGACTGAATACCTTAAAGTGCCCCATGAAGCTTGGTGTCCCATCCGTTGGGCCTAGAGGGGTGCTGTATCTGCAGGAAGGTAAGGAGAAGCATGCTGACATTAATGGGAGAGGTTTGGGGCAGGGGGATAGGACGGCGATCCAGTAACAAATCAATCTGGAAGAGGCCCTTCAGGGTGTCCAGTATGTGTGATGCAGAGGGATAGCTCTGCTGTCCAAAGCCTAACTCTTTACAGTGCAGTATGTGCAATTTGGGAGGCTTGCTTTGCTGTCGGAAGCCAGACCATGTGTGAGTGAAGCTTGCAGTCTTGTTGCGCCCATTCTCTGTGACAGGAGTTTGTCCTGCTGCACCCGTTCAGTAGGAGGGAAGCCCATGCTGTAGCACTGGGTGAGTGAAGCTTCCCCTGCTGTTGCCCTGGCCGCACATGTCATGTAGTGTGACACTCGGATGTCTGTTAAAGCTGTGACTGTGAAGCAGATTTGTCAGGGCCCTGCACTGTTCCTGGTTCATCCTTGATGCCTCGGCAATATGCTGAGGAGGGTTTTAGTGGAGCTAGACATGTGAACAGCATGTCCCAAATGGCATGACACATGTTGATTTTGTATATGTAGAGAGCTTAAAATGGTTTGTAGGAGTCATCAAGAAGGAAAGGACATTCCAATAAAACGCCCTTTCCTGCTCTGAGCCTCAGCCCTGGGGCCCCGGGGCCCCGGGGGGTCGAGCTCTGGAGCAGCCCTGCAGAAGCCGAGCTGAGGTGTGCCTTTGCCTTGCAAGCTCCCAGCCCTGGGCCCAGGCCCCAGCGGCGGGGGAGGGGAGGCTGTCATTTCACAATGCTCTGCCCAGCCTGAGGGTTCCGTTGGCACGGCCAGCAGGTGAGCCCTGGAGCAGGGGGCTTGGAGAGGGTCAAGGCAGACAGAGCTGGGAGCCCCCAGGAAACAGGACCCCAGGCCAGTGGAGGTGGCTCAGCTGAGCCCACCTGACGGCTCGAGGCCACTCCTCACAGGGCCTCTGCTGCTGTCAGAAGCCCTGGGGCCCTGCTACTGGCGGAGGAAGCCTTCAGGCCTCAAAGGGCACCGGCCTTCTCTGAGGCCTGTGACTGGGCTCAAAAAACAGAACATGTGAAAAACAGGGGCCAGACACTGCACTGAAGAAAGGTAGGTTAAGGTGTGAAAACAAAAGCACCAAGAAGAAAGGAAAAAGCATAGCTCTTAACACACCCTCATCTGGACTTTGTGGCCAGTCCCTGTAGATTCATTTTCAGTCCCCTAGTCAAGGCTAGGGGTGGGCAAAGGTACCCTCACTACTGGTGGAACAATATTGCCTAAATTCGCCTCCAGCTCTGTTCTGCCTGCAGGGACATTTTTTAGCTGTTGTGCCAATTTTCTATGCAGATTTTGCTTCCTGAAATGTGTTTTTTCCCTGAAATATCATGTTTTTGACCGCGTAAACTAAATTTAATGGAAAAAATCAATGTCTTCTGGCAAACCATCTGAAATGCTGTTTTTTTCACAAACTATCTGTTTTCAGTCTGAAACTTCGTGTGGCCACCAAAAAACATTTCCCATAAAAAACAGAATTTCAGGGAGAAAGAGCCTGAAATTGGCAATTTCTCTCTGTGGGCAGAGCAGGCGAAGTGGCAGAATTTGCCCAGAATTCTGCATTTTTTCTGCTGAGCAAATTATCGGCCGTTTCGACCACCCCCTAGTCAAGGCCATGATATCTATGGACTTCAAGGGAAAGACACTTGCAGCACACAATCATCACCGTTCTAACACCTTCTCTATTTCCATTGACTTCATTGGGATCACCCACCCAAATATATAGCTCTGGAAATGTGTAAACCGAATGGTAGTGCGTAAAAAGGGCCAACGAAGGACGTCTTTCTCTTGTAATGTGAAGTGGAAAAAAACAAAGGTGAAGTAGTTCCTTGGTTTTGTAGACAGTAGGGGAATAGTTCTATTTTGATATTTGTGTTTGTACCATGCTCCGCTGCCATCATTTCCAGGGTCTCTAGGCACTCTGCAAGTCCTGAAAGAGGGGAGGGTGCAGGTGGGTGAGGTTAGTGGGGAGAGCGGGGAACATGCAAGCTAACTTTGCTGTTGTGTTGATGGGTGCAGGGGAGTGCTTGAGGGGATGCAACTTCACTTTTCTCTCATTGTGACTGTCAGAGCCTGCTCCCCCCCCCCTCTCTCTCTCTCTCTCTCTCTCTCTCTCCCCCTCTGGCTCCCTCTCTCTCTCTCACACATAGATACATTTACCCTGTCTGCCACAGAGCTCTGGGAATTGACAAATGTGCAACGGGGGAAGTGTAGAGACTCCACTCATTACCATATGCTAGGTGCTAAGGCTTATGGGAGGCAAGATGTTTTGGATAAGAGAAGCAGATCCCTGAGACATGAGGACCCCTTACCCCCATTCAGCTGCCATAGTACATAGGTTGGCAGGCTTGTCCCTGAGTCAAACCTCACTCTAATTTCCTCAGGTACTGCGCTGAGTGTCCAACTCAGACATTTGCCCGCCAGGGCAAAGCCCGCCAGGCGTTTGTAAGGCGTTCGTAAGGCGATCGGGGCAGGGGCCAGAATTTCTGGCTCTTTTGCCCAGAAATCTATTCCGGTGTCTTCTGCAGTCCTCAAACTCTTCTGACACTGCACACACAGCCAAAGGACAGAATGAAATGGAATGAAATCCCCTGCCGCGCCATTCCCCTGGTTTTGTAGCTGTTCCATAACTTCAGTTTCAGAATGATGTTGAAATACTGCCAGTGGTTCTTCGTGGTGAAATGAGGAGCAGGACAGATAAAAGGTGGAGACTGAATACCTTAAAGTGCCCCATGAAGCTTGGTGTCCCATCCGTTGGGCCTAGAGGGGTGCTGTATCTGCAGGAAGGTAAGGAGAAGCATGCTGACATTAATGGGAGAGGTTTGGGGCAGGGGGATAGGACGGCGATCCAGTAACAAATCAATCTGGAAGAGGCCCTTCAGGGTGTCCAGTATGTGTGATGCAGAGGGATAGCTCTGCTGTCCAAAGCCTAACTCTTTACAGTGCAGTATGTGCAATTTGGGAGGCTTGCTTTGCTGTCGGAAGCCAGACCATGTGTGAGTGAAGCTTGCAGTCTTGTTGCGCCCATTCTCTGTGACAGGAGTTTGTCCTGCTGCACCCGTTCAGTAGGAGGGAAGCCCATGCTGTAGCACTGGGTGAGTGAAGCTTCCCCTGCTGTTGCCCTGGCCGCACATGTCATGTAGTGTGACACTCGGATGTCTGTTAAAGCTGTGACTGTGAAGCAGATTTGTCAGGGCCCTGCACTGTTCCTGGTTCATCCTTGATGCCTCGGCAATATGCTGAGGAGGGTTTTAGTGGAGCTAGACATGTGAACAGCATGTCCCAAATGGCATGACACATGTTGATTTTGTATATGTAGAGAGCTTAAAATGGTTTGTAGGAGTCATCAAGAAGGAAAGGACATTCCAATAAAACGCCCTTTCCTGCTCTGAGCCTCAGCCCTGGGGCCCCGGGGCCCCGGGGGGTCGAGCTCTGGAGCAGCTCTGCAGAAGCCGAGCTGAGGTGTGCCTTTGCCTTGCAAGCTCCCAGCCCTGGGCCCAGGCCCCAGCGGCGGGGGAGGGGAGGCTGTCATTTCACAATGCTCTGCCCAGCCTGAGGGTTCCGTTGGCACGGCGACGGCAGCAGGTGAGCCCTGGAGCAGGGGGCTTGGAGAGGTCAAGGCAGACAGAGCTGGGAGCCCCAGGAACAGGACCCAGGCCAGTGGAGGTGGCTCAGCTGAGCCCACCTGACGGCTCGAGGCCACTCCTCACAGGGCCTCTGCTGCTGTCAGAAGCCCTGGGGCCCTGCTACTGGCGGAGGAAGCCTTCAGGCCTCAAAGGGCACCGGCCTTCTCTGAGGCCTGTGACTGGGCTCAAAAACAGAACATGTGAAAAACAGGGGCCAGACACTGCACTGAAGAAAGGTAGGTTAAGGTGTGAAAACAAAAGCACCAAGAAGAAAGGAAAAAGCATAGCTCTTAACACACCCTCATCTGGACTTTGTGGCCAGTCCCTGTAGATTCATTTTCAGTCCCCTAGTCAAGGCTAGGGGTGGGCAAAGGTACCCTCACTACTGGTGGAACAATATTGCCTAAATTCGCCTCCAGCTCTGTTCTGCCTGCAGGGACATTTTTTAGCTGTTGTGCCAATTTTCTATGCAGATTTTGCTTCCTGAAATGTGTTTTTTCCCTGAAATATCATGTTTTTGACCGCGTAAACTAAATTTAATGGAAAAAATCAATGTCTTCTGGCAAACCATCTGAAATGCTGTTTTTTTCACAAACTATCTGTTTTCAGTCTGAAACTTCGTGTGGCCACCAAAAAACATTTCCCATAAAAAACAGAATTTCAGGGAGAAAGAGCCTGAAATTGGCAATTTCTCTCTGTGGGCAGAGCAGGCGAAGTGGCAGAATTTGCCCAGAATTCTGCATTTTTTCTGCTGAGCAAATTATCGGCCGTTTCGACCACCCCCTAGTCAAGGCCATGATATCTATGGACTTCAAGGGAAAGACACTTGCAGCACACAATCATCACCGTTCTAACACCTTCTCTATTTCCATTGACTTCATTGGGATCACCCACCCAAATATATAGCTCTGGAAATGTGTAAACCGAATGGTAGTGCGTAAAAAGGGCCAACGAAGGACGTCTTTCTCTTGTAATGTGAAGTGGAAAAAAACAAAGGTGAAGTAGTTCCTTGGTTTTGTAGACAGTAGGGGAATAGTTCTATTTTGATATTTGTGTTTGTACCATGCTCCGCTGCCATCATTTCCAGGGTCTCTAGGCACTCTGCAAGTCCTGAAAGAGGGGAGGGTGCAGGTGGGTGAGGTTAGTGGGGAGAGCGGGGAACATGCAAGCTAACTTTGCTGTTGTGTTGATGGGTGCAGGGGAGTGCTTGAGGGGATGCAACTTCACTTTTCTCTCATTGTGACTGTCAGAGCCTGCTCCCCCCCCCCTCTCTCTCTCTCTCTCTCTCTCTCTCTCCCCCTCTGGCTCCCTCTCTCTCTCTCACACATAGATACATTTACCCTGTCTGCCACAGAGCTCTGGGAATTGACAAATGTGCAACGGGGGAAGTGTAGAGACTCCACTCATTACCATATGCTAGGTGCTAAGGCTTATGGGAGGCAAGATGTTTTGGATAAGAGAAGCAGATCCCTGAGACATGAGGACCCCTTACCCCCATTCAGCTGCCATAGTACATAGGTTGGCAGGCTTGTCCCTGAGTCAAACCTCACTCTAATTTCCTCAGGTACTGCGCTGAGTGTCCAACTCAGACATTTGCCCGCCAGGGCAAAGCCCGCCAGGCGTTTGTAAGGCGTTCGTAAGGCGATCGGGGCAGGGGCCAGAATTTCTGGCTCTTTTGCCCAGAAATCTATTCCGGTGTCTTCTGCAGTCCTCAAACTCTTCTGACACTGCACACACAGCCAAAGGACAGAATGAAATGGAATGAAATCCCCTGCCGCGCCATTCCCCTGGTTTTGTAGCTGTTCCATAACTTCAGTTTCAGAATGATGTTGAAATACTGCCAGTGGTTCTTCGTGGTGAAATGAGGAGCAGGACAGATAAAAGGTGGAGACTGAATACCTTAAAGTGCCCCATGAAGCTTGGTGTCCCATCCGTTGGGCCTAGAGGGGTGCTGTATCTGCAGGAAGGTAAGGAGAAGCATGCTGACATTAATGGGAGAGGTTTGGGGCAGGGGGATAGGACGGCGATCCAGTAACAAATCAATCTGGAAGAGGCCCTTCAGGGTGTCCAGTATGTGTGATGCAGAGGGATAGCTCTGCTGTCCAAAGCCTAACTCTTTACAGTGCAGTATGTGCAATTTGGGAGGCTTGCTTTGCTGTCGGAAGCCAGACCATGTGTGAGTGAAGCTTGCAGTCTTGTTGCGCCCATTCTCTGTGACAGGAGTTTGTCCTGCTGCACCCGTTCAGTAGGAGGGAAGCCCATGCTGTAGCACTGGGTGAGTGAAGCTTCCCCTGCTGTTGCCCTGGCCGCACATGTCATGTAGTGTGACACTCGGATGTCTGTTAAAGCTGTGACTGTGAAGCAGATTTGTCAGGGCCCTGCACTGTTCCTGGTTCATCCTTGATGCCTCGGCAATATGCTGAGGAGGGTTTTAGTGGAGCTAGACATGTGAACAGCATGTCCCAAATGGCATGACACATGTTGATTTTGTATATGTAGAGAGCTTAAAATGGTTTGTAGGAGTCATCAAGAAGGAAAGGACATTCCAATAAAACGCCCTTTCCTGCTCTGAGCCTCAGCCCTGGGGCCCCGGGGCCCCGGGGGGTCGAGCTCTGGAGCAGCCCTGCAGAAGCCGAGCTGAGGTGTGCCTTTGCCTTGCAAGCTCCCAGCCCTGGGCCCAGGCCCCAGCGGCGGGGGAGGGGAGGCTGTCATTTCACAATGCTCTGCCCAGCCTGAGGGTTCCGTTGGCACGGCGACGGCAGCAGGTGAGCCCTGGAGCAGGGGGCTTGGAGAGGTCAAGGCAGACAGAGCTGGGAGCCCCAGGAACAGGACCCAGGCCAGTGGAGGTGGCTCAGCTGAGCCCACCTGACGGCTCGAGGCCACTCCTCACAGGGCCTCTGCTGCTGTCAGAAGCCCTGGGGCCCTGCTACTGGCGGAGGAAGCCTTCAGGCCTCAAAGGGCACCGGCCTTCTCTGAGGCCTGTGACTGGGCTCAAAAACAGAACATGTGAAAAACAGGGGCCAGACACTGCACTGAAGAAAGGTAGGTTAAGGTGTGAAAACAAAAGCACCAAGAAGAAAGGAAAAAGCATAGCTCTTAACACACCCTCATCTGGACTTTGTGGCCAGTCCCTGTAGATTCATTTTCAGTCCCCTAGTCAAGGCTAGGGGTGGGCAAAGGTACCCTCACTACTGGTGGAACAATATTGCCTAAATTCGCCTCCAGCTCTGTTCTGCCTGCAGGGACATTTTTTAGCTGTTGTGCCAATTTTCTATGCAGATTTTGCTTCCTGAAATGTGTTTTTTCCCTGAAATATCATGTTTTTGACCGCGTAAACTAAATTTAATGGAAAAAATCAATGTCTTCTGGCAAACCATCTGAAATGCTGTTTTTTTCACAAACTATCTGTTTTCAGTCTGAAACTTCGTGTGGCCACCAAAAAACATTTCCCATAAAAAACAGAATTTCAGGGAGAAAGAGCCTGAAATTGGCAATTTCTCTCTGTGGGCAGAGCAGGCGAAGTGGCAGAATTTGCCCAGAATTCTGCATTTTTTCTGCTGAGCAAATTATCGGCCGTTTCGACCACCCCCTAGTCAAGGCCATGATATCTATGGACTTCAAGGGAAAGACACTTGCAGCACACAATCATCACCGTTCTAACACCTTCTCTATTTCCATTGACTTCATTGGGATCACCCACCCAAATATATAGCTCTGGAAATGTGTAAACCGAATGGTAGTGCGTAAAAAGGGCCAACGAAGGACGTCTTTCTCTTGTAATGTGAAGTGGAAAAAAACAAAGGTGAAGTAGTTCCTTGGTTTTGTAGACAGTAGGGGAATAGTTCTATTTTGATATTTGTGTTTGTACCATGCTCCGCTGCCATCATTTCCAGGGTCTCTAGGCACTCTGCAAGTCCTGAAAGAGGGGAGGGTGCAGGTGGGTGAGGTTAGTGGGGAGAGCGGGGAACATGCAAGCTAACTTTGCTGTTGTGTTGATGGGTGCAGGGGAGTGCTTGAGGGGATGCAACTTCACTTTTCTCTCATTGTGACTGTCAGAGCCTGCTCCCCCCCCCCTCTCTCTCTCTCTCTCTCTCTCTCTCTCCCCCTCTGGCTCCCTCTCTCTCTCTCACACATAGATACATTTACCCTGTCTGCCACAGAGCTCTGGGAATTGACAAATGTGCAACGGGGGAAGTGTAGAGACTCCACTCATTACCATATGCTAGGTGCTAAGGCTTATGGGAGGCAAGATGTTTTGGATAAGAGAAGCAGATCCCTGAGACATGAGGACCCCTTACCCCCATTCAGCTGCCATAGTACATAGGTTGGCAGGCTTGTCCCTGAGTCAAACCTCACTCTAATTTCCTCAGGTACTGCGCTGAGTGTCCAACTCAGACATTTGCCCGCCAGGGCAAAGCCCGCCAGGCGTTTGTAAGGCGTTCGTAAGGCGATCGGGGCAGGGGCCAGAATTTCTGGCTCTTTTGCCCAGAAATCTATTCCGGTGTCTTCTGCAGTCCTCAAACTCTTCTGACACTGCACACACAGCCAAAGGACAGAATGAAATGGAATGAAATCCCCTGCCGCGCCATTCCCCTGGTTTTGTAGCTGTTCCATAACTTCAGTTTCAGAATGATGTTGAAATACTGCCAGTGGTTCTTCGTGGTGAAATGAGGAGCAGGACAGATAAAAGGTGGAGACTGAATACCTTAAAGTGCCCCATGAAGCTTGGTGTCCCATCCGTTGGGCCTAGAGGGGTGCTGTATCTGCAGGAAGGTAAGGAGAAGCATGCTGACATTAATGGGAGAGGTTTGGGGCAGGGGGATAGGACGGCGATCCAGTAACAAATCAATCTGGAAGAGGCCCTTCAGGGTGTCCAGTATGTGTGATGCAGAGGGATAGCTCTGCTGTCCAAAGCCTAACTCTTTACAGTGCAGTATGTGCAATTTGGGAGGCTTGCTTTGCTGTCGGAAGCCAGACCATGTGTGAGTGAAGCTTGCAGTCTTGTTGCGCCCATTCTCTGTGACAGGAGTTTGTCCTGCTGCACCCGTTCAGTAGGAGGGAAGCCCATGCTGTAGCACTGGGTGAGTGAAGCTTCCCCTGCTGTTGCCCTGGCCGCACATGTCATGTAGTGTGACACTCGGATGTCTGTTAAAGCTGTGACTGTGAAGCAGATTTGTCAGGGCCCTGCACTGTTCCTGGTTCATCCTTGATGCCTCGGCAATATGCTGAGGAGGGTTTTAGTGGAGCTAGACATGTGAACAGCATGTCCCAAATGGCATGACACATGTTGATTTTGTATATGTAGAGAGCTTAAAATGGTTTGTAGGAGTCATCAAGAAGGAAAGGACATTCCAATAAAACGCCCTTTCCTGCTCTGAGCCTCAGCCCTGGGGCCCCGGGGCCCCGGGGGGTCGAGCTCTGGAGCAGCCCTGCAGAAGCCGAGCTGAGGTGTGCCTTTGCCTTGCAAGCTCCCAGCCCTGGGCCCAGGCCCCAGCGGCGGGGGAGGGGAGGCTGTCATTTCACAATGCTCTGCCCAGCCTGAGGGTTCCGTTGGCACGGCGACGGCAGCAGGTGAGCCCTGGAGCAGGGGGCTTGGAGAGGTCAAGGCAGACAGAGCTGGGAGCCCCAGGAACAGGACCCAGGCCAGTGGAGGTGGCTCAGCTGAGCCCACCTGACGGCTCGAGGCCACTCCTCACAGGGCCTCTGCTGCTGTCAGAAGCCCTGGGGCCCTGCTACTGGCGGAGGAAGCCTTCAGGCCTCAAAGGGCACCGGCCTTCTCTGAGGCCTGTGACTGGGCTCAAAAACAGAACATGTGAAAAACAGGGGCCAGACACTGCACTGAAGAAAGGTAGGTTAAGGTGTGAAAACAAAAGCACCAAGAAGAAAGGAAAAAGCATAGCTCTTAACACACCCTCATCTGGACTTTGTGGCCAGTCCCTGTAGATTCATTTTCAGTCCCCTAGTCAAGGCTAGGGGTGGGCAAAGGTACCCTCACTACTGGTGGAACAATATTGCCTAAATTCGCCTCCAGCTCTGTTCTGCCTGCAGGGACATTTTTTAGCTGTTGTGCCAATTTTCTATGCAGATTTTGCTTCCTGAAATGTGTTTTTTCCCTGAAATATCATGTTTTTGACCGCGTAAACTAAATTTAATGGAAAAAATCAATGTCTTCTGGCAAACCATCTGAAATGCTGTTTTTTTCACAAACTATCTGTTTTCAGTCTGAAACTTCGTGTGGCCACCAAAAAACATTTCCCATAAAAAACAGAATTTCAGGGAGAAAGAGCCTGAAATTGGCAATTTCTCTCTGTGGGCAGAGCAGGCGAAGTGGCAGAATTTGCCCAGAATTCTGCATTTTTTCTGCTGAGCAAATTATCGGCCGTTTCGACCACCCCCTAGTCAAGGCCATGATATCTATGGACTTCAAGGGAAAGACACTTGCAGCACACAATCATCACCGTTCTAACACCTTCTCTATTTCCATTGACTTCATTGGGATCACCCACCCAAATATATAGCTCTGGAAATGTGTAAACCGAATGGTAGTGCGTAAAAAGGGCCAACGAAGGACGTCTTTCTCTTGTAATGTGAAGTGGAAAAAAACAAAGGTGAAGTAGTTCCTTGGTTTTGTAGACAGTAGGGGAATAGTTCTATTTTGATATTTGTGTTTGTACCATGCTCCGCTGCCATCATTTCCAGGGTCTCTAGGCACTCTGCAAGTCCTGAAAGAGGGGAGGGTGCAGGTGGGTGAGGTTAGTGGGGAGAGCGGGGAACATGCAAGCTAACTTTGCTGTTGTGTTGATGGGTGCAGGGGAGTGCTTGAGGGGATGCAACTTCACTTTTCTCTCATTGTGACTGTCAGAGCCTGCTCCCCCCCCCCTCTCTCTCTCTCTCTCTCTCTCTCTCTCCCCCTCTGGCTCCCTCTCTCTCTCTCACACATAGATACATTTACCCTGTCTGCCACAGAGCTCTGGGAATTGACAAATGTGCAACGGGGGAAGTGTAGAGACTCCACTCATTACCATATGCTAGGTGCTAAGGCTTATGGGAGGCAAGATGTTTTGGATAAGAGAAGCAGATCCCTGAGACATGAGGACCCCTTACCCCCATTCAGCTGCCATAGTACATAGGTTGGCAGGCTTGTCCCTGAGTCAAACCTCACTCTAATTTCCTCAGGTACTGCGCTGAGTGTCCAACTCAGACATTTGCCCGCCAGGGCAAAGCCCGCCAGGCGTTTGTAAGGCGTTCGTAAGGCGATCGGGGCAGGGGCCAGAATTTCTGGCTCTTTTGCCCAGAAATCTATTCCGGTGTCTTCTGCAGTCCTCAAACTCTTCTGACACTGCACACACAGCCAAAGGACAGAATGAAATGGAATGAAATCCCCTGCCGCGCCATTCCCCTGGTTTTGTAGCTGTTCCATAACTTCAGTTTCAGAATGATGTTGAAATACTGCCAGTGGTTCTTCGTGGTGAAATGAGGAGCAGGACAGATAAAAGGTGGAGACTGAATACCTTAAAGTGCCCCATGAAGCTTGGTGTCCCATCCGTTGGGCCTAGAGGGGTGCTGTATCTGCAGGAAGGTAAGGAGAAGCATGCTGACATTAATGGGAGAGGTTTGGGGCAGGGGGATAGGACGGCGATCCAGTAACAAATCAATCTGGAAGAGGCCCTTCAGGGTGTCCAGTATGTGTGATGCAGAGGGATAGCTCTGCTGTCCAAAGCCTAACTCTTTACAGTGCAGTATGTGCAATTTGGGAGGCTTGCTTTGCTGTCGGAAGCCAGACCATGTGTGAGTGAAGCTTGCAGTCTTGTTGCGCCCATTCTCTGTGACAGGAGTTTGTCCTGCTGCACCCGTTCAGTAGGAGGGAAGCCCATGCTGTAGCACTGGGTGAGTGAAGCTTCCCCTGCTGTTGCCCTGGCCGCACATGTCATGTAGTGTGACACTCGGATGTCTGTTAAAGCTGTGACTGTGAAGCAGATTTGTCAGGGCCCTGCACTGTTCCTGGTTCATCCTTGATGCCTCGGCAATATGCTGAGGAGGGTTTTAGTGGAGCTAGACATGTGAACAGCATGTCCCAAATGGCATGACACATGTTGATTTTGTATATGTAGAGAGCTTAAAATGGTTTGTAGGAGTCATCAAGAAGGAAAGGACATTCCAATAAAACGCCCTTTCCTGCTCTGAGCCTCAGCCCTGGGGCCCCGGGGCCCCGGGGGGTCGAGCTCTGGAGCAGCCCTGCAGAAGCCGAGCTGAGGTGTGCCTTTGCCTTGCAAGCTCCCAGCCCTGGGCCCAGGCCCCAGCGGCGGGGGAGGGGAGGCTGTCATTTCACAATGCTCTGCCCAGCCTGAGGGTTCCGTTGGCACGGCGACGGCAGCAGGTGAGCCCTGGAGCAGGGGGCTTGGAGAGGTCAAGGCAGACAGAGCTGGGAGCCCCAGGAACAGGACCCAGGCCAGTGGAGGTGGCTCAGCTGAGCCCACCTGACGGCTCGAGGCCACTCCTCACAGGGCCTCTGCTGCTGTCAGAAGCCCTGGGGCCCTGCTACTGGCGGAGGAAGCCTTCAGGCCTCAAAGGGCACCGGCCTTCTCTGAGGCCTGTGACTGGGCTCAAAAACAGAACATGTGAAAAACAGGGGCCAGACACTGCACTGAAGAAAGGTAGGTTAAGGTGTGAAAACAAAAGCACCAAGAAGAAAGGAAAAAGCATAGCTCTTAACACACCCTCATCTGGACTTTGTGGCCAGTCCCTGTAGATTCATTTTCAGTCCCCTAGTCAAGGCTAGGGGTGGGCAAAGGTACCCTCACTACTGGTGGAACAATATTGCCTAAATTCGCCTCCAGCTCTGTTCTGCCTGCAGGGACATTTTTTAGCTGTTGTGCCAATTTTCTATGCAGATTTTGCTTCCTGAAATGTGTTTTTTCCCTGAAATATCATGTTTTTGACCGCGTAAACTAAATTTAATGGAAAAAATCAATGTCTTCTGGCAAACCATCTGAAATGCTGTTTTTTTCACAAACTATCTGTTTTCAGTCTGAAACTTCGTGTGGCCACCAAAAAACATTTCCCATAAAAAACAGAATTTCAGGGAGAAAGAGCCTGAAATTGGCAATTTCTCTCTGTGGGCAGAGCAGGCGAAGTGGCAGAATTTGCCCAGAATTCTGCATTTTTTCTGCTGAGCAAATTATCGGCCGTTTCGACCACCCCCTAGTCAAGGCCATGATATCTATGGACTTCAAGGGAAAGACACTTGCAGCACACAATCATCACCGTTCTAACACCTTCTCTATTTCCATTGACTTCATTGGGATCACCCACCCAAATATATAGCTCTGGAAATGTGTAAACCGAATGGTAGTGCGTAAAAAGGGCCAACGAAGGACGTCTTTCTCTTGTAATGTGAAGTGGAAAAAAACAAAGGTGAAGTAGTTCCTTGGTTTTGTAGACAGTAGGGGAATAGTTCTATTTTGATATTTGTGTTTGTACCATGCTCCGCTGCCATCATTTCCAGGGTCTCTAGGCACTCTGCAAGTCCTGAAAGAGGGGAGGGTGCAGGTGGGTGAGGTTAGTGGGGAGAGCGGGGAACATGCAAGCTAACTTTGCTGTTGTGTTGATGGGTGCAGGGGAGTGCTTGAGGGGATGCAACTTCACTTTTCTCTCATTGTGACTGTCAGAGCCTGCTCCCCCCCCCCTCTCTCTCTCTCTCTCTCTCTCTCTCTCCCCCTCTGGCTCCCTCTCTCTCTCTCACACATAGATACATTTACCCTGTCTGCCACAGAGCTCTGGGAATTGACAAATGTGCAACGGGGGAAGTGTAGAGACTCCACTCATTACCATATGCTAGGTGCTAAGGCTTATGGGAGGCAAGATGTTTTGGATAAGAGAAGCAGATCCCTGAGACATGAGGACCCCTTACCCCCATTCAGCTGCCATAGTACATAGGTTGGCAGGCTTGTCCCTGAGTCAAACCTCACTCTAATTTCCTCAGGTACTGCGCTGAGTGTCCAACTCAGACATTTGCCCGCCAGGGCAAAGCCCGCCAGGCGTTTGTAAGGCGTTCGTAAGGCGATCGGGGCAGGGGCCAGAATTTCTGGCTCTTTTGCCCAGAAATCTATTCCGGTGTCTTCTGCAGTCCTCAAACTCTTCTGACACTGCACACACAGCCAAAGGACAGAATGAAATGGAATGAAATCCCCTGCCGCGCCATTCCCCTGGTTTTGTAGCTGTTCCATAACTTCAGTTTCAGAATGATGTTGAAATACTGCCAGTGGTTCTTCGTGGTGAAATGAGGAGCAGGACAGATAAAAGGTGGAGACTGAATACCTTAAAGTGCCCCATGAAGCTTGGTGTCCCATCCGTTGGGCCTAGAGGGGTGCTGTATCTGCAGGAAGGTAAGGAGAAGCATGCTGACATTAATGGGAGAGGTTTGGGGCAGGGGGATAGGACGGCGATCCAGTAACAAATCAATCTGGAAGAGGCCCTTCAGGGTGTCCAGTATGTGTGATGCAGAGGGATAGCTCTGCTGTCCAAAGCCTAACTCTTTACAGTGCAGTATGTGCAATTTGGGAGGCTTGCTTTGCTGTCGGAAGCCAGACCATGTGTGAGTGAAGCTTGCAGTCTTGTTGCGCCCATTCTCTGTGACAGGAGTTTGTCCTGCTGCACCCGTTCAGTAGGAGGGAAGCCCATGCTGTAGCACTGGGTGAGTGAAGCTTCCCCTGCTGTTGCCCTGGCCGCACATGTCATGTAGTGTGACACTCGGATGTCTGTTAAAGCTGTGACTGTGAAGCAGATTTGTCAGGGCCCTGCACTGTTCCTGGTTCATCCTTGATGCCTCGGCAATATGCTGAGGAGGGTTTTAGTGGAGCTAGACATGTGAACAGCATGTCCCAAATGGCATGACACATGTTGATTTTGTATATGTAGAGAGCTTAAAATGGTTTGTAGGAGTCATCAAGAAGGAAAGGACATTCCAATAAAACGCCCTTTCCTGCTCTGAGCCTCAGCCCTGGGGCCCCGGGGCCCCGGGGGGTCGAGCTCTGGAGCAGCCCTGCAGAAGCCGAGCTGAGGTGTGCCTTTGCCTTGCAAGCTCCCAGCCCTGGGCCCAGGCCCCAGCGGCGGGGGAGGGGAGGCTGTCATTTCACAATGCTCTGCCCAGCCTGAGGGTTCCGTTGGCACGGCGACGGCAGCAGGTGAGCCCTGGAGCAGGGGGCTTGGAGAGGTCAAGGCAGACAGAGCTGGGAGCCCCAGGAACAGGACCCAGGCCAGTGGAGGTGGCTCAGCTGAGCCCACCTGACGGCTCGAGGCCACTCCTCACAGGGCCTCTGCTGCTGTCAGAAGCCCTGGGGCCCTGCTACTGGCGGAGGAAGCCTTCAGGCCTCAAAGGGCACCGGCCTTCTCTGAGGCCTGTGACTGGGCTCAAAAACAGAACATGTGAAAAACAGGGGCCAGACACTGCACTGAAGAAAGGTAGGTTAAGGTGTGAAAACAAAAGCACCAAGAAGAAAGGAAAAAGCATAGCTCTTAACACACCCTCATCTGGACTTTGTGGCCAGTCCCTGTAGATTCATTTTCAGTCCCCTAGTCAAGGCTAGGGGTGGGCAAAGGTACCCTCACTACTGGTGGAACAATATTGCCTAAATTCGCCTCCAGCTCTGTTCTGCCTGCAGGGACATTTTTTAGCTGTTGTGCCAATTTTCTATGCAGATTTTGCTTCCTGAAATGTGTTTTTTCCCTGAAATATCATGTTTTTGACCGCGTAAACTAAATTTAATGGAAAAAATCAATGTCTTCTGGCAAACCATCTGAAATGCTGTTTTTTTCACAAACTATCTGTTTTCAGTCTGAAACTTCGTGTGGCCACCAAAAAACATTTCCCATAAAAAACAGAATTTCAGGGAGAAAGAGCCTGAAATTGGCAATTTCTCTCTGTGGGCAGAGCAGGCGAAGTGGCAGAATTTGCCCAGAATTCTGCATTTTTTCTGCTGAGCAAATTATCGGCCGTTTCGACCACCCCCTAGTCAAGGCCATGATATCTATGGACTTCAAGGGAAAGACACTTGCAGCACACAATCATCACCGTTCTAACACCTTCTCTATTTCCATTGACTTCATTGGGATCACCCACCCAAATATATAGCTCTGGAAATGTGTAAACCGAATGGTAGTGCGTAAAAAGGGCCAACGAAGGACGTCTTTCTCTTGTAATGTGAAGTGGAAAAAAACAAAGGTGAAGTAGTTCCTTGGTTTTGTAGACAGTAGGGGAATAGTTCTATTTTGATATTTGTGTTTGTACCATGCTCCGCTGCCATCATTTCCAGGGTCTCTAGGCACTCTGCAAGTCCTGAAAGAGGGGAGGGTGCAGGTGGGTGAGGTTAGTGGGGAGAGCGGGGAACATGCAAGCTAACTTTGCTGTTGTGTTGATGGGTGCAGGGGAGTGCTTGAGGGGATGCAACTTCACTTTTCTCTCATTGTGACTGTCAGAGCCTGCTCCCCCCCCCCTCTCTCTCTCTCTCTCTCTCTCTCTCTCCCCCTCTGGCTCCCTCTCTCTCTCTCACACATAGATACATTTACCCTGTCTGCCACAGAGCTCTGGGAATTGACAAATGTGCAACGGGGGAAGTGTAGAGACTCCACTCATTACCATATGCTAGGTGCTAAGGCTTATGGGAGGCAAGATGTTTTGGATAAGAGAAGCAGATCCCTGAGACATGAGGACCCCTTACCCCCATTCAGCTGCCATAGTACATAGGTTGGCAGGCTTGTCCCTGAGTCAAACCTCACTCTAATTTCCTCAGGTACTGCGCTGAGTGTCCAACTCAGACATTTGCCCGCCAGGGCAAAGCCCGCCAGGCGTTTGTAAGGCGTTCGTAAGGCGATCGGGGCAGGGGCCAGAATTTCTGGCTCTTTTGCCCAGAAATCTATTCCGGTGTCTTCTGCAGTCCTCAAACTCTTCTGACACTGCACACACAGCCAAAGGACAGAATGAAATGGAATGAAATCCCCTGCCGCGCCATTCCCCTGGTTTTGTAGCTGTTCCATAACTTCAGTTTCAGAATGATGTTGAAATACTGCCAGTGGTTCTTCGTGGTGAAATGAGGAGCAGGACAGATAAAAGGTGGAGACTGAATACCTTAAAGTGCCCCATGAAGCTTGGTGTCCCATCCGTTGGGCCTAGAGGGGTGCTGTATCTGCAGGAAGGTAAGGAGAAGCATGCTGACATTAATGGGAGAGGTTTGGGGCAGGGGGATAGGACGGCGATCCAGTAACAAATCAATCTGGAAGAGGCCCTTCAGGGTGTCCAGTATGTGTGATGCAGAGGGATAGCTCTGCTGTCCAAAGCCTAACTCTTTACAGTGCAGTATGTGCAATTTGGGAGGCTTGCTTTGCTGTCGGAAGCCAGACCATGTGTGAGTGAAGCTTGCAGTCTTGTTGCGCCCATTCTCTGTGACAGGAGTTTGTCCTGCTGCACCCGTTCAGTAGGAGGGAAGCCCATGCTGTAGCACTGGGTGAGTGAAGCTTCCCCTGCTGTTGCCCTGGCCGCACATGTCATGTAGTGTGACACTCGGATGTCTGTTAAAGCTGTGACTGTGAAGCAGATTTGTCAGGGCCCTGCACTGTTCCTGGTTCATCCTTGATGCCTCGGCAATATGCTGAGGAGGGTTTTAGTGGAGCTAGACATGTGAACAGCATGTCCCAAATGGCATGACACATGTTGATTTTGTATATGTAGAGAGCTTAAAATGGTTTGTAGGAGTCATCAAGAAGGAAAGGACATTCCAATAAAACGCCCTTTCCTGCTCTGAGCCTCAGCCCTGGGGCCCCGGGGCCCCGGGGGGTCGAGCTCTGGAGCAGCCCTGCAGAAGCCGAGCTGAGGTGTGCCTTTGCCTTGCAAGCTCCCAGCCCTGGGCCCAGGCCCCAGCGGCGGGGGAGGGGAGGCTGTCATTTCACAATGCTCTGCCCAGCCTGAGGGTTCCGTTGGCACGGCGACGGCAGCAGGTGAGCCCTGGAGCAGGGGGCTTGGAGAGGTCAAGGCAGACAGAGCTGGGAGCCCCAGGAACAGGACCCAGGCCAGTGGAGGTGGCTCAGCTGAGCCCACCTGACGGCTCGAGGCCACTCCTCACAGGGCCTCTGCTGCTGTCAGAAGCCCTGGGGCCCTGCTACTGGCGGAGGAAGCCTTCAGGCCTCAAAGGGCACCGGCCTTCTCTGAGGCCTGTGACTGGGCTCAAAAACAGAACATGTGAAAAACAGGGGCCAGACACTGCACTGAAGAAAGGTAGGTTAAGGTGTGAAAACAAAAGCACCAAGAAGAAAGGAAAAAGCATAGCTCTTAACACACCCTCATCTGGACTTTGTGGCCAGTCCCTGTAGATTCATTTTCAGTCCCCTAGTCAAGGCTAGGGGTGGGCAAAGGTACCCTCACTACTGGTGGAACAATATTGCCTAAATTCGCCTCCAGCTCTGTTCTGCCTGCAGGGACATTTTTTAGCTGTTGTGCCAATTTTCTATGCAGATTTTGCTTCCTGAAATGTGTTTTTTCCCTGAAATATCATGTTTTTGACCGCGTAAACTAAATTTAATGGAAAAAATCAATGTCTTCTGGCAAACCATCTGAAATGCTGTTTTTTTCACAAACTATCTGTTTTCAGTCTGAAACTTCGTGTGGCCACCAAAAAACATTTCCCATAAAAAACAGAATTTCAGGGAGAAAGAGCCTGAAATTGGCAATTTCTCTCTGTGGGCAGAGCAGGCGAAGTGGCAGAATTTGCCCAGAATTCTGCATTTTTTCTGCTGAGCAAATTATCGGCCGTTTCGACCACCCCCTAGTCAAGGCCATGATATCTATGGACTTCAAGGGAAAGACACTTGCAGCACACAATCATCACCGTTCTAACACCTTCTCTATTTCCATTGACTTCATTGGGATCACCCACCCAAATATATAGCTCTGGAAATGTGTAAACCGAATGGTAGTGCGTAAAAAGGGCCAACGAAGGACGTCTTTCTCTTGTAATGTGAAGTGGAAAAAAACAAAGGTGAAGTAGTTCCTTGGTTTTGTAGACAGTAGGGGAATAGTTCTATTTTGATATTTGTGTTTGTACCATGCTCCGCTGCCATCATTTCCAGGGTCTCTAGGCACTCTGCAAGTCCTGAAAGAGGGGAGGGTGCAGGTGGGTGAGGTTAGTGGGGAGAGCGGGGAACATGCAAGCTAACTTTGCTGTTGTGTTGATGGGTGCAGGGGAGTGCTTGAGGGGATGCAACTTCACTTTTCTCTCATTGTGACTGTCAGAGCCTGCTCCCCCCCCCCTCTCTCTCTCTCTCTCTCTCTCTCTCTCCCCCTCTGGCTCCCTCTCTCTCTCTCACACATAGATACATTTACCCTGTCTGCCACAGAGCTCTGGGAATTGACAAATGTGCAACGGGGGAAGTGTAGAGACTCCACTCATTACCATATGCTAGGTGCTAAGGCTTATGGGAGGCAAGATGTTTTGGATAAGAGAAGCAGATCCCTGAGACATGAGGACCCCTTACCCCCATTCAGCTGCCATAGTACATAGGTTGGCAGGCTTGTCCCTGAGTCAAACCTCACTCTAATTTCCTCAGGTACTGCGCTGAGTGTCCAACTCAGACATTTGCCCGCCAGGGCAAAGCCCGCCAGGCGTTTGTAAGGCGTTCGTAAGGCGATCGGGGCAGGGGCCAGAATTTCTGGCTCTTTTGCCCAGAAATCTATTCCGGTGTCTTCTGCAGTCCTCAAACTCTTCTGACACTGCACACACAGCCAAAGGACAGAATGAAATGGAATGAAATCCCCTGCCGCGCCATTCCCCTGGTTTTGTAGCTGTTCCATAACTTCAGTTTCAGAATGATGTTGAAATACTGCCAGTGGTTCTTCGTGGTGAAATGAGGAGCAGGACAGATAAAAGGTGGAGACTGAATACCTTAAAGTGCCCCATGAAGCTTGGTGTCCCATCCGTTGGGCCTAGAGGGGTGCTGTATCTGCAGGAAGGTAAGGAGAAGCATGCTGACATTAATGGGAGAGGTTTGGGGCAGGGGGATAGGACGGCGATCCAGTAACAAATCAATCTGGAAGAGGCCCTTCAGGGTGTCCAGTATGTGTGATGCAGAGGGATAGCTCTGCTGTCCAAAGCCTAACTCTTTACAGTGCAGTATGTGCAATTTGGGAGGCTTGCTTTGCTGTCGGAAGCCAGACCATGTGTGAGTGAAGCTTGCAGTCTTGTTGCGCCCATTCTCTGTGACAGGAGTTTGTCCTGCTGCACCCGTTCAGTAGGAGGGAAGCCCATGCTGTAGCACTGGGTGAGTGAAGCTTCCCCTGCTGTTGCCCTGGCCGCACATGTCATGTAGTGTGACACTCGGATGTCTGTTAAAGCTGTGACTGTGAAGCAGATTTGTCAGGGCCCTGCACTGTTCCTGGTTCATCCTTGATGCCTCGGCAATATGCTGAGGAGGGTTTTAGTGGAGCTAGACATGTGAACAGCATGTCCCAAATGGCATGACACATGTTGATTTTGTATATGTAGAGAGCTTAAAATGGTTTGTAGGAGTCATCAAGAAGGAAAGGACATTCCAATAAAACGCCCTTTCCTGCTCTGAGCCTCAGCCCTGGGGCCCCGGGGCCCCGGGGGGTCGAGCTCTGGAGCAGCCCTGCAGAAGCCGAGCTGAGGTGTGCCTTTGCCTTGCAAGCTCCCAGCCCTGGGCCCAGGCCCCAGCGGCGGGGGAGGGGAGGCTGTCATTTCACAATGCTCTGCCCAGCCTGAGGGTTCCGTTGGCACGGCGACGGCAGCAGGTGAGCCCTGGAGCAGGGGGCTTGGAGAGGTCAAGGCAGACAGAGCTGGGAGCCCCAGGAACAGGACCCAGGCCAGTGGAGGTGGCTCAGCTGAGCCCACCTGACGGCTCGAGGCCACTCCTCACAGGGCCTCTGCTGCTGTCAGAAGCCCTGGGGCCCTGCTACTGGCGGAGGAAGCCTTCAGGCCTCAAAGGGCACCGGCCTTCTCTGAGGCCTGTGACTGGGCTCAAAAACAGAACATGTGAAAAACAGGGGCCAGACACTGCACTGAAGAAAGGTAGGTTAAGGTGTGAAAACAAAAGCACCAAGAAGAAAGGAAAAAGCATAGCTCTTAACACACCCTCATCTGGACTTTGTGGCCAGTCCCTGTAGATTCATTTTCAGTCCCCTAGTCAAGGCTAGGGGTGGGCAAAGGTACCCTCACTACTGGTGGAACAATATTGCCTAAATTCGCCTCCAGCTCTGTTCTGCCTGCAGGGACATTTTTTAGCTGTTGTGCCAATTTTCTATGCAGATTTTGCTTCCTGAAATGTGTTTTTTCCCTGAAATATCATGTTTTTGACCGCGTAAACTAAATTTAATGGAAAAAATCAATGTCTTCTGGCAAACCATCTGAAATGCTGTTTTTTTCACAAACTATCTGTTTTCAGTCTGAAACTTCGTGTGGCCACCAAAAAACATTTCCCATAAAAAACAGAATTTCAGGGAGAAAGAGCCTGAAATTGGCAATTTCTCTCTGTGGGCAGAGCAGGCGAAGTGGCAGAATTTGCCCAGAATTCTGCATTTTTTCTGCTGAGCAAATTATCGGCCGTTTCGACCACCCCCTAGTCAAGGCCATGATATCTATGGACTTCAAGGGAAAGACACTTGCAGCACACAATCATCACCGTTCTAACACCTTCTCTATTTCCATTGACTTCATTGGGATCACCCACCCAAATATATAGCTCTGGAAATGTGTAAACCGAATGGTAGTGCGTAAAAAGGGCCAACGAAGGACGTCTTTCTCTTGTAATGTGAAGTGGAAAAAAACAAAGGTGAAGTAGTTCCTTGGTTTTGTAGACAGTAGGGGAATAGTTCTATTTTGATATTTGTGTTTGTACCATGCTCCGCTGCCATCATTTCCAGGGTCTCTAGGCACTCTGCAAGTCCTGAAAGAGGGGAGGGTGCAGGTGGGTGAGGTTAGTGGGGAGAGCGGGGAACATGCAAGCTAACTTTGCTGTTGTGTTGATGGGTGCAGGGGAGTGCTTGAGGGGATGCAACTTCACTTTTCTCTCATTGTGACTGTCAGAGCCTGCTCCCCCCCCCCTCTCTCTCTCTCTCTCTCTCTCTCTCTCCCCCTCTGGCTCCCTCTCTCTCTCTCACACATAGATACATTTACCCTGTCTGCCACAGAGCTCTGGGAATTGACAAATGTGCAACGGGGGAAGTGTAGAGACTCCACTCATTACCATATGCTAGGTGCTAAGGCTTATGGGAGGCAAGATGTTTTGGATAAGAGAAGCAGATCCCTGAGACATGAGGACCCCTTACCCCCATTCAGCTGCCATAGTACATAGGTTGGCAGGCTTGTCCCTGAGTCAAACCTCACTCTAATTTCCTCAGGTACTGCGCTGAGTGTCCAACTCAGACATTTGCCCGCCAGGGCAAAGCCCGCCAGGCGTTTGTAAGGCGTTCGTAAGGCGATCGGGGCAGGGGCCAGAATTTCTGGCTCTTTTGCCCAGAAATCTATTCCGGTGTCTTCTGCAGTCCTCAAACTCTTCTGACACTGCACACACAGCCAAAGGACAGAATGAAATGGAATGAAATCCCCTGCCGCGCCATTCCCCTGGTTTTGTAGCTGTTCCATAACTTCAGTTTCAGAATGATGTTGAAATACTGCCAGTGGTTCTTCGTGGTGAAATGAGGAGCAGGACAGATAAAAGGTGGAGACTGAATACCTTAAAGTGCCCCATGAAGCTTGGTGTCCCATCCGTTGGGCCTAGAGGGGTGCTGTATCTGCAGGAAGGTAAGGAGAAGCATGCTGACATTAATGGGAGAGGTTTGGGGCAGGGGGATAGGACGGCGATCCAGTAACAAATCAATCTGGAAGAGGCCCTTCAGGGTGTCCAGTATGTGTGATGCAGAGGGATAGCTCTGCTGTCCAAAGCCTAACTCTTTACAGTGCAGTATGTGCAATTTGGGAGGCTTGCTTTGCTGTCGGAAGCCAGACCATGTGTGAGTGAAGCTTGCAGTCTTGTTGCGCCCATTCTCTGTGACAGGAGTTTGTCCTGCTGCACCCGTTCAGTAGGAGGGAAGCCCATGCTGTAGCACTGGGTGAGTGAAGCTTCCCCTGCTGTTGCCCTGGCCGCACATGTCATGTAGTGTGACACTCGGATGTCTGTTAAAGCTGTGACTGTGAAGCAGATTTGTCAGGGCCCTGCACTGTTCCTGGTTCATCCTTGATGCCTCGGCAATATGCTGAGGAGGGTTTTAGTGGAGCTAGACATGTGAACAGCATGTCCCAAATGGCATGACACATGTTGATTTTGTATATGTAGAGAGCTTAAAATGGTTTGTAGGAGTCATCAAGAAGGAAAGGACATTCCAATAAAACGCCCTTTCCTGCTCTGAGCCTCAGCCCTGGGGCCCCGGGGCCCCGGGGGGTCGAGCTCTGGAGCAGCCCTGCAGAAGCCGAGCTGAGGTGTGCCTTTGCCTTGCAAGCTCCCAGCCCTGGGCCCAGGCCCCAGCGGCGGGGGAGGGGAGGCTGTCATTTCACAATGCTCTGCCCAGCCTGAGGGTTCCGTTGGCACGGCGACGGCAGCAGGTGAGCCCTGGAGCAGGGGGCTTGGAGAGGTCAAGGCAGACAGAGCTGGGAGCCCCAGGAACAGGACCCAGGCCAGTGGAGGTGGCTCAGCTGAGCCCACCTGACGGCTCGAGGCCACTCCTCACAGGGCCTCTGCTGCTGTCAGAAGCCCTGGGGCCCTGCTACTGGCGGAGGAAGCCTTCAGGCCTCAAAGGGCACCGGCCTTCTCTGAGGCCTGTGACTGGGCTCAAAAACAGAACATGTGAAAAACAGGGGCCAGACACTGCACTGAAGAAAGGTAGGTTAAGGTGTGAAAACAAAAGCACCAAGAAGAAAGGAAAAAGCATAGCTCTTAACACACCCTCATCTGGACTTTGTGGCCAGTCCCTGTAGATTCATTTTCAGTCCCCTAGTCAAGGCTAGGGGTGGGCAAAGGTACCCTCACTACTGGTGGAACAATATTGCCTAAATTCGCCTCCAGCTCTGTTCTGCCTGCAGGGACATTTTTTAGCTGTTGTGCCAATTTTCTATGCAGATTTTGCTTCCTGAAATGTGTTTTTTCCCTGAAATATCATGTTTTTGACCGCGTAAACTAAATTTAATGGAAAAAATCAATGTCTTCTGGCAAACCATCTGAAATGCTGTTTTTTTCACAAACTATCTGTTTTCAGTCTGAAACTTCGTGTGGCCACCAAAAAACATTTCCCATAAAAAACAGAATTTCAGGGAGAAAGAGCCTGAAATTGGCAATTTCTCTCTGTGGGCAGAGCAGGCGAAGTGGCAGAATTTGCCCAGAATTCTGCATTTTTTCTGCTGAGCAAATTATCGGCCGTTTCGACCACCCCCTAGTCAAGGCCATGATATCTATGGACTTCAAGGGAAAGACACTTGCAGCACACAATCATCACCGTTCTAACACCTTCTCTATTTCCATTGACTTCATTGGGATCACCCACCCAAATATATAGCTCTGGAAATGTGTAAACCGAATGGTAGTGCGTAAAAAGGGCCAACGAAGGACGTCTTTCTCTTGTAATGTGAAGTGGAAAAAAACAAAGGTGAAGTAGTTCCTTGGTTTTGTAGACAGTAGGGGAATAGTTCTATTTTGATATTTGTGTTTGTACCATGCTCCGCTGCCATCATTTCCAGGGTCTCTAGGCACTCTGCAAGTCCTGAAAGAGGGGAGGGTGCAGGTGGGTGAGGTTAGTGGGGAGAGCGGGGAACATGCAAGCTAACTTTGCTGTTGTGTTGATGGGTGCAGGGGAGTGCTTGAGGGGATGCAACTTCACTTTTCTCTCATTGTGACTGTCAGAGCCTGCTCCCCCCCCCCTCTCTCTCTCTCTCTCTCTCTCTCTCTCCCCCTCTGGCTCCCTCTCTCTCTCTCACACATAGATACATTTACCCTGTCTGCCACAGAGCTCTGGGAATTGACAAATGTGCAACGGGGGAAGTGTAGAGACTCCACTCATTACCATATGCTAGGTGCTAAGGCTTATGGGAGGCAAGATGTTTTGGATAAGAGAAGCAGATCCCTGAGACATGAGGACCCCTTACCCCCATTCAGCTGCCATAGTACATAGGTTGGCAGGCTTGTCCCTGAGTCAAACCTCACTCTAATTTCCTCAGGTACTGCGCTGAGTGTCCAACTCAGACATTTGCCCGCCAGGGCAAAGCCCGCCAGGCGTTTGTAAGGCGTTCGTAAGGCGATCGGGGCAGGGGCCAGAATTTCTGGCTCTTTTGCCCAGAAATCTATTCCGGTGTCTTCTGCAGTCCTCAAACTCTTCTGACACTGCACACACAGCCAAAGGACAGAATGAAATGGAATGAAATCCCCTGCCGCGCCATTCCCCTGGTTTTGTAGCTGTTCCATAACTTCAGTTTCAGAATGATGTTGAAATACTGCCAGTGGTTCTTCGTGGTGAAATGAGGAGCAGGACAGATAAAAGGTGGAGACTGAATACCTTAAAGTGCCCCATGAAGCTTGGTGTCCCATCCGTTGGGCCTAGAGGGGTGCTGTATCTGCAGGAAGGTAAGGAGAAGCATGCTGACATTAATGGGAGAGGTTTGGGGCAGGGGGATAGGACGGCGATCCAGTAACAAATCAATCTGGAAGAGGCCCTTCAGGGTGTCCAGTATGTGTGATGCAGAGGGATAGCTCTGCTGTCCAAAGCCTAACTCTTTACAGTGCAGTATGTGCAATTTGGGAGGCTTGCTTTGCTGTCGGAAGCCAGACCATGTGTGAGTGAAGCTTGCAGTCTTGTTGCGCCCATTCTCTGTGACAGGAGTTTGTCCTGCTGCACCCGTTCAGTAGGAGGGAAGCCCATGCTGTAGCACTGGGTGAGTGAAGCTTCCCCTGCTGTTGCCCTGGCCGCACATGTCATGTAGTGTGACACTCGGATGTCTGTTAAAGCTGTGACTGTGAAGCAGATTTGTCAGGGCCCTGCACTGTTCCTGGTTCATCCTTGATGCCTCGGCAATATGCTGAGGAGGGTTTTAGTGGAGCTAGACATGTGAACAGCATGTCCCAAATGGCATGACACATGTTGATTTTGTATATGTAGAGAGCTTAAAATGGTTTGTAGGAGTCATCAAGAAGGAAAGGACATTCCAATAAAACGCCCTTTCCTGCTCTGAGCCTCAGCCCTGGGGCCCCGGGGCCCCGGGGGGTCGAGCTCTGGAGCAGCCCTGCAGAAGCCGAGCTGAGGTGTGCCTTTGCCTTGCAAGCTCCCAGCCCTGGGCCCAGGCCCCAGCGGCGGGGGAGGGGAGGCTGTCATTTCACAATGCTCTGCCCAGCCTGAGGGTTCCGTTGGCACGGCGACGGCAGCAGGTGAGCCCTGGAGCAGGGGGCTTGGAGAGGTCAAGGCAGACAGAGCTGGGAGCCCCAGGAACAGGACCCAGGCCAGTGGAGGTGGCTCAGCTGAGCCCACCTGACGGCTCGAGGCCACTCCTCACAGGGCCTCTGCTGCTGTCAGAAGCCCTGGGGCCCTGCTACTGGCGGAGGAAGCCTTCAGGCCTCAAAGGGCACCGGCCTTCTCTGAGGCCTGTGACTGGGCTCAAAAACAGAACATGTGAAAAACAGGGGCCAGACACTGCACTGAAGAAAGGTAGGTTAAGGTGTGAAAACAAAAGCACCAAGAAGAAAGGAAAAAGCATAGCTCTTAACACACCCTCATCTGGACTTTGTGGCCAGTCCCTGTAGATTCATTTTCAGTCCCCTAGTCAAGGCTAGGGGTGGGCAAAGGTACCCTCACTACTGGTGGAACAATATTGCCTAAATTCGCCTCCAGCTCTGTTCTGCCTGCAGGGACATTTTTTAGCTGTTGTGCCAATTTTCTATGCAGATTTTGCTTCCTGAAATGTGTTTTTTCCCTGAAATATCATGTTTTTGACCGCGTAAACTAAATTTAATGGAAAAAATCAATGTCTTCTGGCAAACCATCTGAAATGCTGTTTTTTTCACAAACTATCTGTTTTCAGTCTGAAACTTCGTGTGGCCACCAAAAAACATTTCCCATAAAAAACAGAATTTCAGGGAGAAAGAGCCTGAAATTGGCAATTTCTCTCTGTGGGCAGAGCAGGCGAAGTGGCAGAATTTGCCCAGAATTCTGCATTTTTTCTGCTGAGCAAATTATCGGCCGTTTCGACCACCCCCTAGTCAAGGCCATGATATCTATGGACTTCAAGGGAAAGACACTTGCAGCACACAATCATCACCGTTCTAACACCTTCTCTATTTCCATTGACTTCATTGGGATCACCCACCCAAATATATAGCTCTGGAAATGTGTAAACCGAATGGTAGTGCGTAAAAAGGGCCAACGAAGGACGTCTTTCTCTTGTAATGTGAAGTGGAAAAAAACAAAGGTGAAGTAGTTCCTTGGTTTTGTAGACAGTAGGGGAATAGTTCTATTTTGATATTTGTGTTTGTACCATGCTCCGCTGCCATCATTTCCAGGGTCTCTAGGCACTCTGCAAGTCCTGAAAGAGGGGAGGGTGCAGGTGGGTGAGGTTAGTGGGGAGAGCGGGGAACATGCAAGCTAACTTTGCTGTTGTGTTGATGGGTGCAGGGGAGTGCTTGAGGGGATGCAACTTCACTTTTCTCTCATTGTGACTGTCAGAGCCTGCTCCCCCCCCCCTCTCTCTCTCTCTCTCTCTCTCTCTCTCCCCCTCTGGCTCCCTCTCTCTCTCTCACACATAGATACATTTACCCTGTCTGCCACAGAGCTCTGGGAATTGACAAATGTGCAACGGGGGAAGTGTAGAGACTCCACTCATTACCATATGCTAGGTGCTAAGGCTTATGGGAGGCAAGATGTTTTGGATAAGAGAAGCAGATCCCTGAGACATGAGGACCCCTTACCCCCATTCAGCTGCCATAGTACATAGGTTGGCAGGCTTGTCCCTGAGTCAAACCTCACTCTAATTTCCTCAGGTACTGCGCTGAGTGTCCAACTCAGACATTTGCCCGCCAGGGCAAAGCCCGCCAGGCGTTTGTAAGGCGTTCGTAAGGCGATCGGGGCAGGGGCCAGAATTTCTGGCTCTTTTGCCCAGAAATCTATTCCGGTGTCTTCTGCAGTCCTCAAACTCTTCTGACACTGCACACACAGCCAAAGGACAGAATGAAATGGAATGAAATCCCCTGCCGCGCCATTCCCCTGGTTTTGTAGCTGTTCCATAACTTCAGTTTCAGAATGATGTTGAAATACTGCCAGTGGTTCTTCGTGGTGAAATGAGGAGCAGGACAGATAAAAGGTGGAGACTGAATACCTTAAAGTGCCCCATGAAGCTTGGTGTCCCATCCGTTGGGCCTAGAGGGGTGCTGTATCTGCAGGAAGGTAAGGAGAAGCATGCTGACATTAATGGGAGAGGTTTGGGGCAGGGGGATAGGACGGCGATCCAGTAACAAATCAATCTGGAAGAGGCCCTTCAGGGTGTCCAGTATGTGTGATGCAGAGGGATAGCTCTGCTGTCCAAAGCCTAACTCTTTACAGTGCAGTATGTGCAATTTGGGAGGCTTGCTTTGCTGTCGGAAGCCAGACCATGTGTGAGTGAAGCTTGCAGTCTTGTTGCGCCCATTCTCTGTGACAGGAGTTTGTCCTGCTGCACCCGTTCAGTAGGAGGGAAGCCCATGCTGTAGCACTGGGTGAGTGAAGCTTCCCCTGCTGTTGCCCTGGCCGCACATGTCATGTAGTGTGACACTCGGATGTCTGTTAAAGCTGTGACTGTGAAGCAGATTTGTCAGGGCCCTGCACTGTTCCTGGTTCATCCTTGATGCCTCGGCAATATGCTGAGGAGGGTTTTAGTGGAGCTAGACATGTGAACAGCATGTCCCAAATGGCATGACACATGTTGATTTTGTATATGTAGAGAGCTTAAAATGGTTTGTAGGAGTCATCAAGAAGGAAAGGACATTCCAATAAAACGCCCTTTCCTGCTCTGAGCCTCAGCCCTGGGGCCCCGGGGCCCCGGGGGGTCGAGCTCTGGAGCAGCCCTGCAGAAGCCGAGCTGAGGTGTGCCTTTGCCTTGCAAGCTCCCAGCCCTGGGCCCAGGCCCCAGCGGCGGGGGAGGGGAGGCTGTCATTTCACAATGCTCTGCCCAGCCTGAGGGTTCCGTTGGCACGGCGACGGCAGCAGGTGAGCCCTGGAGCAGGGGGCTTGGAGAGGTCAAGGCAGACAGAGCTGGGAGCCCCAGGAACAGGACCCAGGCCAGTGGAGGTGGCTCAGCTGAGCCCACCTGACGGCTCGAGGCCACTCCTCACAGGGCCTCTGCTGCTGTCAGAAGCCCTGGGGCCCTGCTACTGGCGGAGGAAGCCTTCAGGCCTCAAAGGGCACCGGCCTTCTCTGAGGCCTGTGACTGGGCTCAAAAACAGAACATGTGAAAAACAGGGGCCAGACACTGCACTGAAGAAAGGTAGGTTAAGGTGTGAAAACAAAAGCACCAAGAAGAAAGGAAAAAGCATAGCTCTTAACACACCCTCATCTGGACTTTGTGGCCAGTCCCTGTAGATTCATTTTCAGTCCCCTAGTCAAGGCTAGGGGTGGGCAAAGGTACCCTCACTACTGGTGGAACAATATTGCCTAAATTCGCCTCCAGCTCTGTTCTGCCTGCAGGGACATTTTTTAGCTGTTGTGCCAATTTTCTATGCAGATTTTGCTTCCTGAAATGTGTTTTTTCCCTGAAATATCATGTTTTTGACCGCGTAAACTAAATTTAATGGAAAAAATCAATGTCTTCTGGCAAACCATCTGAAATGCTGTTTTTTTCACAAACTATCTGTTTTCAGTCTGAAACTTCGTGTGGCCACCAAAAAACATTTCCCATAAAAAACAGAATTTCAGGGAGAAAGAGCCTGAAATTGGCAATTTCTCTCTGTGGGCAGAGCAGGCGAAGTGGCAGAATTTGCCCAGAATTCTGCATTTTTTCTGCTGAGCAAATTATCGGCCGTTTCGACCACCCCCTAGTCAAGGCCATGATATCTATGGACTTCAAGGGAAAGACACTTGCAGCACACAATCATCACCGTTCTAACACCTTCTCTATTTCCATTGACTTCATTGGGATCACCCACCCAAATATATAGCTCTGGAAATGTGTAAACCGAATGGTAGTGCGTAAAAAGGGCCAACGAAGGACGTCTTTCTCTTGTAATGTGAAGTGGAAAAAAACAAAGGTGAAGTAGTTCCTTGGTTTTGTAGACAGTAGGGGAATAGTTCTATTTTGATATTTGTGTTTGTACCATGCTCCGCTGCCATCATTTCCAGGGTCTCTAGGCACTCTGCAAGTCCTGAAAGAGGGGAGGGTGCAGGTGGGTGAGGTTAGTGGGGAGAGCGGGGAACATGCAAGCTAACTTTGCTGTTGTGTTGATGGGTGCAGGGGAGTGCTTGAGGGGATGCAACTTCACTTTTCTCTCATTGTGACTGTCAGAGCCTGCTCCCCCCCCCCTCTCTCTCTCTCTCTCTCTCTCTCTCTCCCCCTCTGGCTCCCTCTCTCTCTCTCACACATAGATACATTTACCCTGTCTGCCACAGAGCTCTGGGAATTGACAAATGTGCAACGGGGGAAGTGTAGAGACTCCACTCATTACCATATGCTAGGTGCTAAGGCTTATGGGAGGCAAGATGTTTTGGATAAGAGAAGCAGATCCCTGAGACATGAGGACCCCTTACCCCCATTCAGCTGCCATAGTACATAGGTTGGCAGGCTTGTCCCTGAGTCAAACCTCACTCTAATTTCCTCAGGTACTGCGCTGAGTGTCCAACTCAGACATTTGCCCGCCAGGGCAAAGCCCGCCAGGCGTTTGTAAGGCGTTCGTAAGGCGATCGGGGCAGGGGCCAGAATTTCTGGCTCTTTTGCCCAGAAATCTATTCCGGTGTCTTCTGCAGTCCTCAAACTCTTCTGACACTGCACACACAGCCAAAGGACAGAATGAAATGGAATGAAATCCCCTGCCGCGCCATTCCCCTGGTTTTGTAGCTGTTCCATAACTTCAGTTTCAGAATGATGTTGAAATACTGCCAGTGGTTCTTCGTGGTGAAATGAGGAGCAGGACAGATAAAAGGTGGAGACTGAATACCTTAAAGTGCCCCATGAAGCTTGGTGTCCCATCCGTTGGGCCTAGAGGGGTGCTGTATCTGCAGGAAGGTAAGGAGAAGCATGCTGACATTAATGGGAGAGGTTTGGGGCAGGGGGATAGGACGGCGATCCAGTAACAAATCAATCTGGAAGAGGCCCTTCAGGGTGTCCAGTATGTGTGATGCAGAGGGATAGCTCTGCTGTCCAAAGCCTAACTCTTTACAGTGCAGTATGTGCAATTTGGGAGGCTTGCTTTGCTGTCGGAAGCCAGACCATGTGTGAGTGAAGCTTGCAGTCTTGTTGCGCCCATTCTCTGTGACAGGAGTTTGTCCTGCTGCACCCGTTCAGTAGGAGGGAAGCCCATGCTGTAGCACTGGGTGAGTGAAGCTTCCCCTGCTGTTGCCCTGGCCGCACATGTCATGTAGTGTGACACTCGGATGTCTGTTAAAGCTGTGACTGTGAAGCAGATTTGTCAGGGCCCTGCACTGTTCCTGGTTCATCCTTGATGCCTCGGCAATATGCTGAGGAGGGTTTTAGTGGAGCTAGACATGTGAACAGCATGTCCCAAATGGCATGACACATGTTGATTTTGTATATGTAGAGAGCTTAAAATGGTTTGTAGGAGTCATCAAGAAGGAAAGGACATTCCAATAAAACGCCCTTTCCTGCTCTGAGCCTCAGCCCTGGGGCCCCGGGGCCCCGGGGGGTCGAGCTCTGGAGCAGCCCTGCAGAAGCCGAGCTGAGGTGTGCCTTTGCCTTGCAAGCTCCCAGCCCTGGGCCCAGGCCCCAGCGGCGGGGGAGGGGAGGCTGTCATTTCACAATGCTCTGCCCAGCCTGAGGGTTCCGTTGGCACGGCGACGGCAGCAGGTGAGCCCTGGAGCAGGGGGCTTGGAGAGGTCAAGGCAGACAGAGCTGGGAGCCCCAGGAACAGGACCCAGGCCAGTGGAGGTGGCTCAGCTGAGCCCACCTGACGGCTCGAGGCCACTCCTCACAGGGCCTCTGCTGCTGTCAGAAGCCCTGGGGCCCTGCTACTGGCGGAGGAAGCCTTCAGGCCTCAAAGGGCACCGGCCTTCTCTGAGGCCTGTGACTGGGCTCAAAAACAGAACATGTGAAAAACAGGGGCCAGACACTGCACTGAAGAAAGGTAGGTTAAGGTGTGAAAACAAAAGCACCAAGAAGAAAGGAAAAAGCATAGCTCTTAACACACCCTCATCTGGACTTTGTGGCCAGTCCCTGTAGATTCATTTTCAGTCCCCTAGTCAAGGCTAGGGGTGGGCAAAGGTACCCTCACTACTGGTGGAACAATATTGCCTAAATTCGCCTCCAGCTCTGTTCTGCCTGCAGGGACATTTTTTAGCTGTTGTGCCAATTTTCTATGCAGATTTTGCTTCCTGAAATGTGTTTTTTCCCTGAAATATCATGTTTTTGACCGCGTAAACTAAATTTAATGGAAAAAATCAATGTCTTCTGGCAAACCATCTGAAATGCTGTTTTTTTCACAAACTATCTGTTTTCAGTCTGAAACTTCGTGTGGCCACCAAAAAACATTTCCCATAAAAAACAGAATTTCAGGGAGAAAGAGCCTGAAATTGGCAATTTCTCTCTGTGGGCAGAGCAGGCGAAGTGGCAGAATTTGCCCAGAATTCTGCATTTTTTCTGCTGAGCAAATTATCGGCCGTTTCGACCACCCCCTAGTCAAGGCCATGATATCTATGGACTTCAAGGGAAAGACACTTGCAGCACACAATCATCACCGTTCTAACACCTTCTCTATTTCCATTGACTTCATTGGGATCACCCACCCAAATATATAGCTCTGGAAATGTGTAAACCGAATGGTAGTGCGTAAAAAGGGCCAACGAAGGACGTCTTTCTCTTGTAATGTGAAGTGGAAAAAAACAAAGGTGAAGTAGTTCCTTGGTTTTGTAGACAGTAGGGGAATAGTTCTATTTTGATATTTGTGTTTGTACCATGCTCCGCTGCCATCATTTCCAGGGTCTCTAGGCACTCTGCAAGTCCTGAAAGAGGGGAGGGTGCAGGTGGGTGAGGTTAGTGGGGAGAGCGGGGAACATGCAAGCTAACTTTGCTGTTGTGTTGATGGGTGCAGGGGAGTGCTTGAGGGGATGCAACTTCACTTTTCTCTCATTGTGACTGTCAGAGCCTGCTCCCCCCCCCCTCTCTCTCTCTCTCTCTCTCTCTCTCTCCCCCTCTGGCTCCCTCTCTCTCTCTCACACATAGATACATTTACCCTGTCTGCCACAGAGCTCTGGGAATTGACAAATGTGCAACGGGGGAAGTGTAGAGACTCCACTCATTACCATATGCTAGGTGCTAAGGCTTATGGGAGGCAAGATGTTTTGGATAAGAGAAGCAGATCCCTGAGACATGAGGACCCCTTACCCCCATTCAGCTGCCATAGTACATAGGTTGGCAGGCTTGTCCCTGAGTCAAACCTCACTCTAATTTCCTCAGGTACTGCGCTGAGTGTCCAACTCAGACATTTGCCCGCCAGGGCAAAGCCCGCCAGGCGTTTGTAAGGCGTTCGTAAGGCGATCGGGGCAGGGGCCAGAATTTCTGGCTCTTTTGCCCAGAAATCTATTCCGGTGTCTTCTGCAGTCCTCAAACTCTTCTGACACTGCACACACAGCCAAAGGACAGAATGAAATGGAATGAAATCCCCTGCCGCGCCATTCCCCTGGTTTTGTAGCTGTTCCATAACTTCAGTTTCAGAATGATGTTGAAATACTGCCAGTGGTTCTTCGTGGTGAAATGAGGAGCAGGACAGATAAAAGGTGGAGACTGAATACCTTAAAGTGCCCCATGAAGCTTGGTGTCCCATCCGTTGGGCCTAGAGGGGTGCTGTATCTGCAGGAAGGTAAGGAGAAGCATGCTGACATTAATGGGAGAGGTTTGGGGCAGGGGGATAGGACGGCGATCCAGTAACAAATCAATCTGGAAGAGGCCCTTCAGGGTGTCCAGTATGTGTGATGCAGAGGGATAGCTCTGCTGTCCAAAGCCTAACTCTTTACAGTGCAGTATGTGCAATTTGGGAGGCTTGCTTTGCTGTCGGAAGCCAGACCATGTGTGAGTGAAGCTTGCAGTCTTGTTGCGCCCATTCTCTGTGACAGGAGTTTGTCCTGCTGCACCCGTTCAGTAGGAGGGAAGCCCATGCTGTAGCACTGGGTGAGTGAAGCTTCCCCTGCTGTTGCCCTGGCCGCACATGTCATGTAGTGTGACACTCGGATGTCTGTTAAAGCTGTGACTGTGAAGCAGATTTGTCAGGGCCCTGCACTGTTCCTGGTTCATCCTTGATGCCTCGGCAATATGCTGAGGAGGGTTTTAGTGGAGCTAGACATGTGAACAGCATGTCCCAAATGGCATGACACATGTTGATTTTGTATATGTAGAGAGCTTAAAATGGTTTGTAGGAGTCATCAAGAAGGAAAGGACATTCCAATAAAACGCCCTTTCCTGCTCTGAGCCTCAGCCCTGGGGCCCCGGGGCCCCGGGGGGTCGAGCTCTGGAGCAGCCCTGCAGAAGCCGAGCTGAGGTGTGCCTTTGCCTTGCAAGCTCCCAGCCCTGGGCCCAGGCCCCAGCGGCGGGGGAGGGGAGGCTGTCATTTCACAATGCTCTGCCCAGCCTGAGGGTTCCGTTGGCACGGCGACGGCAGCAGGTGAGCCCTGGAGCAGGGGGCTTGGAGAGGTCAAGGCAGACAGAGCTGGGAGCCCCAGGAACAGGACCCAGGCCAGTGGAGGTGGCTCAGCTGAGCCCACCTGACGGCTCGAGGCCACTCCTCACAGGGCCTCTGCTGCTGTCAGAAGCCCTGGGGCCCTGCTACTGGCGGAGGAAGCCTTCAGGCCTCAAAGGGCACCGGCCTTCTCTGAGGCCTGTGACTGGGCTCAAAAACAGAACATGTGAAAAACAGGGGCCAGACACTGCACTGAAGAAAGGTAGGTTAAGGTGTGAAAACAAAAGCACCAAGAAGAAAGGAAAAAGCATAGCTCTTAACACACCCTCATCTGGACTTTGTGGCCAGTCCCTGTAGATTCATTTTCAGTCCCCTAGTCAAGGCTAGGGGTGGGCAAAGGTACCCTCACTACTGGTGGAACAATATTGCCTAAATTCGCCTCCAGCTCTGTTCTGCCTGCAGGGACATTTTTTAGCTGTTGTGCCAATTTTCTATGCAGATTTTGCTTCCTGAAATGTGTTTTTTCCCTGAAATATCATGTTTTTGACCGCGTAAACTAAATTTAATGGAAAAAATCAATGTCTTCTGGCAAACCATCTGAAATGCTGTTTTTTTCACAAACTATCTGTTTTCAGTCTGAAACTTCGTGTGGCCACCAAAAAACATTTCCCATAAAAAACAGAATTTCAGGGAGAAAGAGCCTGAAATTGGCAATTTCTCTCTGTGGGCAGAGCAGGCGAAGTGGCAGAATTTGCCCAGAATTCTGCATTTTTTCTGCTGAGCAAATTATCGGCCGTTTCGACCACCCCCTAGTCAAGGCCATGATATCTATGGACTTCAAGGGAAAGACACTTGCAGCACACAATCATCACCGTTCTAACACCTTCTCTATTTCCATTGACTTCATTGGGATCACCCACCCAAATATATAGCTCTGGAAATGTGTAAACCGAATGGTAGTGCGTAAAAAGGGCCAACGAAGGACGTCTTTCTCTTGTAATGTGAAGTGGAAAAAAACAAAGGTGAAGTAGTTCCTTGGTTTTGTAGACAGTAGGGGAATAGTTCTATTTTGATATTTGTGTTTGTACCATGCTCCGCTGCCATCATTTCCAGGGTCTCTAGGCACTCTGCAAGTCCTGAAAGAGGGGAGGGTGCAGGTGGGTGAGGTTAGTGGGGAGAGCGGGGAACATGCAAGCTAACTTTGCTGTTGTGTTGATGGGTGCAGGGGAGTGCTTGAGGGGATGCAACTTCACTTTTCTCTCATTGTGACTGTCAGAGCCTGCTCCCCCCCCCCTCTCTCTCTCTCTCTCTCTCTCTCTCTCCCCCTCTGGCTCCCTCTCTCTCTCTCACACATAGATACATTTACCCTGTCTGCCACAGAGCTCTGGGAATTGACAAATGTGCAACGGGGGAAGTGTAGAGACTCCACTCATTACCATATGCTAGGTGCTAAGGCTTATGGGAGGCAAGATGTTTTGGATAAGAGAAGCAGATCCCTGAGACATGAGGACCCCTTACCCCCATTCAGCTGCCATAGTACATAGGTTGGCAGGCTTGTCCCTGAGTCAAACCTCACTCTAATTTCCTCAGGTACTGCGCTGAGTGTCCAACTCAGACATTTGCCCGCCAGGGCAAAGCCCGCCAGGCGTTTGTAAGGCGTTCGTAAGGCGATCGGGGCAGGGGCCAGAATTTCTGGCTCTTTTGCCCAGAAATCTATTCCGGTGTCTTCTGCAGTCCTCAAACTCTTCTGACACTGCACACACAGCCAAAGGACAGAATGAAATGGAATGAAATCCCCTGCCGCGCCATTCCCCTGGTTTTGTAGCTGTTCCATAACTTCAGTTTCAGAATGATGTTGAAATACTGCCAGTGGTTCTTCGTGGTGAAATGAGGAGCAGGACAGATAAAAGGTGGAGACTGAATACCTTAAAGTGCCCCATGAAGCTTGGTGTCCCATCCGTTGGGCCTAGAGGGGTGCTGTATCTGCAGGAAGGTAAGGAGAAGCATGCTGACATTAATGGGAGAGGTTTGGGGCAGGGGGATAGGACGGCGATCCAGTAACAAATCAATCTGGAAGAGGCCCTTCAGGGTGTCCAGTATGTGTGATGCAGAGGGATAGCTCTGCTGTCCAAAGCCTAACTCTTTACAGTGCAGTATGTGCAATTTGGGAGGCTTGCTTTGCTGTCGGAAGCCAGACCATGTGTGAGTGAAGCTTGCAGTCTTGTTGCGCCCATTCTCTGTGACAGGAGTTTGTCCTGCTGCACCCGTTCAGTAGGAGGGAAGCCCATGCTGTAGCACTGGGTGAGTGAAGCTTCCCCTGCTGTTGCCCTGGCCGCACATGTCATGTAGTGTGACACTCGGATGTCTGTTAAAGCTGTGACTGTGAAGCAGATTTGTCAGGGCCCTGCACTGTTCCTGGTTCATCCTTGATGCCTCGGCAATATGCTGAGGAGGGTTTTAGTGGAGCTAGACATGTGAACAGCATGTCCCAAATGGCATGACACATGTTGATTTTGTATATGTAGAGAGCTTAAAATGGTTGTAGGAGTCATCAAGAAGGAAAGGACATTCCAATAAAACGCCCTTTCCTGCTCTGAGCCTCAGCCCTGGGGCCCCGGGGCCCCGGGGGGTCGAGCTCTGGAGCAGCTCTGCAGAAGCCGAGCTGAGGTGTGCCTTTGCCCTTTGCCCAGGCCCCAGCGGCGGGGGAGGGGAGGCTGTCATTTCACAATGCTCTGCCCAGCCTGAGGGTTCCGTTGGCACGGCGACGGCAGCAGGTGAGCCCTGGAGCAGGGGGCTTGGAGAGGTCAAGGCAGACAGAGCTGGGAGCCCCAGGAACAGGACCCAGGCCAGTGGAGGTGGCTCAGCTGAGCCCACCTGACGGCTCGAGGCCACTCCTCACAGGGCCTCTGCTGCTGTCAGAAGCCCTGGGGCCCTGCTACTGGCGGAGGAAGCCTTCAGGCCTCAAAGGGCACCGGCCTTCTCTGAGGCCTGTGACTGGGCTCAAAAACAGAACATGTGAAAAACAGGGGCCAGACACTGCACTGAAGAAAGGTAGGTTAAGGTGTGAAAACAAAAGCACCAAGAAGAAAGGAAAAAGCATAGCTCTTAACACACCCTCATCTGGACTTTGTGGCCAGTCCCTGTAGATTCATTTTCAGTCCCCTAGTCAAGGCTAGGGGTGGGCAAAGGTACCCTCACTACTGGTGGAACAATATTGCCTAAATTCGCCTCCAGCTCTGTTCTGCCTGCAGGGACATTTTTTAGCTGTTGTGCCAATTTTCTATGCAGATTTTGCTTCCTGAAATGTGTTTTTTCCCTGAAATATCATGTTTTTGACCGCGTAAACTAAATTTAATGGAAAAAATCAATGTCTTCTGGCAAACCATCTGAAATGCTGTTTTTTTCACAAACTATCTGTTTTCAGTCTGAAACTTCGTGTGGCCACCAAAAAACATTTCCCATAAAAAACAGAATTTCAGGGAGAAAGAGCCTGAAATTGGCAATTTCTCTCTGTGGGCAGAGCAGGCGAAGTGGCAGAATTTGCCCAGAATTCTGCATTTTTTCTGCTGAGCAAATTATCGGCCGTTTCGACCACCCCCTAGTCAAGGCCATGATATCTATGGACTTCAAGGGAAAGACACTTGCAGCACACAATCATCACCGTTCTAACACCTTCTCTATTTCCATTGACTTCATTGGGATCACCCACCCAAATATATAGCTCTGGAAATGTGTAAACCGAATGGTAGTGCGTAAAAAGGGCCAACGAAGGACGTCTTTCTCTTGTAATGTGAAGTGGAAAAAAACAAAGGTGAAGTAGTTCCTTGGTTTTGTAGACAGTAGGGGAATAGTTCTATTTTGATATTTGTGTTTGTACCATGCTCCGCTGCCATCATTTCCAGGGTCTCTAGGCACTCTGCAAGTCCTGAAAGAGGGGAGGGTGCAGGTGGGTGAGGTTAGTGGGGAGAGCGGGGAACATGCAAGCTAACTTTGCTGTTGTGTTGATGGGTGCAGGGGAGTGCTTGAGGGGATGCAACTTCACTTTTCTCTCATTGTGACTGTCAGAGCCTGCTCCCCCCCCCCTCTCTCTCTCTCTCTCTCTCTCTCTCTCCCCCTCTGGCTCCCTCTCTCTCTCTCACACATAGATACATTTACCCTGTCTGCCACAGAGCTCTGGGAATTGACAAATGTGCAACGGGGGAAGTGTAGAGACTCCACTCATTACCATATGCTAGGTGCTAAGGCTTATGGGAGGCAAGATGTTTTGGATAAGAGAAGCAGATCCCTGAGACATGAGGACCCCTTACCCCCATTCAGCTGCCATAGTACATAGGTTGGCAGGCTTGTCCCTGAGTCAAACCTCACTCTAATTTCCTCAGGTACTGCGCTGAGTGTCCAACTCAGACATTTGCCCGCCAGGGCAAAGCCCGCCAGGCGTTTGTAAGGCGTTCGTAAGGCGATCGGGGCAGGGGCCAGAATTTCTGGCTCTTTTGCCCAGAAATCTATTCCGGTGTCTTCTGCAGTCCTCAAACTCTTCTGACACTGCACACACAGCCAAAGGACAGAATGAAATGGAATGAAATCCCCTGCCGCGCCATTCCCCTGGTTTTGTAGCTGTTCCATAACTTCAGTTTCAGAATGATGTTGAAATACTGCCAGTGGTTCTTCGTGGTGAAATGAGGAGCAGGACAGATAAAAGGTGGAGACTGAATACCTTAAAGTGCCCCATGAAGCTTGGTGTCCCATCCGTTGGGCCTAGAGGGGTGCTGTATCTGCAGGAAGGTAAGGAGAAGCATGCTGACATTAATGGGAGAGGTTTGGGGCAGGGGGATAGGACGGCGATCCAGTAACAAATCAATCTGGAAGAGGCCCTTCAGGGTGTCCAGTATGTGTGATGCAGAGGGATAGCTCTGCTGTCCAAAGCCTAACTCTTTACAGTGCAGTATGTGCAATTTGGGAGGCTTGCTTTGCTGTCGGAAGCCAGACCATGTGTGAGTGAAGCTTGCAGTCTTGTTGCGCCCATTCTCTGTGACAGGAGTTTGTCCTGCTGCACCCGTTCAGTAGGAGGGAAGCCCATGCTGTAGCACTGGGTGAGTGAAGCTTCCCCTGCTGTTGCCCTGGCCGCACATGTCATGTAGTGTGACACTCGGATGTCTGTTAAAGCTGTGACTGTGAAGCAGATTTGTCAGGGCCCTGCACTGTTCCTGGTTCATCCTTGATGCCTCGGCAATATGCTGAGGAGGGTTTTAGTGGAGCTAGACATGTGAACAGCATGTCCCAAATGGCATGACACATGTTGATTTTGTATATGTAGAGAGCTTAAAATGGTTTGTAGGAGTCATCAAGAAGGAAAGGACATTCCAATAAAACGCCCTTTCCTGCTCTGAGCCTCAGCCCTGGGGCCCCGGGGCCCCGGGGGGTCGAGCTCTGGAGCAGCTCTGCAGAAGCCGAGCTGAGGTGTGCCTTTGCCTTGCAAGCTCCCAGCCCTGGGCCCAGGCCCCAGCGGCGGGGGAGGGGAGGCTGTCATTTCACAATGCTCTGCCCAGCCTGAGGGTTCCGTTGGCACGGCGACGGCAGCAGGTGAGCCCTGGAGCAGGGGGCTTGGAGAGGTCAAGGCAGACAGAGCTGGGAGCCCCAGGAACAGGACCCAGGCCAGTGGAGGTGGCTCAGCTGAGCCCACCTGACGGCTCGAGGCCACTCCTCACAGGGCCTCTGCTGCTGTCAGAAGCCCTGGGGCCCTGCTACTGGCGGAGGAAGCCTTCAGGCCTCAAAGGGCACCGGCCTTCTCTGAGGCCTGTGACTGGGCTCAAAAACAGAACATGTGAAAAACAGGGGCCAGACACTGCACTGAAGAAAGGTAGGTTAAGGTGTGAAAACAAAAGCACCAAGAAGAAAGGAAAAAGCATAGCTCTTAACACACCCTCATCTGGACTTTGTGGCCAGTCCCTGTAGATTCATTTTCAGTCCCCTAGTCAAGGCTAGGGGTGGGCAAAGGTACCCTCACTACTGGTGGAACAATATTGCCTAAATTCGCCTCCAGCTCTGTTCTGCCTGCAGGGACATTTTTTAGCTGTTGTGCCAATTTTCTATGCAGATTTTGCTTCCTGAAATGTGTTTTTTCCCTGAAATATCATGTTTTTGACCGCGTAAACTAAATTTAATGGAAAAAATCAATGTCTTCTGGCAAACCATCTGAAATGCTGTTTTTTTCACAAACTATCTGTTTTCAGTCTGAAACTTCGTGTGGCCACCAAAAAACATTTCCCATAAAAAACAGAATTTCAGGGAGAAAGAGCCTGAAATTGGCAATTTCTCTCTGTGGGCAGAGCAGGCGAAGTGGCAGAATTTGCCCAGAATTCTGCATTTTTTCTGCTGAGCAAATTATCGGCCGTTTCGACCACCCCCTAGTCAAGGCCATGATATCTATGGACTTCAAGGGAAAGACACTTGCAGCACACAATCATCACCGTTCTAACACCTTCTCTATTTCCATTGACTTCATTGGGATCACCCACCCAAATATATAGCTCTGGAAATGTGTAAACCGAATGGTAGTGCGTAAAAAGGGCCAACGAAGGACGTCTTTCTCTTGTAATGTGAAGTGGAAAAAAACAAAGGTGAAGTAGTTCCTTGGTTTTGTAGACAGTAGGGGAATAGTTCTATTTTGATATTTGTGTTTGTACCATGCTCCGCTGCCATCATTTCCAGGGTCTCTAGGCACTCTGCAAGTCCTGAAAGAGGGGAGGGTGCAGGTGGGTGAGGTTAGTGGGGAGAGCGGGGAACATGCAAGCTAACTTTGCTGTTGTGTTGATGGGTGCAGGGGAGTGCTTGAGGGGATGCAACTTCACTTTTCTCTCATTGTGACTGTCAGAGCCTGCTCCCCCCCCCCTCTCTCTCTCTCTCTCTCTCTCTCTCTCCCCCTCTGGCTCCCTCTCTCTCTCTCACACATAGATACATTTACCCTGTCTGCCACAGAGCTCTGGGAATTGACAAATGTGCAACGGGGGAAGTGTAGAGACTCCACTCATTACCATATGCTAGGTGCTAAGGCTTATGGGAGGCAAGATGTTTTGGATAAGAGAAGCAGATCCCTGAGACATGAGGACCCCTTACCCCCATTCAGCTGCCATAGTACATAGGTTGGCAGGCTTGTCCCTGAGTCAAACCTCACTCTAATTTCCTCAGGTACTGCGCTGAGTGTCCAACTCAGACATTTGCCCGCCAGGGCAAAGCCCGCCAGGCGTTTGTAAGGCGTTCGTAAGGCGATCGGGGCAGGGGCCAGAATTTCTGGCTCTTTTGCCCAGAAATCTATTCCGGTGTCTTCTGCAGTCCTCAAACTCTTCTGACACTGCACACACAGCCAAAGGACAGAATGAAATGGAATGAAATCCCCTGCCGCGCCATTCCCCTGGTTTTGTAGCTGTTCCATAACTTCAGTTTCAGAATGATGTTGAAATACTGCCAGTGGTTCTTCGTGGTGAAATGAGGAGCAGGACAGATAAAAGGTGGAGACTGAATACCTTAAAGTGCCCCATGAAGCTTGGTGTCCCATCCGTTGGGCCTAGAGGGGTGCTGTATCTGCAGGAAGGTAAGGAGAAGCATGCTGACATTAATGGGAGAGGTTTGGGGCAGGGGGATAGGACGGCGATCCAGTAACAAATCAATCTGGAAGAGGCCCTTCAGGGTGTCCAGTATGTGTGATGCAGAGGGATAGCTCTGCTGTCCAAAGCCTAACTCTTTACAGTGCAGTATGTGCAATTTGGGAGGCTTGCTTTGCTGTCGGAAGCCAGACCATGTGTGAGTGAAGCTTGCAGTCTTGTTGCGCCCATTCTCTGTGACAGGAGTTTGTCCTGCTGCACCCGTTCAGTAGGAGGGAAGCCCATGCTGTAGCACTGGGTGAGTGAAGCTTCCCCTGCTGTTGCCCTGGCCGCACATGTCATGTAGTGTGACACTCGGATGTCTGTTAAAGCTGTGACTGTGAAGCAGATTTGTCAGGGCCCTGCACTGTTCCTGGTTCATCCTTGATGCCTCGGCAATATGCTGAGGAGGGTTTTAGTGGAGCTAGACATGTGAACAGCATGTCCCAAATGGCATGACACATGTTGATTTTGTATATGTAGAGAGCTTAAAATGGTTTGTAGGAGTCATCAAGAAGGAAAGGACATTCCAATAAAACGCCCTTTCCTGCTCTGAGCCTCAGCCCTGGGGCCCCGGGGCCCCGGGGGGTCGAGCTCTGGAGCAGCTCTGCAGAAGCCGAGCTGAGGTGTGCCTTTGCCTTGCAAGCTCCCAGCCCTGGGCCCAGGCCCCAGCGGCGGGGGAGGGGAGGCTGTCATTTCACAATGCTCTGCCCAGCCTGAGGGTTCCGTTGGCACGGCGACGGCAGCAGGTGAGCCCTGGAGCAGGGGGCTTGGAGAGGTCAAGGCAGACAGAGCTGGGAGCCCCAGGAACAGGACCCAGGCCAGTGGAGGTGGCTCAGCTGAGCCCACCTGACGGCTCGAGGCCACTCCTCACAGGGCCTCTGCTGCTGTCAGAAGCCCTGGGGCCCTGCTACTGGCGGAGGAAGCCTTCAGGCCTCAAAGGGCACCGGCCTTCTCTGAGGCCTGTGACTGGGCTCAAAAACAGAACATGTGAAAAACAGGGGCCAGACACTGCACTGAAGAAAGGTAGGTTAAGGTGTGAAAACAAAAGCACCAAGAAGAAAGGAAAAAGCATAGCTCTTAACACACCCTCATCTGGACTTTGTGGCCAGTCCCTGTAGATTCATTTTCAGTCCCCTAGTCAAGGCTAGGGGTGGGCAAAGGTACCCTCACTACTGGTGGAACAATATTGCCTAAATTCGCCTCCAGCTCTGTTCTGCCTGCAGGGACATTTTTTAGCTGTTGTGCCAATTTTCTATGCAGATTTTGCTTCCTGAAATGTGTTTTTTCCCTGAAATATCATGTTTTTGACCGCGTAAACTAAATTTAATGGAAAAAATCAATGTCTTCTGGCAAACCATCTGAAATGCTGTTTTTTTCACAAACTATCTGTTTTCAGTCTGAAACTTCGTGTGGCCACCAAAAAACATTTCCCATAAAAAACAGAATTTCAGGGAGAAAGAGCCTGAAATTGGCAATTTCTCTCTGTGGGCAGAGCAGGCGAAGTGGCAGAATTTGCCCAGAATTCTGCATTTTTTCTGCTGAGCAAATTATCGGCCGTTTCGACCACCCCCTAGTCAAGGCCATGATATCTATGGACTTCAAGGGAAAGACACTTGCAGCACACAATCATCACCGTTCTAACACCTTCTCTATTTCCATTGACTTCATTGGGATCACCCACCCAAATATATAGCTCTGGAAATGTGTAAACCGAATGGTAGTGCGTAAAAAGGGCCAACGAAGGACGTCTTTCTCTTGTAATGTGAAGTGGAAAAAAACAAAGGTGAAGTAGTTCCTTGGTTTTGTAGACAGTAGGGGAATAGTTCTATTTTGATATTTGTGTTTGTACCATGCTCCGCTGCCATCATTTCCAGGGTCTCTAGGCACTCTGCAAGTCCTGAAAGAGGGGAGGGTGCAGGTGGGTGAGGTTAGTGGGGAGAGCGGGGAACATGCAAGCTAACTTTGCTGTTGTGTTGATGGGTGCAGGGGAGTGCTTGAGGGGATGCAACTTCACTTTTCTCTCATTGTGACTGTCAGAGCCTGCTCCCCCCCCCCTCTCTCTCTCTCTCTCTCTCTCTCTCTCCCCCTCTGGCTCCCTCTCTCTCTCTCACACATAGATACATTTACCCTGTCTGCCACAGAGCTCTGGGAATTGACAAATGTGCAACGGGGGAAGTGTAGAGACTCCACTCATTACCATATGCTAGGTGCTAAGGCTTATGGGAGGCAAGATGTTTTGGATAAGAGAAGCAGATCCCTGAGACATGAGGACCCCTTACCCCCATTCAGCTGCCATAGTACATAGGTTGGCAGGCTTGTCCCTGAGTCAAACCTCACTCTAATTTCCTCAGGTACTGCGCTGAGTGTCCAACTCAGACATTTGCCCGCCAGGGCAAAGCCCGCCAGGCGTTTGTAAGGCGTTCGTAAGGCGATCGGGGCAGGGGCCAGAATTTCTGGCTCTTTTGCCCAGAAATCTATTCCGGTGTCTTCTGCAGTCCTCAAACTCTTCTGACACTGCACACACAGCCAAAGGACAGAATGAAATGGAATGAAATCCCCTGCCGCGCCATTCCCCTGGTTTTGTAGCTGTTCCATAACTTCAGTTTCAGAATGATGTTGAAATACTGCCAGTGGTTCTTCGTGGTGAAATGAGGAGCAGGACAGATAAAAGGTGGAGACTGAATACCTTAAAGTGCCCCATGAAGCTTGGTGTCCCATCCGTTGGGCCTAGAGGGGTGCTGTATCTGCAGGAAGGTAAGGAGAAGCATGCTGACATTAATGGGAGAGGTTTGGGGCAGGGGGATAGGACGGCGATCCAGTAACAAATCAATCTGGAAGAGGCCCTTCAGGGTGTCCAGTATGTGTGATGCAGAGGGATAGCTCTGCTGTCCAAAGCCTAACTCTTTACAGTGCAGTATGTGCAATTTGGGAGGCTTGCTTTGCTGTCGGAAGCCAGACCATGTGTGAGTGAAGCTTGCAGTCTTGTTGCGCCCATTCTCTGTGACAGGAGTTTGTCCTGCTGCACCCGTTCAGTAGGAGGGAAGCCCATGCTGTAGCACTGGGTGAGTGAAGCTTCCCCTGCTGTTGCCCTGGCCGCACATGTCATGTAGTGTGACACTCGGATGTCTGTTAAAGCTGTGACTGTGAAGCAGATTTGTCAGGGCCCTGCACTGTTCCTGGTTCATCCTTGATGCCTCGGCAATATGCTGAGGAGGGTTTTAGTGGAGCTAGACATGTGAACAGCATGTCCCAAATGGCATGACACATGTTGATTTTGTATATGTAGAGAGCTTAAAATGGTTTGTAGGAGTCATCAAGAAGGAAAGGACATTCCAATAAAACGCCCTTTCCTGCTCTGAGCCTCAGCCCTGGGGCCCCGGGGCCCCGGGGGGTCGAGCTCTGGAGCAGCCCTGCAGAAGCCGAGCTGAGGTGTGCCTTTGCCTTGCAAGCTCCCAGCCCTGGGCCCAGGCCCCAGCGGCGGGGGAGGGGAGGCTGTCATTTCACAATGCTCTGCCCAGCCTGAGGGTTCCGTTGGCACGGCGACGGCAGCAGGTGAGCCCTGGAGCAGGGGGCTTGGAGAGGTCAAGGCAGACAGAGCTGGGAGCCCCAGGAACAGGACCCAGGCCAGTGGAGGTGGCTCAGCTGAGCCCACCTGACGGCTCGAGGCCACTCCTCACAGGGCCTCTGCTGCTGTCAGAAGCCCTGGGGCCCTGCTACTGGCGGAGGAAGCCTTCAGGCCTCAAAGGGCACCGGCCTTCTCTGAGGCCTGTGACTGGGCTCAAAAACAGAACATGTGAAAAACAGGGGCCAGACACTGCACTGAAGAAAGGTAGGTTAAGGTGTGAAAACAAAAGCACCAAGAAGAAAGGAAAAAGCATAGCTCTTAACACACCCTCATCTGGACTTTGTGGCCAGTCCCTGTAGATTCATTTTCAGTCCCCTAGTCAAGGCTAGGGGTGGGCAAAGGTACCCTCACTACTGGTGGAACAATATTGCCTAAATTCGCCTCCAGCTCTGTTCTGCCTGCAGGGACATTTTTTAGCTGTTGTGCCAATTTTCTATGCAGATTTTGCTTCCTGAAATGTGTTTTTTCCCTGAAATATCATGTTTTTGACCGCGTAAACTAAATTTAATGGAAAAAATCAATGTCTTCTGGCAAACCATCTGAAATGCTGTTTTTTTCACAAACTATCTGTTTTCAGTCTGAAACTTCGTGTGGCCACCAAAAAACATTTCCCATAAAAAACAGAATTTCAGGGAGAAAGAGCCTGAAATTGGCAATTTCTCTCTGTGGGCAGAGCAGGCGAAGTGGCAGAATTTGCCCAGAATTCTGCATTTTTTCTGCTGAGCAAATTATCGGCCGTTTCGACCACCCCCTAGTCAAGGCCATGATATCTATGGACTTCAAGGGAAAGACACTTGCAGCACACAATCATCACCGTTCTAACACCTTCTCTATTTCCATTGACTTCATTGGGATCACCCACCCAAATATATAGCTCTGGAAATGTGTAAACCGAATGGTAGTGCGTAAAAAGGGCCAACGAAGGACGTCTTTCTCTTGTAATGTGAAGTGGAAAAAAACAAAGGTGAAGTAGTTCCTTGGTTTTGTAGACAGTAGGGGAATAGTTCTATTTTGATATTTGTGTTTGTACCATGCTCCGCTGCCATCATTTCCAGGGTCTCTAGGCACTCTGCAAGTCCTGAAAGAGGGGAGGGTGCAGGTGGGTGAGGTTAGTGGGGAGAGCGGGGAACATGCAAGCTAACTTTGCTGTTGTGTTGATGGGTGCAGGGGAGTGCTTGAGGGGATGCAACTTCACTTTTCTCTCATTGTGACTGTCAGAGCCTGCTCCCCCCCCCCTCTCTCTCTCTCTCTCTCTCTCTCTCTCCCCCTCTGGCTCCCTCTCTCTCTCTCACACATAGATACATTTACCCTGTCTGCCACAGAGCTCTGGGAATTGACAAATGTGCAACGGGGGAAGTGTAGAGACTCCACTCATTACCATATGCTAGGTGCTAAGGCTTATGGGAGGCAAGATGTTTTGGATAAGAGAAGCAGATCCCTGAGACATGAGGACCCCTTACCCCCATTCAGCTGCCATAGTACATAGGTTGGCAGGCTTGTCCCTGAGTCAAACCTCACTCTAATTTCCTCAGGTACTGCGCTGAGTGTCCAACTCAGACATTTGCCCGCCAGGGCAAAGCCCGCCAGGCGTTTGTAAGGCGTTCGTAAGGCGATCGGGGCAGGGGCCAGAATTTCTGGCTCTTTTGCCCAGAAATCTATTCCGGTGTCTTCTGCAGTCCTCAAACTCTTCTGACACTGCACACACAGCCAAAGGACAGAATGAAATGGAATGAAATCCCCTGCCGCGCCATTCCCCTGGTTTTGTAGCTGTTCCATAACTTCAGTTTCAGAATGATGTTGAAATACTGCCAGTGGTTCTTCGTGGTGAAATGAGGAGCAGGACAGATAAAAGGTGGAGACTGAATACCTTAAAGTGCCCCATGAAGCTTGGTGTCCCATCCGTTGGGCCTAGAGGGGTGCTGTATCTGCAGGAAGGTAAGGAGAAGCATGCTGACATTAATGGGAGAGGTTTGGGGCAGGGGGATAGGACGGCGATCCAGTAACAAATCAATCTGGAAGAGGCCCTTCAGGGTGTCCAGTATGTGTGATGCAGAGGGATAGCTCTGCTGTCCAAAGCCTAACTCTTTACAGTGCAGTATGTGCAATTTGGGAGGCTTGCTTTGCTGTCGGAAGCCAGACCATGTGTGAGTGAAGCTTGCAGTCTTGTTGCGCCCATTCTCTGTGACAGGAGTTTGTCCTGCTGCACCCGTTCAGTAGGAGGGAAGCCCATGCTGTAGCACTGGGTGAGTGAAGCTTCCCCTGCTGTTGCCCTGGCCGCACATGTCATGTAGTGTGACACTCGGATGTCTGTTAAAGCTGTGACTGTGAAGCAGATTTGTCAGGGCCCTGCACTGTTCCTGGTTCATCCTTGATGCCTCGGCAATATGCTGAGGAGGGTTTTAGTGGAGCTAGACATGTGAACAGCATGTCCCAAATGGCATGACACATGTTGATTTTGTATATGTAGAGAGCTTAAAATGGTTGTAGGAGTCATCAAGAAGGAAAGGACATTCCAATAAAACGCCCTTTCCTGCTCTGAGCCTCAGCCCTGGGGCCCCGGGGCCCCGGGGGGTCGAGCTCTGGAGCAGCTCTGCAGAAGCCGAGCTGAGGTGTGCCTTTGCCCTTTGCCCAGGCCCCAGCGGCGGGGGAGGGGAGGCTGTCATTTCACAATGCTCTGCCCAGCCTGAGGGTTCCGTTGGCACGGCGACGGCAGCAGGTGAGCCCTGGAGCAGGGGGCTTGGAGAGGTCAAGGCAGACAGAGCTGGGAGCCCCAGGAACAGGACCCAGGCCAGTGGAGGTGGCTCAGCTGAGCCCACCTGACGGCTCGAGGCCACTCCTCACAGGGCCTCTGCTGCTGTCAGAAGCCCTGGGGCCCTGCTACTGGCGGAGGAAGCCTTCAGGCCTCAAAGGGCACCGGCCTTCTCTGAGGCCTGTGACTGGGCTCAAAAACAGAACATGTGAAAAACAGGGGCCAGACACTGCACTGAAGAAAGGTAGGTTAAGGTGTGAAAACAAAAGCACCAAGAAGAAAGGAAAAAGCATAGCTCTTAACACACCCTCATCTGGACTTTGTGGCCAGTCCCTGTAGATTCATTTTCAGTCCCCTAGTCAAGGCTAGGGGTGGGCAAAGGTACCCTCACTACTGGTGGAACAATATTGCCTAAATTCGCCTCCAGCTCTGTTCTGCCTGCAGGGACATTTTTTAGCTGTTGTGCCAATTTTCTATGCAGATTTTGCTTCCTGAAATGTGTTTTTTCCCTGAAATATCATGTTTTTGACCGCGTAAACTAAATTTAATGGAAAAAATCAATGTCTTCTGGCAAACCATCTGAAATGCTGTTTTTTTCACAAACTATCTGTTTTCAGTCTGAAACTTCGTGTGGCCACCAAAAAACATTTCCCATAAAAAACAGAATTTCAGGGAGAAAGAGCCTGAAATTGGCAATTTCTCTCTGTGGGCAGAGCAGGCGAAGTGGCAGAATTTGCCCAGAATTCTGCATTTTTTCTGCTGAGCAAATTATCGGCCGTTTCGACCACCCCCTAGTCAAGGCCATGATATCTATGGACTTCAAGGGAAAGACACTTGCAGCACACAATCATCACCGTTCTAACACCTTCTCTATTTCCATTGACTTCATTGGGATCACCCACCCAAATATATAGCTCTGGAAATGTGTAAACCGAATGGTAGTGCGTAAAAAGGGCCAACGAAGGACGTCTTTCTCTTGTAATGTGAAGTGGAAAAAAACAAAGGTGAAGTAGTTCCTTGGTTTTGTAGACAGTAGGGGAATAGTTCTATTTTGATATTTGTGTTTGTACCATGCTCCGCTGCCATCATTTCCAGGGTCTCTAGGCACTCTGCAAGTCCTGAAAGAGGGGAGGGTGCAGGTGGGTGAGGTTAGTGGGGAGAGCGGGGAACATGCAAGCTAACTTTGCTGTTGTGTTGATGGGTGCAGGGGAGTGCTTGAGGGGATGCAACTTCACTTTTCTCTCATTGTGACTGTCAGAGCCTGCTCCCCCCCCCCTCTCTCTCTCTCTCTCTCTCTCTCTCTCCCCCTCTGGCTCCCTCTCTCTCTCTCACACATAGATACATTTACCCTGTCTGCCACAGAGCTCTGGGAATTGACAAATGTGCAACGGGGGAAGTGTAGAGACTCCACTCATTACCATATGCTAGGTGCTAAGGCTTATGGGAGGCAAGATGTTTTGGATAAGAGAAGCAGATCCCTGAGACATGAGGACCCCTTACCCCCATTCAGCTGCCATAGTACATAGGTTGGCAGGCTTGTCCCTGAGTCAAACCTCACTCTAATTTCCTCAGGTACTGCGCTGAGTGTCCAACTCAGACATTTGCCCGCCAGGGCAAAGCCCGCCAGGCGTTTGTAAGGCGTTCGTAAGGCGATCGGGGCAGGGGCCAGAATTTCTGGCTCTTTTGCCCAGAAATCTATTCCGGTGTCTTCTGCAGTCCTCAAACTCTTCTGACACTGCACACACAGCCAAAGGACAGAATGAAATGGAATGAAATCCCCTGCCGCGCCATTCCCCTGGTTTTGTAGCTGTTCCATAACTTCAGTTTCAGAATGATGTTGAAATACTGCCAGTGGTTCTTCGTGGTGAAATGAGGAGCAGGACAGATAAAAGGTGGAGACTGAATACCTTAAAGTGCCCCATGAAGCTTGGTGTCCCATCCGTTGGGCCTAGAGGGGTGCTGTATCTGCAGGAAGGTAAGGAGAAGCATGCTGACATTAATGGGAGAGGTTTGGGGCAGGGGGATAGGACGGCGATCCAGTAACAAATCAATCTGGAAGAGGCCCTTCAGGGTGTCCAGTATGTGTGATGCAGAGGGATAGCTCTGCTGTCCAAAGCCTAACTCTTTACAGTGCAGTATGTGCAATTTGGGAGGCTTGCTTTGCTGTCGGAAGCCAGACCATGTGTGAGTGAAGCTTGCAGTCTTGTTGCGCCCATTCTCTGTGACAGGAGTTTGTCCTGCTGCACCCGTTCAGTAGGAGGGAAGCCCATGCTGTAGCACTGGGTGAGTGAAGCTTCCCCTGCTGTTGCCCTGGCCGCACATGTCATGTAGTGTGACACTCGGATGTCTGTTAAAGCTGTGACTGTGAAGCAGATTTGTCAGGGCCCTGCACTGTTCCTGGTTCATCCTTGATGCCTCGGCAATATGCTGAGGAGGGTTTTAGTGGAGCTAGACATGTGAACAGCATGTCCCAAATGGCATGACACATGTTGATTTTGTATATGTAGAGAGCTTAAAATGGTTTGTAGGAGTCATCAAGAAGGAAAGGACATTCCAATAAAACGCCCTTTCCTGCTCTGAGCCTCAGCCCTGGGGCCCCGGGGCCCCGGGGGGTCGAGCTCTGGAGCAGCCCTGCAGAAGCCGAGCTGAGGTGTGCCTTTGCCTTGCAAGCTCCCAGCCCTGGGCCCAGGCCCCAGCGGCGGGGGAGGGGAGGCTGTCATTTCACAATGCTCTGCCCAGCCTGAGGGTTCCGTTGGCACGGCGACGGCAGCAGGTGAGCCCTGGAGCAGGGGGCTTGGAGAGGTCAAGGCAGACAGAGCTGGGAGCCCCAGGAACAGGACCCAGGCCAGTGGAGGTGGCTCAGCTGAGCCCACCTGACGGCTCGAGGCCACTCCTCACAGGGCCTCTGCTGCTGTCAGAAGCCCTGGGGCCCTGCTACTGGCGGAGGAAGCCTTCAGGCCTCAAAGGGCACCGGCCTTCTCTGAGGCCTGTGACTGGGCTCAAAAACAGAACATGTGAAAAACAGGGGCCAGACACTGCACTGAAGAAAGGTAGGTTAAGGTGTGAAAACAAAAGCACCAAGAAGAAAGGAAAAAGCATAGCTCTTAACACACCCTCATCTGGACTTTGTGGCCAGTCCCTGTAGATTCATTTTCAGTCCCCTAGTCAAGGCTAGGGGTGGGCAAAGGTACCCTCACTACTGGTGGAACAATATTGCCTAAATTCGCCTCCAGCTCTGTTCTGCCTGCAGGGACATTTTTTAGCTGTTGTGCCAATTTTCTATGCAGATTTTGCTTCCTGAAATGTGTTTTTTCCCTGAAATATCATGTTTTTGACCGCGTAAACTAAATTTAATGGAAAAAATCAATGTCTTCTGGCAAACCATCTGAAATGCTGTTTTTTTCACAAACTATCTGTTTTCAGTCTGAAACTTCGTGTGGCCACCAAAAAACATTTCCCATAAAAAACAGAATTTCAGGGAGAAAGAGCCTGAAATTGGCAATTTCTCTCTGTGGGCAGAGCAGGCGAAGTGGCAGAATTTGCCCAGAATTCTGCATTTTTTCTGCTGAGCAAATTATCGGCCGTTTCGACCACCCCCTAGTCAAGGCCATGATATCTATGGACTTCAAGGGAAAGACACTTGCAGCACACAATCATCACCGTTCTAACACCTTCTCTATTTCCATTGACTTCATTGGGATCACCCACCCAAATATATAGCTCTGGAAATGTGTAAACCGAATGGTAGTGCGTAAAAAGGGCCAACGAAGGACGTCTTTCTCTTGTAATGTGAAGTGGAAAAAAACAAAGGTGAAGTAGTTCCTTGGTTTTGTAGACAGTAGGGGAATAGTTCTATTTTGATATTTGTGTTTGTACCATGCTCCGCTGCCATCATTTCCAGGGTCTCTAGGCACTCTGCAAGTCCTGAAAGAGGGGAGGGTGCAGGTGGGTGAGGTTAGTGGGGAGAGCGGGGAACATGCAAGCTAACTTTGCTGTTGTGTTGATGGGTGCAGGGGAGTGCTTGAGGGGATGCAACTTCACTTTTCTCTCATTGTGACTGTCAGAGCCTGCTCCCCCCCCCCTCTCTCTCTCTCTCTCTCTCTCTCTCTCCCCCTCTGGCTCCCTCTCTCTCTCTCACACATAGATACATTTACCCTGTCTGCCACAGAGCTCTGGGAATTGACAAATGTGCAACGGGGGAAGTGTAGAGACTCCACTCATTACCATATGCTAGGTGCTAAGGCTTATGGGAGGCAAGATGTTTTGGATAAGAGAAGCAGATCCCTGAGACATGAGGACCCCTTACCCCCATTCAGCTGCCATAGTACATAGGTTGGCAGGCTTGTCCCTGAGTCAAACCTCACTCTAATTTCCTCAGGTACTGCGCTGAGTGTCCAACTCAGACATTTGCCCGCCAGGGCAAAGCCCGCCAGGCGTTTGTAAGGCGTTCGTAAGGCGATCGGGGCAGGGGCCAGAATTTCTGGCTCTTTTGCCCAGAAATCTATTCCGGTGTCTTCTGCAGTCCTCAAACTCTTCTGACACTGCACACACAGCCAAAGGACAGAATGAAATGGAATGAAATCCCCTGCCGCGCCATTCCCCTGGTTTTGTAGCTGTTCCATAACTTCAGTTTCAGAATGATGTTGAAATACTGCCAGTGGTTCTTCGTGGTGAAATGAGGAGCAGGACAGATAAAAGGTGGAGACTGAATACCTTAAAGTGCCCCATGAAGCTTGGTGTCCCATCCGTTGGGCCTAGAGGGGTGCTGTATCTGCAGGAAGGTAAGGAGAAGCATGCTGACATTAATGGGAGAGGTTTGGGGCAGGGGGATAGGACGGCGATCCAGTAACAAATCAATCTGGAAGAGGCCCTTCAGGGTGTCCAGTATGTGTGATGCAGAGGGATAGCTCTGCTGTCCAAAGCCTAACTCTTTACAGTGCAGTATGTGCAATTTGGGAGGCTTGCTTTGCTGTCGGAAGCCAGACCATGTGTGAGTGAAGCTTGCAGTCTTGTTGCGCCCATTCTCTGTGACAGGAGTTTGTCCTGCTGCACCCGTTCAGTAGGAGGGAAGCCCATGCTGTAGCACTGGGTGAGTGAAGCTTCCCCTGCTGTTGCCCTGGCCGCACATGTCATGTAGTGTGACACTCGGATGTCTGTTAAAGCTGTGACTGTGAAGCAGATTTGTCAGGGCCCTGCACTGTTCCTGGTTCATCCTTGATGCCTCGGCAATATGCTGAGGAGGGTTTTAGTGGAGCTAGACATGTGAACAGCATGTCCCAAATGGCATGACACATGTTGATTTTGTATATGTAGAGAGCTTAAAATGGTTGTAGGAGTCATCAAGAAGGAAAGGACATTCCAATAAAACGCCCTTTCCTGCTCTGAGCCTCAGCCCTGGGGCCCCGGGGCCCCGGGGGGTCGAGCTCTGGAGCAGCTCTGCAGAAGCCGAGCTGAGGTGTGCCTTTGCCCTTTGCCCAGGCCCCAGCGGCGGGGGAGGGGAGGCTGTCATTTCACAATGCTCTGCCCAGCCTGAGGGTTCCGTTGGCACGGCGACGGCAGCAGGTGAGCCCTGGAGCAGGGGGCTTGGAGAGGTCAAGGCAGACAGAGCTGGGAGCCCCAGGAACAGGACCCAGGCCAGTGGAGGTGGCTCAGCTGAGCCCACCTGACGGCTCGAGGCCACTCCTCACAGGGCCTCTGCTGCTGTCAGAAGCCCTGGGGCCCTGCTACTGGCGGAGGAAGCCTTCAGGCCTCAAAGGGCACCGGCCTTCTCTGAGGCCTGTGACTGGGCTCAAAAACAGAACATGTGAAAAACAGGGGCCAGACACTGCACTGAAGAAAGGTAGGTTAAGGTGTGAAAACAAAAGCACCAAGAAGAAAGGAAAAAGCATAGCTCTTAACACACCCTCATCTGGACTTTGTGGCCAGTCCCTGTAGATTCATTTTCAGTCCCCTAGTCAAGGCTAGGGGTGGGCAAAGGTACCCTCACTACTGGTGGAACAATATTGCCTAAATTCGCCTCCAGCTCTGTTCTGCCTGCAGGGACATTTTTTAGCTGTTGTGCCAATTTTCTATGCAGATTTTGCTTCCTGAAATGTGTTTTTTCCCTGAAATATCATGTTTTTGACCGCGTAAACTAAATTTAATGGAAAAAATCAATGTCTTCTGGCAAACCATCTGAAATGCTGTTTTTTTCACAAACTATCTGTTTTCAGTCTGAAACTTCGTGTGGCCACCAAAAAACATTTCCCATAAAAAACAGAATTTCAGGGAGAAAGAGCCTGAAATTGGCAATTTCTCTCTGTGGGCAGAGCAGGCGAAGTGGCAGAATTTGCCCAGAATTCTGCATTTTTTCTGCTGAGCAAATTATCGGCCGTTTCGACCACCCCCTAGTCAAGGCCATGATATCTATGGACTTCAAGGGAAAGACACTTGCAGCACACAATCATCACCGTTCTAACACCTTCTCTATTTCCATTGACTTCATTGGGATCACCCACCCAAATATATAGCTCTGGAAATGTGTAAACCGAATGGTAGTGCGTAAAAAGGGCCAACGAAGGACGTCTTTCTCTTGTAATGTGAAGTGGAAAAAAACAAAGGTGAAGTAGTTCCTTGGTTTTGTAGACAGTAGGGGAATAGTTCTATTTTGATATTTGTGTTTGTACCATGCTCCGCTGCCATCATTTCCAGGGTCTCTAGGCACTCTGCAAGTCCTGAAAGAGGGGAGGGTGCAGGTGGGTGAGGTTAGTGGGGAGAGCGGGGAACATGCAAGCTAACTTTGCTGTTGTGTTGATGGGTGCAGGGGAGTGCTTGAGGGGATGCAACTTCACTTTTCTCTCATTGTGACTGTCAGAGCCTGCTCCCCCCCCCCTCTCTCTCTCTCTCTCTCTCTCTCTCTCCCCCTCTGGCTCCCTCTCTCTCTCTCACACATAGATACATTTACCCTGTCTGCCACAGAGCTCTGGGAATTGACAAATGTGCAACGGGGGAAGTGTAGAGACTCCACTCATTACCATATGCTAGGTGCTAAGGCTTATGGGAGGCAAGATGTTTTGGATAAGAGAAGCAGATCCCTGAGACATGAGGACCCCTTACCCCCATTCAGCTGCCATAGTACATAGGTTGGCAGGCTTGTCCCTGAGTCAAACCTCACTCTAATTTCCTCAGGTACTGCGCTGAGTGTCCAACTCAGACATTTGCCCGCCAGGGCAAAGCCCGCCAGGCGTTTGTAAGGCGTTCGTAAGGCGATCGGGGCAGGGGCCAGAATTTCTGGCTCTTTTGCCCAGAAATCTATTCCGGTGTCTTCTGCAGTCCTCAAACTCTTCTGACACTGCACACACAGCCAAAGGACAGAATGAAATGGAATGAAATCCCCTGCCGCGCCATTCCCCTGGTTTTGTAGCTGTTCCATAACTTCAGTTTCAGAATGATGTTGAAATACTGCCAGTGGTTCTTCGTGGTGAAATGAGGAGCAGGACAGATAAAAGGTGGAGACTGAATACCTTAAAGTGCCCCATGAAGCTTGGTGTCCCATCCGTTGGGCCTAGAGGGGTGCTGTATCTGCAGGAAGGTAAGGAGAAGCATGCTGACATTAATGGGAGAGGTTTGGGGCAGGGGGATAGGACGGCGATCCAGTAACAAATCAATCTGGAAGAGGCCCTTCAGGGTGTCCAGTATGTGTGATGCAGAGGGATAGCTCTGCTGTCCAAAGCCTAACTCTTTACAGTGCAGTATGTGCAATTTGGGAGGCTTGCTTTGCTGTCGGAAGCCAGACCATGTGTGAGTGAAGCTTGCAGTCTTGTTGCGCCCATTCTCTGTGACAGGAGTTTGTCCTGCTGCACCCGTTCAGTAGGAGGGAAGCCCATGCTGTAGCACTGGGTGAGTGAAGCTTCCCCTGCTGTTGCCCTGGCCGCACATGTCATGTAGTGTGACACTCGGATGTCTGTTAAAGCTGTGACTGTGAAGCAGATTTGTCAGGGCCCTGCACTGTTCCTGGTTCATCCTTGATGCCTCGGCAATATGCTGAGGAGGGTTTTAGTGGAGCTAGACATGTGAACAGCATGTCCCAAATGGCATGACACATGTTGATTTTGTATATGTAGAGAGCTTAAAATGGTTTGTAGGAGTCATCAAGAAGGAAAGGACATTCCAATAAAACGCCCTTTCCTGCTCTGAGCCTCAGCCCTGGGGCCCCGGGGCCCCGGGGGGTCGAGCTCTGGAGCAGCTCTGCAGAAGCCGAGCTGAGGTGTGCCTTTGCCTTGCAAGCTCCCAGCCCTGGGCCCAGGCCCCAGCGGCGGGGGAGGGGAGGCTGTCATTTCACAATGCTCTGCCCAGCCTGAGGGTTCCGTTGGCACGGCGACGGCAGCAGGTGAGCCCTGGAGCAGGGGGCTTGGAGAGGTCAAGGCAGACAGAGCTGGGAGCCCCAGGAACAGGACCCAGGCCAGTGGAGGTGGCTCAGCTGAGCCCACCTGACGGCTCGAGGCCACTCCTCACAGGGCCTCTGCTGCTGTCAGAAGCCCTGGGGCCCTGCTACTGGCGGAGGAAGCCTTCAGGCCTCAAAGGGCACCGGCCTTCTCTGAGGCCTGTGACTGGGCTCAAAAACAGAACATGTGAAAAACAGGGGCCAGACACTGCACTGAAGAAAGGTAGGTTAAGGTGTGAAAACAAAAGCACCAAGAAGAAAGGAAAAAGCATAGCTCTTAACACACCCTCATCTGGACTTTGTGGCCAGTCCCTGTAGATTCATTTTCAGTCCCCTAGTCAAGGCTAGGGGTGGGCAAAGGTACCCTCACTACTGGTGGAACAATATTGCCTAAATTCGCCTCCAGCTCTGTTCTGCCTGCAGGGACATTTTTTAGCTGTTGTGCCAATTTTCTATGCAGATTTTGCTTCCTGAAATGTGTTTTTTCCCTGAAATATCATGTTTTTGACCGCGTAAACTAAATTTAATGGAAAAAATCAATGTCTTCTGGCAAACCATCTGAAATGCTGTTTTTTTCACAAACTATCTGTTTTCAGTCTGAAACTTCGTGTGGCCACCAAAAAACATTTCCCATAAAAAACAGAATTTCAGGGAGAAAGAGCCTGAAATTGGCAATTTCTCTCTGTGGGCAGAGCAGGCGAAGTGGCAGAATTTGCCCAGAATTCTGCATTTTTTCTGCTGAGCAAATTATCGGCCGTTTCGACCACCCCCTAGTCAAGGCCATGATATCTATGGACTTCAAGGGAAAGACACTTGCAGCACACAATCATCACCGTTCTAACACCTTCTCTATTTCCATTGACTTCATTGGGATCACCCACCCAAATATATAGCTCTGGAAATGTGTAAACCGAATGGTAGTGCGTAAAAAGGGCCAACGAAGGACGTCTTTCTCTTGTAATGTGAAGTGGAAAAAAACAAAGGTGAAGTAGTTCCTTGGTTTTGTAGACAGTAGGGGAATAGTTCTATTTTGATATTTGTGTTTGTACCATGCTCCGCTGCCATCATTTCCAGGGTCTCTAGGCACTCTGCAAGTCCTGAAAGAGGGGAGGGTGCAGGTGGGTGAGGTTAGTGGGGAGAGCGGGGAACATGCAAGCTAACTTTGCTGTTGTGTTGATGGGTGCAGGGGAGTGCTTGAGGGGATGCAACTTCACTTTTCTCTCATTGTGACTGTCAGAGCCTGCTCCCCCCCCCCTCTCTCTCTCTCTCTCTCTCTCTCTCTCCCCCTCTGGCTCCCTCTCTCTCTCTCACACATAGATACATTTACCCTGTCTGCCACAGAGCTCTGGGAATTGACAAATGTGCAACGGGGGAAGTGTAGAGACTCCACTCATTACCATATGCTAGGTGCTAAGGCTTATGGGAGGCAAGATGTTTTGGATAAGAGAAGCAGATCCCTGAGACATGAGGACCCCTTACCCCCATTCAGCTGCCATAGTACATAGGTTGGCAGGCTTGTCCCTGAGTCAAACCTCACTCTAATTTCCTCAGGTACTGCGCTGAGTGTCCAACTCAGACATTTGCCCGCCAGGGCAAAGCCCGCCAGGCGTTTGTAAGGCGTTCGTAAGGCGATCGGGGCAGGGGCCAGAATTTCTGGCTCTTTTGCCCAGAAATCTATTCCGGTGTCTTCTGCAGTCCTCAAACTCTTCTGACACTGCACACACAGCCAAAGGACAGAATGAAATGGAATGAAATCCCCTGCCGCGCCATTCCCCTGGTTTTGTAGCTGTTCCATAACTTCAGTTTCAGAATGATGTTGAAATACTGCCAGTGGTTCTTCGTGGTGAAATGAGGAGCAGGACAGATAAAAGGTGGAGACTGAATACCTTAAAGTGCCCCATGAAGCTTGGTGTCCCATCCGTTGGGCCTAGAGGGGTGCTGTATCTGCAGGAAGGTAAGGAGAAGCATGCTGACATTAATGGGAGAGGTTTGGGGCAGGGGGATAGGACGGCGATCCAGTAACAAATCAATCTGGAAGAGGCCCTTCAGGGTGTCCAGTATGTGTGATGCAGAGGGATAGCTCTGCTGTCCAAAGCCTAACTCTTTACAGTGCAGTATGTGCAATTTGGGAGGCTTGCTTTGCTGTCGGAAGCCAGACCATGTGTGAGTGAAGCTTGCAGTCTTGTTGCGCCCATTCTCTGTGACAGGAGTTTGTCCTGCTGCACCCGTTCAGTAGGAGGGAAGCCCATGCTGTAGCACTGGGTGAGTGAAGCTTCCCCTGCTGTTGCCCTGGCCGCACATGTCATGTAGTGTGACACTCGGATGTCTGTTAAAGCTGTGACTGTGAAGCAGATTTGTCAGGGCCCTGCACTGTTCCTGGTTCATCCTTGATGCCTCGGCAATATGCTGAGGAGGGTTTTAGTGGAGCTAGACATGTGAACAGCATGTCCCAAATGGCATGACACATGTTGATTTTGTATATGTAGAGAGCTTAAAATGGTTTGTAGGAGTCATCAAGAAGGAAAGGACATTCCAATAAAACGCCCTTTCCTGCTCTGAGCCTCAGCCCTGGGGCCCCGGGGCCCCGGGGGGTCGAGCTCTGGAGCAGCTCTGCAGAAGCCGAGCTGAGGTGTGCCTTTGCCTTGCAAGCTCCCAGCCCTGGGCCCAGGCCCCAGCGGCGGGGGAGGGGAGGCTGTCATTTCACAATGCTCTGCCCAGCCTGAGGGTTCCGTTGGCACGGCGACGGCAGCAGGTGAGCCCTGGAGCAGGGGGCTTGGAGAGGTCAAGGCAGACAGAGCTGGGAGCCCCAGGAACAGGACCCAGGCCAGTGGAGGTGGCTCAGCTGAGCCCACCTGACGGCTCGAGGCCACTCCTCACAGGGCCTCTGCTGCTGTCAGAAGCCCTGGGGCCCTGCTACTGGCGGAGGAAGCCTTCAGGCCTCAAAGGGCACCGGCCTTCTCTGAGGCCTGTGACTGGGCTCAAAAACAGAACATGTGAAAAACAGGGGCCAGACACTGCACTGAAGAAAGGTAGGTTAAGGTGTGAAAACAAAGCACCAAGAAGAAAGGAAAAAGCATAGCTCTTAACACACCCTCATCTGGACTTTGTGGCCAGTCCCTGTAGATTCATTTTCAGTCCCCTAGTCAAGGCTAGGGGTGGGCAAAGGTACCCTCACTACTGGTGGAACAATATTGCCTAAATTCGCCTCCAGCTCTGTTCTGCCTGCAGGGACATTTTTTAGCTGTTGTGCCAATTTTCTATGCAGATTTTGCTTCCTGAAATGTGTTTTTTCCCTGAAATATCATGTTTTTGACCGCGTAAACTAAATTTAATGGAAAAAATCAATGTCTTCTGGCAAACCATCTGAAATGCTGTTTTTTTCACAAACTATCTGTTTTCAGTCTGAAACTTCGTGTGGCCACCAAAAAACATTTCCCATAAAAAACAGAATTTCAGGGAGAAAGAGCCTGAAATTGGCAATTTCTCTCTGTGGGCAGAGCAGGCGAAGTGGCAGAATTTGCCCAGAATTCTGCATTTTTTCTGCTGAGCAAATTATCGGCCGTTTCGACCACCCCCTAGTCAAGGCCATGATATCTATGGACTTCAAGGGAAAGACACTTGCAGCACACAATCATCACCGTTCTAACACCTTCTCTATTTCCATTGACTTCATTGGGATCACCCACCCAAATATATAGCTCTGGAAATGTGTAAACCGAATGGTAGTGCGTAAAAAGGGCCAACGAAGGACGTCTTTCTCTTGTAATGTGAAGTGGAAAAAAACAAAGGTGAAGTAGTTCCTTGGTTTTGTAGACAGTAGGGGAATAGTTCTATTTTGATATTTGTGTTTGTACCATGCTCCGCTGCCATCATTTCCAGGGTCTCTAGGCACTCTGCAAGTCCTGAAAGAGGGGAGGGTGCAGGTGGGTGAGGTTAGTGGGGAGAGCGGGGAACATGCAAGCTAACTTTGCTGTTGTGTTGATGGGTGCAGGGGAGTGCTTGAGGGGATGCAACTTCACTTTTCTCTCATTGTGACTGTCAGAGCCTGCTCCCCCCCCCTCTCTCTCTCTCTCTCTCTCTCTCTCTCCCCCTCTGGCTCCCTCTCTCTCTCTCACACATAGATACATTTACCCTGTCTGCCACAGAGCTCTGGGAATTGACAAATGTGCAACGGGGGAAGTGTAGAGACTCCACTCATTACCATATGCTAGGTGCTAAGGCTTATGGGAGGCAAGATGTTTTGGATAAGAGAAGCAGATCCCTGAGACATGAGGACCCCTTACCCCCATTCAGCTGCCATAGTACATAGGTTGGCAGGCTTGTCCCTGAGTCAAACCTCACTCTAATTTCCTCAGGTACTGCGCTGAGTGTCCAACTCAGACATTTGCCCGCCAGGGCAAAGCCCGCCAGGCGTTTGTAAGGCGTTCGTAAGGCGATCGGGGCAGGGGCCAGAATTTCTGGCTCTTTTGCCCAGAAATCTATTCCGGTGTCTTCTGCAGTCCTCAAACTCTTCTGACACTGCACACACAGCCAAAGGACAGAATGAAATGGAATGAAATCCCCTGCCGCGCCATTCCCCTGGTTTTGTAGCTGTTCCATAACTTCAGTTTCAGAATGATGTTGAAATACTGCCAGTGGTTCTTCGTGGTGAAATGAGGAGCAGGACAGATAAAAGGTGGAGACTGAATACCTTAAAGTGCCCCATGAAGCTTGGTGTCCCATCCGTTGGGCCTAGAGGGGTGCTGTATCTGCAGGAAGGTAAGGAGAAGCATGCTGACATTAATGGGAGAGGTTTGGGGCAGGGGGATAGGACGGCGATCCAGTAACAAATCAATCTGGAAGAGGCCCTTCAGGGTGTCCAGTATGTGTGATGCAGAGGGATAGCTCTGCTGTCCAAAGCCTAACTCTTTACAGTGCAGTATGTGCAATTTGGGAGGCTTGCTTTGCTGTCGGAAGCCAGACCATGTGTGAGTGAAGCTTGCAGTCTTGTTGCGCCCATTCTCTGTGACAGGAGTTTGTCCTGCTGCACCCGTTCAGTAGGAGGGAAGCCCATGCTGTAGCACTGGGTGAGTGAAGCTTCCCCTGCTGTTGCCCTGGCCGCACATGTCATGTAGTGTGACACTCAGATGTCTGTTAAAGCTGTGACTGTGAAGCAGATTTGTCAGGGCCCTGCACTGTTCCTGGTTCATCCTTGATGCCTCGGCAATATGCTGAGGAGGGTTTTAGTGGAGCTAGACATGTGAACAGCATGTCCCAAATGGCATGACACATGTTGATTTTGTATATGTAGAGAGCTTAAAATGGTTTGTAGGAGTCATCAAGAAGGAAAGGACATTCCAATAAAACGCCCTTTCCTGCTCTGAGCCTCAGCCCTGGGGCCCCGGGGCCCCGGGGGGTCGAGCTCTGGAGCAGCTCTGCAGAAGCCGAGCTGAGGTGTGCCTTTGCCTTGCAAGCTCCCAGCCCTGGGCCCAGGCCCCAGCGGCGGGGGAGGGGAGGCTGTCATTTCACAATGCTCTGCCCAGCCTGAGGGTTCCGTTGGCACGGCGACGGCAGCAGGTGAGCCCTGGAGCAGGGGGCTTGGAGAGGTCAAGGCAGACAGAGCTGGGAGCCCCAGGAACAGGACCCAGGCCAGTGGAGGTGGCTCAGCTGAGCCCACCTGACGGCTCGAGGCCACTCCTCACAGGGCCTCTGCTGCTGTCAGAAGCCCTGGGGCCCTGCTACTGGCGGAGGAAGCCTTCAGGCCTCAAAGGGCACCGGCCTTCTCTGAGGCCTGTGACTGGGCTCAAAAACAGAACATGTGAAAAACAGGGGCCAGACACTGCACTGAAGAAAGGTAGGTTAAGGTGTGAAAACAAAAGCACCAAGAAGAAAGGAAAAAGCATAGCTCTTAACACACCCTCATCTGGACTTTGTGGCCAGTCCCTGTAGATTCATTTTCAGTCCCCTAGTCAAGGCTAGGGGTGGGCAAAGGTACCCTCACTACTGGTGGAACAATATTGCCTAAATTCGCCTCCAGCTCTGTTCTGCCTGCAGGGACATTTTTTAGCTGTTGTGCCAATTTTCTATGCAGATTTTGCTTCCTGAAATGTGTTTTTTCCCTGAAATATCATGTTTTTGACCGCGTAAACTAAATTTAATGGAAAAAATCAATGTCTTCTGGCAAACCATCTGAAATGCTGTTTTTTTCACAAACTATCTGTTTTCAGTCTGAAACTTCGTGTGGCCACCAAAAAACATTTCCCATAAAAAACAGAATTTCAGGGAGAAAGAGCCTGAAATTGGCAATTTCTCTCTGTGGGCAGAGCAGGCGAAGTGGCAGAATTTGCCCAGAATTCTGCATTTTTTCTGCTGAGCAAATTATCGGCCGTTTCGACCACCCCCTAGTCAAGGCCATGATATCTATGGACTTCAAGGGAAAGACACTTGCAGCACACAATCATCACCGTTCTAACACCTTCTCTATTTCCATTGACTTCATTGGGATCACCCACCCAAATATATAGCTCTGGAAATGTGTAAACCGAATGGTAGTGCGTAAAAAGGGCCAACGAAGGACGTCTTTCTCTTGTAATGTGAAGTGGAAAAAAACAAAGGTGAAGTAGTTCCTTGGTTTTGTAGACAGTAGGGGAATAGTTCTATTTTGATATTTGTGTTTGTACCATGCTCCGCTGCCATCATTTCCAGGGTCTCTAGGCACTCTGCAAGTCCTGAAAGAGGGGAGGGTGCAGGTGGGTGAGGTTAGTGGGGAGAGCGGGGAACATGCAAGCTAACTTTGCTGTTGTGTTGATGGGTGCAGGGGAGTGCTTGAGGGGATGCAACTTCACTTTTCTCTCATTGTGACTGTCAGAGCCTGCTCCCCCCCCCCTCTCTCTCTCTCTCTCTCTCTCTCTCTCTCCCCCTCTGGCTCCCTCTCTCTCTCTCACACATAGATACATTTACCCTGTCTGCCACAGAGCTCTGGGAATTGACAAATGTGCAACGGGGGAAGTGTAGAGACTCCACTCATTACCATATGCTAGGTGCTAAGGCTTATGGGAGGCAAGATGTTTTGGATAAGAGAAGCAGATCCCTGAGACATGAGGACCCCTTACCCCCATTCAGCTGCCATAGTACATAGGTTGGCAGGCTTGTCCCTGAGTCAAACCTCACTCTAATTTCCTCAGGTACTGCGCTGAGTGTCCAACTCAGACATTTGCCCGCCAGGGCAAAGCCCGCCAGGCGTTTGTAAGGCGTTCGTAAGGCGATCGGGGCAGGGGCCAGAATTTCTGGCTCTTTTGCCCAGAAATCTATTCCGGTGTCTTCTGCAGTCCTCAAACTCTTCTGACACTGCACACACAGCCAAAGGACAGAATGAAATGGAATGAAATCCCCTGCCGCGCCATTCCCCTGGTTTTGTAGCTGTTCCATAACTTCAGTTTCAGAATGATGTTGAAATACTGCCAGTGGTTCTTCGTGGTGAAATGAGGAGCAGGACAGATAAAAGGTGGAGACTGAATACCTTAAAGTGCCCCATGAAGCTTGGTGTCCCATCCGTTGGGCCTAGAGGGGTGCTGTATCTGCAGGAAGGTAAGGAGAAGCATGCTGACATTAATGGGAGAGGTTTGGGGCAGGGGGATAGGACGGCGATCCAGTAACAAATCAATCTGGAAGAGGCCCTTCAGGGTGTCCAGTATGTGTGATGCAGAGGGATAGCTCTGCTGTCCAAAGCCTAACTCTTTACAGTGCAGTATGTGCAATTTGGGAGGCTTGCTTTGCTGTCGGAAGCCAGACCATGTGTGAGTGAAGCTTGCAGTCTTGTTGCGCCCATTCTCTGTGACAGGAGTTTGTCCTGCTGCACCCGTTCAGTAGGAGGGAAGCCCATGCTGTAGCACTGGGTGAGTGAAGCTTCCCCTGCTGTTGCCCTGGCCGCACATGTCATGTAGTGTGACACTCGGATGTCTGTTAAAGCTGTGACTGTGAAGCAGATTTGTCAGGGCCCTGCACTGTTCCTGGTTCATCCTTGATGCCTCGGCAATATGCTGAGGAGGGTTTTAGTGGAGCTAGACATGTGAACAGCATGTCCCAAATGGCATGACACATGTTGATTTTGTATATGTAGAGAGCTTAAAATGGTTTGTAGGAGTCATCAAGAAGGAAAGGACATTCCAATAAAACGCCCTTTCCTGCTCTGAGCCTCAGCCCTGGGGCCCCGGGGCCCCGGGGGGTCGAGCTCTGGAGCAGCTCTGCAGAAGCCGAGCTGAGGTGTGCCTTTGCCTTGCAAGCTCCCAGCCCTGGGCCCAGGCCCCAGCGGCGGGGGAGGGGAGGCTGTCATTTCACAATGCTCTGCCCAGCCTGAGGGTTCCGTTGGCACGGCGACGGCAGCAGGTGAGCCCTGGAGCAGGGGGCTTGGAGAGGTCAAGGCAGACAGAGCTGGGAGCCCCAGGAACAGGACCCAGGCCAGTGGAGGTGGCTCAGCTGAGCCCACCTGACGGCTCGAGGCCACTCCTCACAGGGCCTCTGCTGCTGTCAGAAGCCCTGGGGCCCTGCTACTGGCGGAGGAAGCCTTCAGGCCTCAAAGGGCACCGGCCTTCTCTGAGGCCTGTGACTGGGCTCAAAAACAGAACATGTGAAAAACAGGGGCCAGACACTGCACTGAAGAAAGGTAGGTTAAGGTGTGAAAACAAAAGCACCAAGAAGAAAGGAAAAAGCATAGCTCTTAACACACCCTCATCTGGACTTTGTGGCCAGTCCCTGTAGATTCATTTTCAGTCCCCTAGTCAAGGCTAGGGGTGGGCAAAGGTACCCTCACTACTGGTGGAACAATATTGCCTAAATTCGCCTCCAGCTCTGTTCTGCCTGCAGGGACATTTTTTAGCTGTTGTGCCAATTTTCTATGCAGATTTTGCTTCCTGAAATGTGTTTTTTCCCTGAAATATCATGTTTTTGACCGCGTAAACTAAATTTAATGGAAAAAATCAATGTCTTCTGGCAAACCATCTGAAATGCTGTTTTTTTCACAAACTATCTGTTTTCAGTCTGAAACTTCGTGTGGCCACCAAAAAACATTTCCCATAAAAAACAGAATTTCAGGGAGAAAGAGCCTGAAATTGGCAATTTCTCTCTGTGGGCAGAGCAGGCGAAGTGGCAGAATTTGCCCAGAATTCTGCATTTTTTCTGCTGAGCAAATTATCGGCCGTTTCGACCACCCCCTAGTCAAGGCCATGATATCTATGGACTTCAAGGGAAAGACACTTGCAGCACACAATCATCACCGTTCTAACACCTTCTCTATTTCCATTGACTTCATTGGGATCACCCACCCAAATATATAGCTCTGGAAATGTGTAAACCGAATGGTAGTGCGTAAAAAGGGCCAACGAAGGACGTCTTTCTCTTGTAATGTGAAGTGGAAAAAAACAAAGGTGAAGTAGTTCCTTGGTTTTGTAGACAGTAGGGGAATAGTTCTATTTTGATATTTGTGTTTGTACCATGCTCCGCTGCCATCATTTCCAGGGTCTCTAGGCACTCTGCAAGTCCTGAAAGAGGGGAGGGTGCAGGTGGGTGAGGTTAGTGGGGAGAGCGGGGAACATGCAAGCTAACTTTGCTGTTGTGTTGATGGGTGCAGGGGAGTGCTTGAGGGGATGCAACTTCACTTTTCTCTCATTGTGACTGTCAGAGCCTGCTCCCCCCCCCCCTCTCTCTCTCTCTCTCTCTCTCTCTCTCCCCCTCTGGCTCCCTCTCTCTCTCTCACACATAGATACATTTACCCTGTCTGCCACAGAGCTCTGGGAATTGACAAATGTGCAACGGGGGAAGTGTAGAGACTCCACTCATTACCATATGCTAGGTGCTAAGGCTTATGGGAGGCAAGATGTTTTGGATAAGAGAAGCAGATCCCTGAGACATGAGGACCCCTTACCCCCATTCAGCTGCCATAGTACATAGGTTGGCAGGCTTGTCCCTGAGTCAAACCTCACTCTAATTTCCTCAGGTACTGCGCTGAGTGTCCAACTCAGACATTTGCCCGCCAGGGCAAAGCCCGCCAGGCGTTTGTAAGGCGTTCGTAAGGCGATCGGGGCAGGGGCCAGAATTTCTGGCTCTTTTGCCCAGAAATCTATTCCGGTGTCTTCTGCAGTCCTCAAACTCTTCTGACACTGCACACACAGCCAAAGGACAGAATGAAATGGAATGAAATCCCCTGCCGCGCCATTCCCCTGGTTTTGTAGCTGTTCCATAACTTCAGTTTCAGAATGATGTTGAAATACTGCCAGTGGTTCTTCGTGGTGAAATGAGGAGCAGGACAGATAAAAGGTGGAGACTGAATACCTTAAAGTGCCCCATGAAGCTTGGTGTCCCATCCGTTGGGCCTAGAGGGGTGCTGTATCTGCAGGAAGGTAAGGAGAAGCATGCTGACATTAATGGGAGAGGTTTGGGGCAGGGGGATAGGACGGCGATCCAGTAACAAATCAATCTGGAAGAGGCCCTTCAGGGTGTCCAGTATGTGTGATGCAGAGGGATAGCTCTGCTGTCCAAAGCCTAACTCTTTACAGTGCAGTATGTGCAATTTGGGAGGCTTGCTTTGCTGTCGGAAGCCAGACCATGTGTGAGTGAAGCTTGCAGTCTTGTTGCGCCCATTCTCTGTGACAGGAGTTTGTCCTGCTGCACCCGTTCAGTAGGAGGGAAGCCCATGCTGTAGCACTGGGTGAGTGAAGCTTCCCCTGCTGTTGCCCTGGCCGCACATGTCATGTAGTGTGACACTCGGATGTCTGTTAAAGCTGTGACTGTGAAGCAGATTTGTCAGGGCCCTGCACTGTTCCTGGTTCATCCTTGATGCCTCGGCAATATGCTGAGGAGGGTTTTAGTGGAGCTAGACATGTGAACAGCATGTCCCAAATGGCATGACACATGTTGATTTTGTATATGTAGAGAGCTTAAAATGGTTTGTAGGAGTCATCAAGAAGGAAAGGACATTCCAATAAAACGCCCTTTCCTGCTCTGAGCCTCAGCCCTGGGGCCCCGGGGCCCCGGGGGGTCGAGCTCTGGAGCAGCTCTGCAGAAGCCGAGCTGAGGTGTGCCTTTGCCTTGCAAGCTCCCAGCCCTGGGCCCAGGCCCCAGCGGCGGGGGAGGGGAGGCTGTCATTTCACAATGCTCTGCCCAGCCTGAGGGTTCCGTTGGCACGGCGACGGCAGCAGGTGAGCCCTGGAGCAGGGGGCTTGGAGAGGTCAAGGCAGACAGAGCTGGGAGCCCCAGGAACAGGACCCAGGCCAGTGGAGGTGGCTCAGCTGAGCCCACCTGACGGCTCGAGGCCACTCCTCACAGGGCCTCTGCTGCTGTCAGAAGCCCTGGGGCCCTGCTACTGGCGGAGGAAGCCTTCAGGCCTCAAAGGGCACCGGCCTTCTCTGAGGCCTGTGACTGGGCTCAAAAACAGAACATGTGAAAAACAGGGGCCAGACACTGCACTGAAGAAAGGTAGGTTAAGGTGTGAAAACAAAAGCACCAAGAAGAAAGGAAAAAGCATAGCTCTTAACACACCCTCATCTGGACTTTGTGGCCAGTCCCTGTAGATTCATTTTCAGTCCCCTAGTCAAGGCTAGGGGTGGGCAAAGGTACCCTCACTACTGGTGGAACAATATTGCCTAAATTCGCCTCCAGCTCTGTTCTGCCTGCAGGGACATTTTTTAGCTGTTGTGCCAATTTTCTATGCAGATTTTGCTTCCTGAAATGTGTTTTTTCCCTGAAATATCATGTTTTTGACCGCGTAAACTAAATTTAATGGAAAAAATCAATGTCTTCTGGCAAACCATCTGAAATGCTGTTTTTTTCACAAACTATCTGTTTTCAGTCTGAAACTTCGTGTGGCCACCAAAAAACATTTCCCATAAAAAACAGAATTTCAGGGAGAAAGAGCCTGAAATTGGCAATTTCTCTCTGTGGGCAGAGCAGGCGAAGTGGCAGAATTTGCCCAGAATTCTGCATTTTTTCTGCTGAGCAAATTATCGGCCGTTTCGACCACCCCCTAGTCAAGGCCATGATATCTATGGACTTCAAGGGAAAGACACTTGCAGCACACAATCATCACCGTTCTAACACCTTCTCTATTTCCATTGACTTCATTGGGATCACCCACCCAAATATATAGCTCTGGAAATGTGTAAACCGAATGGTAGTGCGTAAAAAGGGCCAACGAAGGACGTCTTTCTCTTGTAATGTGAAGTGGAAAAAAACAAAGGTGAAGTAGTTCCTTGGTTTTGTAGACAGTAGGGGAATAGTTCTATTTTGATATTTGTGTTTGTACCATGCTCCGCTGCCATCATTTCCAGGGTCTCTAGGCACTCTGCAAGTCCTGAAAGAGGGGAGGGTGCAGGTGGGTGAGGTTAGTGGGGAGAGCGGGGAACATGCAAGCTAACTTTGCTGTTGTGTTGATGGGTGCAGGGGAGTGCTTGAGGGGATGCAACTTCACTTTTCTCTCATTGTGACTGTCAGAGCCTGCTCCCCCCCCCTCTCTCTCTCTCTCTCTCTCTCTCTCTCCCCCTCTGGCTCCCTCTCTCTCTCTCACACATAGATACATTTACCCTGTCTGCCACAGAGCTCTGGGAATTGACAAATGTGCAACGGGGGAAGTGTAGAGACTCCACTCATTACCATATGCTAGGTGCTAAGGCTTATGGGAGGCAAGATGTTTTGGATAAGAGAAGCAGATCCCTGAGACATGAGGACCCCTTACCCCCATTCAGCTGCCATAGTACATAGGTTGGCAGGCTTGTCCCTGAGTCAAACCTCACTCTAATTTCCTCAGGTACTGCGCTGAGTGTCCAACTCAGACATTTGCCCGCCAGGGCAAAGCCCGCCAGGCGTTTGTAAGGCGTTCGTAAGGCGATCGGGGCAGGGGCCAGAATTTCTGGCTCTTTTGCCCAGAAATCTATTCCGGTGTCTTCTGCAGTCCTCAAACTCTTCTGACACTGCACACACAGCCAAAGGACAGAATGAAATGGAATGAAATCCCCTGCCGCGCCATTCCCCTGGTTTTGTAGCTGTTCCATAACTTCAGTTTCAGAATGATGTTGAAATACTGCCAGTGGTTCTTCGTGGTGAAATGAGGAGCAGGACAGATAAAAGGTGGAGACTGAATACCTTAAAGTGCCCCATGAAGCTTGGTGTCCCATCCGTTGGGCCTAGAGGGGTGCTGTATCTGCAGGAAGGTAAGGAGAAGCATGCTGACATTAATGGGAGAGGTTTGGGGCAGGGGGATAGGACGGCGATCCAGTAACAAATCAATCTGGAAGAGGCCCTTCAGGGTGTCCAGTATGTGTGATGCAGAGGGATAGCTCTGCTGTCCAAAGCCTAACTCTTTACAGTGCAGTATGTGCAATTTGGGAGGCTTGCTTTGCTGTCGGAAGCCAGACCATGTGTGAGTGAAGCTTGCAGTCTTGTTGCGCCCATTCTCTGTGACAGGAGTTTGTCCTGCTGCACCCGTTCAGTAGGAGGGAAGCCCATGCTGTAGCACTGGGTGAGTGAAGCTTCCCCTGCTGTTGCCCTGGCCGCACATGTCATGTAGTGTGACACTCAGATGTCTGTTAAAGCTGTGACTGTGAAGCAGATTTGTCAGGGCCCTGCACTGTTCCTGGTTCATCCTTGATGCCTCGGCAATATGCTGAGGAGGGTTTTAGTGGAGCTAGACATGTGAACAGCATGTCCCAAATGGCATGACACATGTTGATTTTGTATATGTAGAGAGCTTAAAATGGTTTGTAGGAGTCATCAAGAAGGAAAGGACATTCCAATAAAACGCCCTTTCCTGCTCTGAGCCTCAGCCCTGGGGCCCCGGGGCCCCGGGGGGTCGAGCTCTGGAGCAGCTCTGCAGAAGCCGAGCTGAGGTGTGCCTTTGCCTTGCAAGCTCCCAGCCCTGGGCCCAGGCCCCAGCGGCGGGGGAGGGGAGGCTGTCATTTCACAATGCTCTGCCCAGCCTGAGGGTTCCGTTGGCACGGCGACGGCAGCAGGTGAGCCCTGGAGCAGGGGGCTTGGAGAGGTCAAGGCAGACAGAGCTGGGAGCCCCAGGAACAGGACCCAGGCCAGTGGAGGTGGCTCAGCTGAGCCCACCTGACGGCTCGAGGCCACTCCTCACAGGGCCTCTGCTGCTGTCAGAAGCCCTGGGGCCCTGCTACTGGCGGAGGAAGCCTTCAGGCCTCAAAGGGCACCGGCCTTCTCTGAGGCCTGTGACTGGGCTCAAAAACAGAACATGTGAAAAACAGGGGCCAGACACTGCACTGAAGAAAGGTAGGTTAAGGTGTGAAAACAAAAGCACCAAGAAGAAAGGAAAAAGCATAGCTCTTAACACACCCTCATCTGGACTTTGTGGCCAGTCCCTGTAGATTCATTTTCAGTCCCCTAGTCAAGGCTAGGGGTGGGCAAAGGTACCCTCACTACTGGTGGAACAATATTGCCTAAATTCGCCTCCAGCTCTGTTCTGCCTGCAGGGACATTTTTTAGCTGTTGTGCCAATTTTCTATGCAGATTTTGCTTCCTGAAATGTGTTTTTTCCCTGAAATATCATGTTTTTGACCGCGTAAACTAAATTTAATGGAAAAAATCAATGTCTTCTGGCAAACCATCTGAAATGCTGTTTTTTTCACAAACTATCTGTTTTCAGTCTGAAACTTCGTGTGGCCACCAAAAAACATTTCCCATAAAAAACAGAATTTCAGGGAGAAAGAGCCTGAAATTGGCAATTTCTCTCTGTGGGCAGAGCAGGCGAAGTGGCAGAATTTGCCCAGAATTCTGCATTTTTTCTGCTGAGCAAATTATCGGCCGTTTCGACCACCCCCTAGTCAAGGCCATGATATCTATGGACTTCAAGGGAAAGACACTTGCAGCACACAATCATCACCGTTCTAACACCTTCTCTATTTCCATTGACTTCATTGGGATCACCCACCCAAATATATAGCTCTGGAAATGTGTAAACCGAATGGTAGTGCGTAAAAAGGGCCAACGAAGGACGTCTTTCTCTTGTAATGTGAAGTGGAAAAAAACAAAGGTGAAGTAGTTCCTTGGTTTTGTAGACAGTAGGGGAATAGTTCTATTTTGATATTTGTGTTTGTACCATGCTCCGCTGCCATCATTTCCAGGGTCTCTAGGCACTCTGCAAGTCCTGAAAGAGGGGAGGGTGCAGGTGGGTGAGGTTAGTGGGGAGAGCGGGGAACATGCAAGCTAACTTTGCTGTTGTGTTGATGGGTGCAGGGGAGTGCTTGAGGGGATGCAACTTCACTTTTCTCTCATTGTGACTGTCAGAGCCTGCTCCCCCCCCCTCTCTCTCTCTCTCTCTCTCTCTCTCTCCCCCTCTGGCTCCCTCTCTCTCTCTCACACATAGATACATTTACCCTGTCTGCCACAGAGCTCTGGGAATTGACAAATGTGCAACGGGGGAAGTGTAGAGACTCCACTCATTACCATATGCTAGGTGCTAAGGCTTATGGGAGGCAAGATGTTTTGGATAAGAGAAGCAGATCCCTGAGACATGAGGACCCCTTACCCCCATTCAGCTGCCATAGTACATAGGTTGGCAGGCTTGTCCCTGAGTCAAACCTCACTCTAATTTCCTCAGGTACTGCGCTGAGTGTCCAACTCAGACATTTGCCCGCCAGGGCAAAGCCCGCCAGGCGTTTGTAAGGCGTTCGTAAGGCGATCGGGGCAGGGGCCAGAATTTCTGGCTCTTTTGCCCAGAAATCTATTCCGGTGTCTTCTGCAGTCCTCAAACTCTTCTGACACTGCACACACAGCCAAAGGACAGAATGAAATGGAATGAAATCCCCTGCCGCGCCATTCCCCTGGTTTTGTAGCTGTTCCATAACTTCAGTTTCAGAATGATGTTGAAATACTGCCAGTGGTTCTTCGTGGTGAAATGAGGAGCAGGACAGATAAAAGGTGGAGACTGAATACCTTAAAGTGCCCCATGAAGCTTGGTGTCCCATCCGTTGGGCCTAGAGGGGTGCTGTATCTGCAGGAAGGTAAGGAGAAGCATGCTGACATTAATGGGAGAGGTTTGGGGCAGGGGGATAGGACGGCGATCCAGTAACAAATCAATCTGGAAGAGGCCCTTCAGGGTGTCCAGTATGTGTGATGCAGAGGGATAGCTCTGCTGTCCAAAGCCTAACTCTTTACAGTGCAGTATGTGCAATTTGGGAGGCTTGCTTTGCTGTCGGAAGCCAGACCATGTGTGAGTGAAGCTTGCAGTCTTGTTGCGCCCATTCTCTGTGACAGGAGTTTGTCCTGCTGCACCCGTTCAGTAGGAGGGAAGCCCATGCTGTAGCACTGGGTGAGTGAAGCTTCCCCTGCTGTTGCCCTGGCCGCACATGTCATGTAGTGTGACACTCAGATGTCTGTTAAAGCTGTGACTGTGAAGCAGATTTGTCAGGGCCCTGCACTGTTCCTGGTTCATCCTTGATGCCTCGGCAATATGCTGAGGAGGGTTTTAGTGGAGCTAGACATGTGAACAGCATGTCCCAAATGGCATGACACATGTTGATTTTGTATATGTAGAGAGCTTAAAATGGTTTGTAGGAGTCATCAAGAAGGAAAGGACATTCCAATAAAACGCCCTTTCCTGCTCTGAGCCTCAGCCCTGGGGCCCCGGGGCCCCGGGGGGTCGAGCTCTGGAGCAGCTCTGCAGAAGCCGAGCTGAGGTGTGCCTTTGCCTTGCAAGCTCCCAGCCCTGGGCCCAGGCCCCAGCGGCGGGGGAGGGGAGGCTGTCATTTCACAATGCTCTGCCCAGCCTGAGGGTTCCGTTGGCACGGCGACGGCAGCAGGTGAGCCCTGGAGCAGGGGGCTTGGAGAGGTCAAGGCAGACAGAGCTGGGAGCCCCAGGAACAGGACCCAGGCCAGTGGAGGTGGCTCAGCTGAGCCCACCTGACGGCTCGAGGCCACTCCTCACAGGGCCTCTGCTGCTGTCAGAAGCCCTGGGGCCCTGCTACTGGCGGAGGAAGCCTTCAGGCCTCAAAGGGCACCGGCCTTCTCTGAGGCCTGTGACTGGGCTCAAAAACAGAACATGTGAAAAACAGGGGCCAGACACTGCACTGAAGAAAGGTAGGTTAAGGTGTGAAAACAAAAGCACCAAGAAGAAAGGAAAAAGCATAGCTCTTAACACACCCTCATCTGGACTTTGTGGCCAGTCCCTGTAGATTCATTTTCAGTCCCCTAGTCAAGGCTAGGGGTGGGCAAAGGTACCCTCACTACTGGTGGAACAATATTGCCTAAATTCGCCTCCAGCTCTGTTCTGCCTGCAGGGACATTTTTTAGCTGTTGTGCCAATTTTCTATGCAGATTTTGCTTCCTGAAATGTGTTTTTTCCCTGAAATATCATGTTTTTGACCGCGTAAACTAAATTTAATGGAAAAAATCAATGTCTTCTGGCAAACCATCTGAAATGCTGTTTTTTTCACAAACTATCTGTTTTCAGTCTGAAACTTCGTGTGGCCACCAAAAAACATTTCCCATAAAAAACAGAATTTCAGGGAGAAAGAGCCTGAAATTGGCAATTTCTCTCTGTGGGCAGAGCAGGCGAAGTGGCAGAATTTGCCCAGAATTCTGCATTTTTTCTGCTGAGCAAATTATCGGCCGTTTCGACCACCCCCTAGTCAAGGCCATGATATCTATGGACTTCAAGGGAAAGACACTTGCAGCACACAATCATCACCGTTCTAACACCTTCTCTATTTCCATTGACTTCATTGGGATCACCCACCCAAATATATAGCTCTGGAAATGTGTAAACCGAATGGTAGTGCGTAAAAAGGGCCAACGAAGGACGTCTTTCTCTTGTAATGTGAAGTGGAAAAAAACAAAGGTGAAGTAGTTCCTTGGTTTTGTAGACAGTAGGGGAATAGTTCTATTTTGATATTTGTGTTTGTACCATGCTCCGCTGCCATCATTTCCAGGGTCTCTAGGCACTCTGCAAGTCCTGAAAGAGGGGAGGGTGCAGGTGGGTGAGGTTAGTGGGGAGAGCGGGGAACATGCAAGCTAACTTTGCTGTTGTGTTGATGGGTGCAGGGGAGTGCTTGAGGGGATGCAACTTCACTTTTCTCTCATTGTGACTGTCAGAGCCTGCTCCCCCCCCCTCTCTCTCTCTCTCTCTCTCTCTCTCTCTCTCCCCCTCTGGCTCCCTCTCTCTCTCTCACACATAGATACATTTACCCTGTCTGCCACAGAGCTCTGGGAATTGACAAATGTGCAACGGGGGAAGTGTAGAGACTCCACTCATTACCATATGCTAGGTGCTAAGGCTTATGGGAGGCAAGATGTTTTGGATAAGAGAAGCAGATCCATGAGACATGAGGACCCCTTACCCCCATTCAGCTGCCATAGTACATAGGTTGGCAGGCTTGTCCCTGAGTCAAACCTCACTCTAATTTCCTCAGGTACTGCGCTGAGTGTCCAACTCAGACATTTGCCCGCCAGGGCAAAGCCCGCCAGGCGTTTGTAAGGCGTTCGTAAGGCGATCGGGGCAGGGGACAGAATTTCTGGCTCTTTTGCCCAGAAATCTATTCCGGTGTCTTCTGCAGTCCTCAAACTCTTCTGACACTGCACACACAGCCAAAGGACAGAATGAAATGGAATGAAATCCCCTGCCGCGCCATTCCCCTGGTTTTGTAGCTGTTCCATAACTTCAGTTTCAGAATGATGTTGAAATACTGCCAGTGGTTCTTCGTGGTGAAATGAGGAGCAGGACAGATAAAAGGTGGAGACTGAATACCTTAAAGTGCCCCATGAAGCTTGGTGTCCCATCCGTTGGGCCTAGAGGGGTGCTGTATCTGCAGGAAGGTAAGGAGAAGCATGCTGACATTAATGGGAGAGGTTTGGGGCAGGGGGATAGGACGGCGATCCAGTAACAAATCAATCTGGAAGAGGCCCTTCAGGGTGTCCAGTATGTGTGATGCAGAGGGATAGCTCTGCTGTCCAAAGCCTAACTCTTTACAGTGCAGTATGTGCAATTTGGGAGGCTTGCTTTGCTGTCGGAAGCCAGACCATGTGTGAGTGAAGCTTGCAGTCTTGTTGCGCCCATTCTCTGTGACAGGAGTTTGTCCTGCTGCACCCGTTCAGTAGGAGGGAAGCCCATGCTGTAGCACTGGGTGAGTGAAGCTTCCCCTGCTGTTGCCCTGGCCGCACATGTCATGTAGTGTGACACTCAGATGTCTGTTAAAGCTGTGACTGTGAAGCAGATTTGTCAGGGCCCTGCACTGTTCCTGGTTCATCCTTGATGCCTCGGCAATATGCTGAGGAGGGTTTTAGTGGAGCTAGACATGTGAACAGCATGTCCCAAATGGCATGACACATGTTGATTTTGTATATGTAGAGAGCTTAAAATGGTTTGTAGGAGTCATCAAGAAGGAAAGGACATTCCAATAAAACGCCCTTTCCTGCTCTGAGCCTCAGCCCTGGGGCCCCGGGGCCCCGGGGGGTCGAGCTCTGGAGCAGCTCTGCAGAAGCCGAGCTGAGGTGTGCCTTTGCCTTGCAAGCTCCCAGCCCTGGGCCCAGGCCCCAGCGGCGGGGGAGGGGAGGCTGTCATTTCACAATGCTCTGCCCAGCCTGAGGGTTCCGTTGGCACGGCGACGGCAGCAGGTGAGCCCTGGAGCAGGGGGCTTGGAGAGGTCAAGGCAGACAGAGCTGGGAGCCCCAGGAACAGGACCCAGGCCAGTGGAGGTGGCTCAGCTGAGCCCACCTGACGGCTCGAGGCCACTCCTCACAGGGCCTCTGCTGCTGTCAGAAGCCCTGGGGCCCTGCTACTGGCGGAGGAAGCCTTCAGGCCTCAAAGGGCACCGGCCTTCTCTGAGGCCTGTGACTGGGCTCAAAAACAGAACATGTGAAAAACAGGGGCCAGACACTGCACTGAAGAAAGGTAGGTTAAGGTGTGAAAACAAAAGCACCAAGAAGAAAGGAAAAAGCATAGCTCTTAACACACCCTCATCTGGACTTTGTGGCCAGTCCCTGTAGATTCATTTTCAGTCCCCTAGTCAAGGCTAGGGGTGGGCAAAGGTACCCTCACTACTGGTGGAACAATATTGCCTAAATTCGCCTCCAGCTCTGTTCTGCCTGCAGGGACATTTTTTAGCTGTTGTGCCAATTTTCTATGCAGATTTTGCTTCCTGAAATGTGTTTTTTCCCTGAAATATCATGTTTTTGACCGCGTAAACTAAATTTAATGGAAAAAATCAATGTCTTCTGGCAAACCATCTGAAATGCTGTTTTTTTCACAAACTATCTGTTTTCAGTCTGAAACTTCGTGTGGCCACCAAAAAACATTTCCCATAAAAAACAGAATTTCAGGGAGAAAGAGCCTGAAATTGGCAATTTCTCTCTGTGGGCAGAGCAGGCGAAGTGGCAGAATTTGCCCAGAATTCTGCATTTTTTCTGCTGAGCAAATTATCGGCCGTTTCGACCACCCCCTAGTCAAGGCCATGATATCTATGGACTTCAAGGGAAAGACACTTGCAGCACACAATCATCACCGTTCTAACACCTTCTCTATTTCCATTGACTTCATTGGGATCACCCACCCAAATATATAGCTCTGGAAATGTGTAAACCGAATGGTAGTGCGTAAAAAGGGCCAACGAAGGACGTCTTTCTCTTGTAATGTGAAGTGGAAAAAAACAAAGGTGAAGTAGTTCCTTGGTTTTGTAGACAGTAGGGGAATAGTTCTATTTTGATATTTGTGTTTGTACCATGCTCCGCTGCCATCATTTCCAGGGTCTCTAGGCACTCTGCAAGTCCTGAAAGAGGGGAGGGTGCAGGTGGGTGAGGTTAGTGGGGAGAGCGGGGAACATGCAAGCTAACTTTGCTGTTGTGTTGATGGGTGCAGGGGAGTGCTTGAGGGGATGCAACTTCACTTTTCTCTCATTGTGACTGTCAGAGCCTGCTCCCCCCCCCCCTCTCTCTCTCTCTCTCTCTCTCTCTCTCCCCCTCTGGCTCCCTCTCTCTCTCTCACACATAGATACATTTACCCTGTCTGCCACAGAGCTCTGGGAATTGACAAATGTGCAACGGGGGAAGTGTAGAGACTCCACTCATTACCATATGCTAGGTGCTAAGGCTTATGGGAGGCAAGATGTTTTGGATAAGAGAAGCAGATCCCTGAGACATGAGGACCCCTTACCCCCATTCAGCTGCCATAGTACATAGGTTGGCAGGCTTGTCCCTGAGTCAAACCTCACTCTAATTTCCTCAGGTACTGCGCTGAGTGTCCAACTCAGACATTTGCCCGCCAGGGCAAAGCCCGCCAGGCGTTCGTAAGGCGATCGGGGCAGGGGCCAGAATTTCTGGCTCTTTTGCCCAGAAATCTATTCCGGTGTCTTCTGCAGTCCTCAAACTCTTCTGACACTGCACACACAGCCAAAGGACAGAATGAAATGGAATGAAATCCCCTGCCGCGCCATTCCCCTGGTTTTGTAGCTGTTCCATAACTTCAGTTTCAGAATGATGTTGAAATACTGCCAGTGGTTCTTCGTGGTGAAATGAGGAGCAGGACAGATAAAAGGTGGAGACTGAATACCTTAAAGTGCCCCATGAAGCTTGGTGTCCCATCCGTTGGGCCTAGAGGGGTGCTGTATCTGCAGGAAGGTAAGGAGAAGCATGCTGACATTAATGGGAGAGGTTTGGGGCAGGGGGATAGGACGGCGATCCAGTAACAAATCAATCTGGAAGAGGCCCTTCAGGGTGTCCAGTATGTGTGATGCAGAGGGATAGCTCTGCTGTCCAAAGCCTAACTCTTTACAGTGCAGTATGTGCAATTTGGGAGGCTTGCTTTGCTGTCGGAAGCCAGACCATGTGTGAGTGAAGCTTGCAGTCTTGTTGCGCCCATTCTCTGTGACAGGAGTTTGTCCTGCTGCACCCGTTCAGTAGGAGGGAAGCCCATGCTGTAGCACTGGGTGAGTGAAGCTTCCCCTGCTGTTGCCCTGGCCGCACATGTCATGTAGTGTGACACTCGGATGTCTGTTAAAGCTGTGACTGTGAAGCAGATTTGTCAGGGCCCTGCACTGTTCCTGGTTCATCCTTGATGCCTCGGCAATATGCTGAGGAGGGTTTTAGTGGAGCTAGACATGTGAACAGCATGTCCCAAATGGCATGACACATGTTGATTTTGTATATGTAGAGAGCTTAAAATGGTTTGTAGGAGTCATCAAGAAGGAAAGGACATTCCAATAAAACGCCCTTTCCTGCTCTGAGCCTCAGCCCTGGGGCCCCGGGGCCCCGGGGGGTCGAGCTCTGGAGCAGCTCTGCAGAAGCCGAGCTGAGGTGTGCCTTTGCCTTGCAAGCTCCCAGCCCTGGGCCCAGGCCCCAGCGGCGGGGGAGGGGAGGCTGTCATTTCACAATGCTCTGCCCAGCCTGAGGGTTCCGTTGGCACGGCGACGGCAGCAGGTGAGCCCTGGAGCAGGGGGCTTGGAGAGGTCAAGGCAGACAGAGCTGGGAGCCCCAGGAACAGGACCCAGGCCAGTGGAGGTGGCTCAGCTGAGCCCACCTGACGGCTCGAGGCCACTCCTCACAGGGCCTCTGCTGCTGTCAGAAGCCCTGGGGCCCTGCTACTGGCGGAGGAAGCCTTCAGGCCTCAAAGGGCACCGGCCTTCTCTGAGGCCTGTGACTGGGCTCAAAAACAGAACATGTGAAAAACAGGGGCCAGACACTGCACTGAAGAAAGGTAGGTTAAGGTGTGAAAACAAAAGCACCAAGAAGAAAGGAAAAAGCATAGCTCTTAACACACCCTCATCTGGACTTTGTGGCCAGTCCCTGTAGATTCATTTTCAGTCCCCTAGTCAAGGCTAGGGGTGGGCAAAGGTACCCTCACTACTGGTGGAACAATATTGCCTAAATTCGCCTCCAGCTCTGTTCTGCCTGCAGGGACATTTTTTAGCTGTTGTGCCAATTTTCTATGCAGATTTTGCTTCCTGAAATGTGTTTTTTCCCTGAAATATCATGTTTTTGACCGCGTAAACTAAATTTAATGGAAAAAATCAATGTCTTCTGGCAAACCATCTGAAATGCTGTTTTTTTCACAAACTATCTGTTTTCAGTCTGAAACTTCGTGTGGCCACCAAAAAACATTTCCCATAAAAAACAGAATTTCAGGGAGAAAGAGCCTGAAATTGGCAATTTCTCTCTGTGGGCAGAGCAGGCGAAGTGGCAGAATTTGCCCAGAATTCTGCATTTTTTCTGCTGAGCAAATTATCGGCCGTTTCGACCACCCCCTAGTCAAGGCCATGATATCTATGGACTTCAAGGGAAAGACACTTGCAGCACACAATCATCACCGTTCTAACACCTTCTCTATTTCCATTGACTTCATTGGGATCACCCACCCAAATATATAGCTCTGGAAATGTGTAAACCGAATGGTAGTGCGTAAAAAGGGCCAACGAAGGACGTCTTTCTCTTGTAATGTGAAGTGGAAAAAAACAAAGGTGAAGTAGTTCCTTGGTTTTGTAGACAGTAGGGGAATAGTTCTATTTTGATATTTGTGTTTGTACCATGCTCCGCTGCCATCATTTCCAGGGTCTCTAGGCACTCTGCAAGTCCTGAAAGAGGGGAGGGTGCAGGTGGGTGAGGTTAGTGGGGAGAGCGGGGAACATGCAAGCTAACTTTGCTGTTGTGTTGATGGGTGCAGGGGAGTGCTTGAGGGGATGCAACTTCACTTTTCTCTCATTGTGACTGTCAGAGCCTGCTCCCCCCCCCTCTCTCTCTCTCTCTCTCTCTCTCTCTCTCTCTCCCCCTCTGGCTCCCTCTCTCTCTCTCACACATAGATACATTTACCCTGTCTGCCACAGAGCTCTGGGAATTGACAAATGTGCAACGGGGGAAGTGTAGAGACTCCACTCATTACCATATGCTAGGTGCTAAGGCTTATGGGAGGCAAGATGTTTTGGATAAGAGAAGCAGATCCCTGAGACATGAGGACCCCTTACCCCCATTCAGCTGCCATAGTACATAGGTTGGCAGGCTTGTCCCTGAGTCAAACCTCACTCTAATTTCCTCAGGTACTGCGCTGAGTGTCCAACTCAGACATTTGCCCGCCAGGGCAAAGCCCGCCAGGCGTTTGTAAGGCGTTCGTAAGGCGATCGGGGCAGGGGCCAGAATTTCTGGCTCTTTTGCCCAGAAATCTATTCCGGTGTCTTCTGCAGTCCTCAAACTCTTCTGACACTGCACACACAGCCAAAGGACAGAATGAAATGGAATGAAATCCCCTGCCGCGCCATTCCCCTGGTTTTGTAGCTGTTCCATAACTTCAGTTTCAGAATGATGTTGAAATACTGCCAGTGGTTCTTCGTGGTGAAATGAGGAGCAGGACAGATAAAAGGTGGAGACTGAATACCTTAAAGTGCCCCATGAAGCTTGGTGTCCCATCCGTTGGGCCTAGAGGGGTGCTGTATCTGCAGGAAGGTAAGGAGAAGCATGCTGACATTAATGGGAGAGGTTTGGGGCAGGGGGATAGGACGGCGATCCAGTAACAAATCAATCTGGAAGAGGCCCTTCAGGGTGTCCAGTATGTGTGATGCAGAGGGATAGCTCTGCTGTCCAAAGCCTAACTCTTTACAGTGCAGTATGTGCAATTTGGGAGGCTTGCTTTGCTGTCGGAAGCCAGACCATGTGTGAGTGAAGCTTGCAGTCTTGTTGCGCCCATTCTCTGTGACAGGAGTTTGTCCTGCTGCACCCGTTCAGTAGGAGGGAAGCCCATGCTGTAGCACTGGGTGAGTGAAGCTTCCCCTGCTGTTGCCCTGGCCGCACATGTCATGTAGTGTGACACTCAGATGTCTGTTAAAGCTGTGACTGTGAAGCAGATTTGTCAGGGCCCTGCACTGTTCCTGGTTCATCCTTGATGCCTCGGCAATATGCTGAGGAGGGTTTTAGTGGAGCTAGACATGTGAACAGCATGTCCCAAATGGCATGACACATGTTGATTTTGTATATGTAGAGAGCTTAAAATGGTTTGTAGGAGTCATCAAGAAGGAAAGGACATTCCAATAAAACGCCCTTTCCTGCTCTGAGCCTCAGCCCTGGGGCCCCGGGGCCCCGGGGGGTCGAGCTCTGGAGCAGCTCTGCAGAAGCCGAGCTGAGGTGTGCCTTTGCCTTGCAAGCTCCCAGCCCTGGGCCCAGGCCCCAGCGGCGGGGGAGGGGAGGCTGTCATTTCACAATGCTCTGCCCAGCCTGAGGGTTCCGTTGGCACGGCGACGGCAGCAGGTGAGCCCTGGAGCAGGGGGCTTGGAGAGGTCAAGGCAGACAGAGCTGGGAGCCCCAGGAACCGGACCCAGGCCAGTGGAGGTGGCTCAGCTGAGCCCACGAGATCGCTCGAGGCCACTCCTCACAGGGCCTCTGCTGCTGTCAGAAGCCCTGGGGCCCTGCTACTGGCGGAGGAAGCCTTCAGGCCTCAAAGGGCACCGGCCTTCTCTGAGGCCTGTGACTGGGCTCAAAAACAGAACATGTGAAAAACAGGGGCCAGACACTGCACTGAAGAAAGGTAGGTTAAGGTGTGAAAACAAAAGCACCAAGAAGAAAGGAAAAAGCATAGCTCTTAACACACCCTCATCTGGACTTTGTGGCCAGTCCCTGTAGATTCATTTTCAGTCCCCTAGTCAAGGCTAGGGGTGGGCAAAGGTACCCTCACTACTGGTGGAACAATATTGCCTAAATTCGCCTCCAGCTCTGTTCTGCCTGCAGGGACATTTTTTAGCTGTTGTGCCAATTTTCTATGCAGATTTTGCTTCCTGAAATGTGTTTTTTCCCTGAAATATCATGTTTTTGACCGCGTAAACTAAATTTAATGGAAAAAATCAATGTCTTCTGGCAAACCATCTGAAATGCTGTTTTTTTCACAAACTATCTGTTTTCAGTCTGAAACTTCGTGTGGCCACCAAAAAACATTTCCCATAAAAAACAGAATTTCAGGGAGAAAGAGCCTGAAATTGGCAATTTCTCTCTGTGGGCAGAGCAGGCGAAGTGGCAGAATTTGCCCAGAATTCTGCATTTTTTCTGCTGAGCAAATTATCGGCCGTTTCGACCACCCCCTAGTCAAGGCCATGATATCTATGGACTTCAAGGGAAAGACACTTGCAGCACACAATCATCACCGTTCTAACACCTTCTCTATTTCCATTGACTTCATTGGGATCACCCACCCAAATATATAGCTCTGGAAATGTGTAAACCGAATGGTAGTGCGTAAAAAGGGCCAACGAAGGACGTCTTTCTCTTGTAATGTGAAGTGGAAAAAAACAAAGGTGAAGTAGTTCCTTGGTTTTGTAGACAGTAGGGGAATAGTTCTATTTTGATATTTGTGTTTGTACCATGCTCCGCTGCCATCATTTCCAGGGTCTCTAGGCACTCTGCAAGTCCTGAAAGAGGGGAGGGTGCAGGTGGGTGAGGTTAGTGGGGAGAGCGGGGAACATGCAAGCTAACTTTGCTGTTGTGTTGATGGGTGCAGGGGAGTGCTTGAGGGGATGCAACTTCACTTTTCTCTCATTGTGACTGTCAGAGCCTGCTCCCCCCCCCTCTCTCTCTCTCTCTCTCTCTCTCTCTCCCCCTCTGGCTCCCTCTCTCTCTCTCACACATAGATACATTTACCCTGTCTGCCACAGAGCTCTGGGAATTGACAAATGTGCAACGGGGGAAGTGTAGAGACTCCACTCATTACCATATGCTAGGTGCTAAGGCTTATGGGAGGCAAGATGTTTTGGATAAGAGAAGCAGATCCCTGAGACATGAGGACCCCTTACCCCCATTCAGCTGCCATAGTACATAGGTTGGCAGGCTTGTCCCTGAGTCAAACCTCACTCTAATTTCCTCAGGTACTGCGCTGAGTGTCCAACTCAGACATTTGCCCGCCAGGGCAAAGCCCGCCAGGCGTTTGTAAGGCGTTCGTAAGGCGATCGGGGCAGGGGCCAGAATTTCTGGCTCTTTTGCCCAGAAATCTATTCCGGTGTCTTCTGCAGTCCTCAAACTCTTCTGACACTGCACACACAGCCAAAGGACAGAATGAAATGGAATGAAATCCCCTGCCGCGCCATTCCCCTGGTTTTGTAGCTGTTCCATAACTTCAGTTTCAGAATGATGTTGAAATACTGCCAGTGGTTCTTCGTGGTGAAATGAGGAGCAGGACAGATAAAAGGTGGAGACTGAATACCTTAAAGTGCCCCATGAAGCTTGGTGTCCCATCCGTTGGGCCTAGAGGGGTGCTGTATCTGCAGGAAGGTAAGGAGAAGCATGCTGACATTAATGGGAGAGGTTTGGGGCAGGGGGATAGGACGGCGATCCAGTAACAAATCAATCTGGAAGAGGCCCTTCAGGGTGTCCAGTATGTGTGATGCAGAGGGATAGCTCTGCTGTCCAAAGCCTAACTCTTTACAGTGCAGTATGTGCAATTTGGGAGGCTTGCTTTGCTGTCGGAAGCCAGACCATGTGTGAGTGAAGCTTGCAGTCTTGTTGCGCCCATTCTCTGTGACAGGAGTTTGTCCTGCTGCACCCGTTCAGTAGGAGGGAAGCCCATGCTGTAGCACTGGGTGAGTGAAGCTTCCCCTGCTGTTGCCCTGGCCGCACATGTCATGTAGTGTGACACTCGGATGTCTGTTAAAGCTGTGACTGTGAAGCAGATTTGTCAGGGCCCTGCACTGTTCCTGGTTCATCCTTGATGCCTCGGCAATATGCTGAGGAGGGTTTTAGTGGAGCTAGACATGTGAACAGCATGTCCCAAATGGCATGACACATGTTGATTTTGTATATGTAGAGAGCTTAAAATGGTTTGTAGGAGTCATCAAGAAGGAAAGGACATTCCAATAAAACGCCCTTTCCTGCTCTGAGCCTCAGCCCTGGGGCCCCGGGGCCCCGGGGGGTCGAGCTCTGGAGCAGCTCTGCAGAAGCCGAGCTGAGGTGTGCCTTTGCCTTGCAAGCTCCCAGCCCTGGGCCCAGGCCCCAGCGGCGGGGGAGGGGAGGCTGTCATTTCACAATGCTCTGCCCAGCCTGAGGGTTCCGTTGGCACGGCGACGGCAGCAGGTGAGCCCTGGAGCAGGGGGCTTGGAGAGGTCAAGGCAGACAGAGCTGGGAGCCCCAGGAACAGGACCCAGGCCAGTGGAGGTGGCTCAGCTGAGCCCACCTGACGGCTCGAGGCCACTCCTCACAGGGCCTCTGCTGCTGTCAGAAGCCCTGGGGCCCTGCTACTGGCGGAGGAAGCCTTCAGGCCTCAAAGGGCACCGGCCTTCTCTGAGGCCTGTGACTGGGCTCAAAAACAGAACATGTGAAAAACAGGGGCCAGACACTGCACTGAAGAAAGGTAGGTTAAGGTGTGAAAACAAAAGCACCAAGAAGAAAGGAAAAAGCATAGCTCTTAACACACCCTCATCTGGACTTTGTGGCCAGTCCCTGTAGATTCATTTTCAGTCCCCTAGTCAAGGCTAGGGGTGGGCAAAGGTACCCTCACTACTGGTGGAACAATATTGCCTAAATTCGCCTCCAGCTCTGTTCTGCCTGCAGGGACATTTTTTAGCTGTTGTGCCAATTTTCTATGCAGATTTTGCTTCCTGAAATGTGTTTTTTCCCTGAAATATCATGTTTTTGACCGCGTAAACTAAATTTAATGGAAAAAATCAATGTCTTCTGGCAAACCATCTGAAATGCTGTTTTTTTCACAAACTATCTGTTTTCAGTCTGAAACTTCGTGTGGCCACCAAAAAACATTTCCCATAAAAAACAGAATTTCAGGGAGAAAGAGCCTGAAATTGGCAATTTCTCTCTGTGGGCAGAGCAGGCGAAGTGGCAGAATTTGCCCAGAATTCTGCATTTTTTCTGCTGAGCAAATTATCGGCCGTTTCGACCACCCCCTAGTCAAGGCCATGATATCTATGGACTTCAAGGGAAAGACACTTGCAGCACACAATCATCACCGTTCTAACACCTTCTCTATTTCCATTGACTTCATTGGGATCACCCACCCAAATATATAGCTCTGGAAATGTGTAAACCGAATGGTAGTGCGTAAAAAGGGCCAACGAAGGACGTCTTTCTCTTGTAATGTGAAGTGGAAAAAAACAAAGGTGAAGTAGTTCCTTGGTTTTGTAGACAGTAGGGGAATAGTTCTATTTTGATATTTGTGTTTGTACCATGCTCCGCTGCCATCATTTCCAGGGTCTCTAGGCACTCTGCAAGTCCTGAAAGAGGGGAGGGTGCAGGTGGGTGAGGTTAGTGGGGAGAGCGGGGAACATGCAAGCTAACTTTGCTGTTGTGTTGATGGGTGCAGGGGAGTGCTTGAGGGGATGCAACTTCACTTTTCTCTCATTGTGACTGTCAGAGCCTGCTCCCCCCCCCTCTCTCTCTCTCTCTCTCTCTCTCTCTCTCTCTCCCCCTCTGGCTCCCTCTCTCTCTCTCACACATAGATACATTTACCCTGTCTGCCACAGAGCTCTGGGAATTGACAAATGTGCAACGGGGGAAGTGTAGAGACTCCACTCATTACCATATGCTAGGTGCTAAGGCTTATGGGAGGCAAGATGTTTTGGATAAGAGAAGCAGATCCATGAGACATGAGGACCCCTTACCCCCATTCAGCTGCCATAGTACATAGGTTGGCAGGCTTGTCCCTGAGTCAAACCTCACTCTAATTTCCTCAGGTACTGCGCTGAGTGTCCAACTCAGACATTTGCCCGCCAGGGCAAAGCCCGCCAGGCGTTTGTAAGGCGTTCGTAAGGCGATCGGGGCAGGGGACAGAATTTCTGGCTCTTTTGCCCAGAAATCTATTCCGGTGTCTTCTGCAGTCCTCAAACTCTTCTGACACTGCACACACAGCCAAAGGACAGAATGAAATGGAATGAAATCCCCTGCCGCGCCATTCCCCTGGTTTTGTAGCTGTTCCATAACTTCAGTTTCAGAATGATGTTGAAATACTGCCAGTGGTTCTTCGTGGTGAAATGAGGAGCAGGACAGATAAAAGGTGGAGACTGAATACCTTAAAGTGCCCCATGAAGCTTGGTGTCCCATCCGTTGGGCCTAGAGGGGTGCTGTATCTGCAGGAAGGTAAGGAGAAGCATGCTGACATTAATGGGAGAGGTTTGGGGCAGGGGGATAGGACGGCGATCCAGTAACAAATCAATCTGGAAGAGGCCCTTCAGGGTGTCCAGTATGTGTGATGCAGAGGGATAGCTCTGCTGTCCAAAGCCTAACTCTTTACAGTGCAGTATGTGCAATTTGGGAGGCTTGCTTTGCTGTCGGAAGCCAGACCATGTGTGAGTGAAGCTTGCAGTCTTGTTGCGCCCATTCTCTGTGACAGGAGTTTGTCCTGCTGCACCCGTTCAGTAGGAGGGAAGCCCATGCTGTAGCACTGGGTGAGTGAAGCTTCCCCTGCTGTTGCCCTGGCCGCACATGTCATGTAGTGTGACACTCAGATGTCTGTTAAAGCTGTGACTGTGAAGCAGATTTGTCAGGGCCCTGCACTGTTCCTGGTTCATCCTTGATGCCTCGGCAATATGCTGAGGAGGGTTTTAGTGGAGCTAGACATGTGAACAGCATGTCCCAAATGGCATGACACATGTTGATTTTGTATATGTAGAGAGCTTAAAATGGTTTGTAGGAGTCATCAAGAAGGAAAGGACATTCCAATAAAACGCCCTTTCCTGCTCTGAGCCTCAGCCCTGGGGCCCCGGGGCCCCGGGGGGTCGAGCTCTGGAGCAGCTCTGCAGAAGCCGAGCTGAGGTGTGCCTTTGCCTTGCAAGCTCCCAGCCCTGGGCCCAGGCCCCAGCGGCGGGGGAGGGGAGGCTGTCATTTCACAATGCTCTGCCCAGCCTGAGGGTTCCGTTGGCACGGCGACGGCAGCAGGTGAGCCCTGGAGCAGGGGGCTTGGAGAGGTCAAGGCAGACAGAGCTGGGAGCCCCAGGAACCGGACCCAGGCCAGTGGAGGTGGCTCAGCTGAGCCCACGAGATCGCTCGAGGCCACTCCTCACAGGGCCTCTGCTGCTGTCAGAAGCCCTGGGGCCCTGCTACTGGCGGAGGAAGCCTTCAGGCCTCAAAGGGCACCGGCCTTCTCTGAGGCCTGTGACTGGGCTCAAAAACAGAACATGTGAAAAACAGGGGCCAGACACTGCACTGAAGAAAGGTAGGTTAAGGTGTGAAAACAAAAGCACCAAGAAGAAAGGAAAAAGCATAGCTCTTAACACACCCTCATCTGGACTTTGTGGCCAGTCCCTGTAGATTCATTTTCAGTCCCCTAGTCAAGGCTAGGGGTGGGCAAAGGTACCCTCACTACTGGTGGAACAATATTGCCTAAATTCGCCTCCAGCTCTGTTCTGCCTGCAGGGACATTTTTTAGCTGTTGTGCCAATTTTCTATGCAGATTTTGCTTCCTGAAATGTGTTTTTTCCCTGAAATATCATGTTTTTGACCGCGTAAACTAAATTTAATGGAAAAAATCAATGTCTTCTGGCAAACCATCTGAAATGCTGTTTTTTTCACAAACTATCTGTTTTCAGTCTGAAACTTCGTGTGGCCACCAAAAAACATTTCCCATAAAAAACAGAATTTCAGGGAGAAAGAGCCTGAAATTGGCAATTTCTCTCTGTGGGCAGAGCAGGCGAAGTGGCAGAATTTGCCCAGAATTCTGCATTTTTTCTGCTGAGCAAATTATCGGCCGTTTCGACCACCCCCTAGTCAAGGCCATGATATCTATGGACTTCAAGGGAAAGACACTTGCAGCACACAATCATCACCGTTCTAACACCTTCTCTATTTCCATTGACTTCATTGGGATCACCCACCCAAATATATAGCTCTGGAAATGTGTAAACCGAATGGTAGTGCGTAAAAAGGGCCAACGAAGGACGTCTTTCTCTTGTAATGTGAAGTGGAAAAAAACAAAGGTGAAGTAGTGCCTTGGTTTTGTAGACAGTAGGGGAATAGTTCTATTTTGATATTTGTGTTTGTACCATGCTCCGCTGCCATCATTTCCAGGGTCTCTAGGCACTCTGCAAGTCCTGAAAGAGGGGAGGGTGCAGGTGGGTGAGGTTAGTGGGGAGAGCGGGGAACATGCAAGCTAACTTTGCTGTTGTGTTGATGGGTGCAGGGGAGTGCTTGAGGGGATGCAACTTCACTTTTCTCTCATTGTGACTGTCAGAGCCTGCTCCCCCCCCCCTCTCTCTCTCTCTCTCTCTCTCTCTCTCTCTCCCCCTCTGGCTCCCTCTCTCTCTCTCACACATAGATACATTTACCCTGTCTGCCACAGAGCTCTGGGAATTGACAAATGTGCAACGGGGGAAGTGTAGAGACTCCACTCATTACCATATGCTAGGTGCTAAGGCTTATGGGAGGCAAGATGTTTTGGATAAGAGAAGCAGATCCCTGAGACATGAGGACCCCTTACCCCCATTCAGCTGCCATAGTACATAGGTTGGCAGGCTTGTCCCTGAGTCAAACCTCACTCTAATTTCCTCAGGTACTGCGCTGAGTGTCCAACTCAGACATTTGCCCGCCAGGGCAAAGCCCGCCAGGCGTTTGTAAGGCGTTCGTAAGGCGATCGGGGCAGGGGCCAGAATTTCTGGCTCTTTTGCCCAGAAATCTATTCCGGTGTCTTCTGCAGTCCTCAAACTCTTCTGACACTGCACACACAGCCAAAGGACAGAATGAAATGGAATGAAATCCCCTGCCGCGCCATTCCCCTGGTTTTGTAGCTGTTCCATAACTTCAGTTTCAGAATGATGTTGAAATACTGCCAGTGGTTCTTCGTGGTGAAATGAGGAGCAGGACAGATAAAAGGTGGAGACTGAATACCTTAAAGTGCCCCATGAAGCTTGGTGTCCCATCCGTTGGGCCTAGAGGGGTGCTGTATCTGCAGGAAGGTAAGGAGAAGCATGCTGACATTAATGGGAGAGGTTTGGGGCAGGGGGATAGGACGGCGATCCAGTAACAAATCAATCTGGAAGAGGCCCTTCAGGGTGTCCAGTATGTGTGATGCAGAGGGATAGCTCTGCTGTCCAAAGCCTAACTCTTTACAGTGCAGTATGTGCAATTTGGGAGGCTTGCTTTGCTGTCGGAAGCCAGACCATGTGTGAGTGAAGCTTGCAGTCTTGTTGCGCCCATTCTCTGTGACAGGAGTTTGTCCTGCTGCACCCGTTCAGTAGGAGGGAAGCCCATGCTGTAGCACTGGGTGAGTGAAGCTTCCCCTGCTGTTGCCCTGGCCGCACATGTCATGTAGTGTGACACTCAGATGTCTGTTAAAGCTGTGACTGTGAAGCAGATTTGTCAGGGCCCTGCACTGTTCCTGGTTCATCCTTGATGCCTCGGCAATATGCTGAGGAGGGTTTTAGTGGAGCTAGACATGTGAACAGCATGTCCCAAATGGCATGACACATGTTGATTTTGTATATGTAGAGAGCTTAAAATGGTTTGTAGGAGTCATCAAGAAGGAAAGGACATTCCAATAAAACGCCCTTTCCTGCTCTGAGCCTCAGCCCTGGGGCCCCGGGGCCCCGGGGGGTCGAGCTCTGGAGCAGCTCTGCAGAAGCCGAGCTGAGGTGTGCCTTTGCCTTGCAAGCTCCCAGCCCTGGGCCCAGGCCCCAGCGGCGGGGGAGGGGAGGCTGTCATTTCACAATGCTCTGCCCAGCCTGAGGGTTCCGTTGGCACGGCGACGGCAGCAGGTGAGCCCTGGAGCAGGGGGCTTGGAGAGGTCAAGGCAGACAGAGCTGGGAGCCCCAGGAACCGGACCCAGGCCAGTGGAGGTGGCTCAGCTGAGCCCACGAGATCGCTCGAGGCCACTCCTCACAGGGCCTCTGCTGCTGTCAGAAGCCCTGGGGCCCTGCTACTGGCGGAGGAAGCCTTCAGGCCTCAAAGGGCACCGGCCTTCTCTGAGGCCTGTGACTGGGCTCAAAAACAGAACATGTGAAAAACAGGGGCCAGACACTGCACTGAAGAAAGGTAGGTTAAGGTGTGAAAACAAAAGCACCAAGAAGAAAGGAAAAAGCATAGCTCTTAACACACCCTCATCTGGACTTTGTGGCCAGTCCCTGTAGATTCATTTTCAGTCCCCTAGTCAAGGCTAGGGGTGGGCAAAGGTACCCTCACTACTGGTGGAACAATATTGCCTAAATTCGCCTCCAGCTCTGTTCTGCCTGCAGGGACATTTTTTAGCTGTTGTGCCAATTTTCTATGCAGATTTTGCTTCCTGAAATGTGTTTTTTCCCTGAAATATCATGTTTTTGACCGCGTAAACTAAATTTAATGGAAAAAATCAATGTCTTCTGGCAAACCATCTGAAATGCTGTTTTTTTCACAAACTATCTGTTTTCAGTCTGAAACTTCGTGTGGCCACCAAAAAACATTTCCCATAAAAAACAGAATTTCAGGGAGAAAGAGCCTGAAATTGGCAATTTCTCTCTGTGGGCAGAGCAGGCGAAGTGGCAGAATTTGCCCAGAATTCTGCATTTTTTCTGCTGAGCAAATTATCGGCCGTTTCGACCACCCCCTAGTCAAGGCCATGATATCTATGGACTTCAAGGGAAAGACACTTGCAGCACACAATCATCACCGTTCTAACACCTTCTCTATTTCCATTGACTTCATTGGGATCACCCACCCAAATATATAGCTCTGGAAATGTGTAAACCGAATGGTAGTGCGTAAAAAGGGCCAACGAAGGACGTCTTTCTCTTGTAATGTGAAGTGGAAAAAAACAAAGGTGAAGTAGTTCCTTGGTTTTGTAGACAGTAGGGGAATAGTTCTATTTTGATATTTGTGTTTGTACCATGCTCCGCTGCCATCATTTCCAGGGTCTCTAGGCACTCTGCAAGTCCTGAAAGAGGGGAGGGTGCAGGTGGGTGAGGTTAGTGGGGAGAGCGGGGAACATGCAAGCTAACTTTGCTGTTGTGTTGATGGGTGCAGGGGAGTGCTTGAGGGGATGCAACTTCACTTTTCTCTCATTGTGACTGTCAGAGCCTGCTCCCCCCCCCTCTCTCTCTCTCTCTCTCTCTCTCTCTCTCTCTCTCCCCCTCTGGCTCCCTCTCTCTCTCTCACACATAGATACATTTACCCTGTCTGCCACAGAGCTCTGGGAATTGACAAATGTGCAACGGGGGAAGTGTAGAGACTCCACTCATTACCATATGCTAGGTGCTAAGGCTTATGGGAGGCAAGATGTTTTGGATAAGAGAAGCAGATCCATGAGACATGAGGACCCCTTACCCCCATTCAGCTGCCATAGTACATAGGTTGGCAGGCTTGTCCCTGAGTCAAACCTCACTCTAATTTCCTCAGGTACTGCGCTGAGTGTCCAACTCAGACATTTGCCCGCCAGGGCAAAGCCCGCCAGGCGTTTGTAAGGCGTTCGTAAGGCGATCGGGGCAGGGGCCAGAATTTCTGGCTCTTTTGCCCAGAAATCTATTCCGGTGTCTTCTGCAGTCCTCAAACTCTTCTGACACTGCACACACAGCCAAAGGACAGAATGAAATGGAATGAAATCCCCTGCCGCGCCATTCCCCTGGTTTTGTAGCTGTTCCATAACTTCAGTTTCAGAATGATGTTGAAATACTGCCAGTGGTTCTTCGTGGTGAAATGAGGAGCAGGACAGATAAAAGGTGGAGACTGAATACCTTAAAGTGCCCCATGAAGCTTGGTGTCCCATCCGTTGGGCCTAGAGGGGTGCTGTATCTGCAGGAAGGTAAGGAGAAGCATGCTGACATTAATGGGAGAGGTTTGGGGCAGGGGGATAGGACGGCGATCCAGTAACAAATCAATCTGGAAGAGGCCCTTCAGGGTGTCCAGTATGTGTGATGCAGAGGGATAGCTCTGCTGTCCAAAGCCTAACTCTTTACAGTGCAGTATGTGCAATTTGGGAGGCTTGCTTTGCTGTCGGAAGCCAGACCATGTGTGAGTGAAGCTTGCAGTCTTGTTGCGCCCATTCTCTGTGACAGGAGTTTGTCCTGCTGCACCCGTTCAGTAGGAGGGAAGCCCATGCTGTAGCACTGGGTGAGTGAAGCTTCCCCTGCTGTTGCCCTGGCCGCACATGTCATGTAGTGTGACACTCAGATGTCTGTTAAAGCTGTGACTGTGAAGCAGATTTGTCAGGGCCCTGCACTGTTCCTGGTTCATCCTTGATGCCTCGGCAATATGCTGAGGAGGGTTTTAGTGGAGCTAGACATGTGAACAGCATGTCCCAAATGGCATGACACATGTTGATTTTGTATATGTAGAGAGCTTAAAATGGTTTGTAGGAGTCATCAAGAAGGAAAGGACATTCCAATAAAACGCCCTTTCCTGCTCTGAGCCTCAGCCCTGGGGCCCCGGGGCCCCGGGGGGTCGAGCTCTGGAGCAGCTCTGCAGAAGCCGAGCTGAGGTGTGCCTTTGCCTTGCAAGCTCCCAGCCCTGGGCCCAGGCCCCAGCGGCGGGGGAGGGGAGGCTGTCATTTCACAATGCTCTGCCCAGCCTGAGGGTTCCGTTGGCACGGCGACGGCAGCAGGTGAGCCCTGGAGCAGGGGGCTTGGAGAGGTCAAGGCAGACAGAGCTGGGAGCCCCAGGAACCGGACCCAGGCCAGTGGAGGTGGCTCAGCTGAGCCCACGAGATCGCTCGAGGCCACTCCTCACAGGGCCTCTGCTGCTGTCAGAAGCCCTGGGGCCCTGCTACTGGCGGAGGAAGCCTTCAGGCCTCAAAGGGCACCGGCCTTCTCTGAGGCCTGTGACTGGGCTCAAAAACAGAACATGTGAAAAACAGGGGCCAGACACTGCACTGAAGAAAGGTAGGTTAAGGTGTGAAAACAAAAGCACCAAGAAGAAAGGAAAAAGCATAGCTCTTAACACACCCTCATCTGGACTTTGTGGCCAGTCCCTGTAGATTCATTTTCAGTCCCCTAGTCAAGGCTAGGGGTGGGCAAAGGTACCCTCACTACTGGTGGAACAATATTGCCTAAATTCGCCTCCAGCTCTGTTCTGCCTGCAGGGACATTTTTTAGCTGTTGTGCCAATTTTCTATGCAGATTTTGCTTCCTGAAATGTGTTTTTTCCCTGAAATATCATGTTTTTGACCGCGTAAACTAAATTTAATGGAAATAATCAATGTCTTCTGGCAAACCATCTGAAATGCTGTTTTTTTCACAAACTATCTGTTTTCAGTCTGAAACTTCGTGTGGCCACCAAAAAACATTTCCCATAAAAAACAGAATTTCAGGGAGAAAGAGCCTGAAATTGGCAATTTCTCTCTGTGGGCAGAGCAGGCGAAGTGGCAGAATTTGCCCAGAATTCTGCATTTTTTCTGCTGAGCAAATTATCGGCCGTTTCGACCACCCCCTAGTCAAGGCCATGATATCTATGGACTTCAAGGGAAAGACACTTGCAGCACACAATCATCACCGTTCTAACACCTTCTCTATTTCCATTGACTTCATTGGGATCACCCACCCAAATATATAGCTCTGGAAATGTGTAAACCGAATGGTAGTGCGTAAAAAGGGCCAACGAAGGACGTCTTTCTCTTGTAATGTGAAGTGGAAAAAAACAAAGGTGAAGTAGTTCCTTGGTTTTGTAGACAGTAGGGGAATAGTTCTATTTTGATATTTGTGTTTGTACCATGCTCCGCTGCCATCATTTCCAGGGTCTCTAGGCACTCTGCAAGTCCTGAAAGAGGGGAGGGTGCAGGTGGGTGAGGTTAGTGGGGAGAGCGGGGAACATGCAAGCTAACTTTGCTGTTGTGTTGATGGGTGCAGGGGAGTGCTTGAGGGGATGCAACTTCACTTTTCTCTCATTGTGACTGTCAGAGCCTGCTCCCCCCCCCCTCTCTCTCTCTCTCTCTCTCTCTCTCTCCCCCTCTGGCTCCCTCTCTCTCTCTCACACATAGATACATTTACCCTGTCTGCCACAGAGCTCTGGGAATTGACAAATGTGCAACGGGGGAAGTGTAGAGACTCCACTCATTACCATATGCTAGGTGCTAAGGCTTATGGGAGGCAAGATGTTTTGGATAAGAGAAGCAGATCCCTGAGACATGAGGACCCCTTACCCCCATTCAGCTGCCATAGTACATAGGTTGGCAGGCTTGTCCCTGAGTCAAACCTCACTCTAATTTCCTCAGGTACTGCGCTGAGTGTCCAACTCAGACATTTGCCCGCCAGGGCAAAGCCCGCCAGGCGTTTGTAAGGCGTTCGTAAGGCGATCGGGGCAGGGGCCAGAATTTCTGGCTCTTTTGCCCAGAAATCTATTCCGGTGTCTTCTGCAGTCCTCAAACTCTTCTGACACTGCACACACAGCCAAAGGACAGAATGAAATGGAATGAAATCCCCTGCCGCGCCATTCCCCTGGTTTTGTAGCTGTTCCATAACTTCAGTTTCAGAATGATGTTGAAATACTGCCAGTGGTTCTTCGTGGTGAAATGAGGAGCAGGACAGATAAAAGGTGGAGACTGAATACCTTAAAGTGCCCCATGAAGCTTGGTGTCCCATCCGTTGGGCCTAGAGGGGTGCTGTATCTGCAGGAAGGTAAGGAGAAGCATGCTGACATTAATGGGAGAGGTTTGGGGCAGGGGGATAGGACGGCGATCCAGTAACAAATCAATCTGGAAGAGGCCCTTCAGGGTGTCCAGTATGTGTGATGCAGAGGGATAGCTCTGCTGTCCAAAGCCTAACTCTTTACAGTGCAGTATGTGCAATTTGGGAGGCTTGCTTTGCTGTCGGAAGCCAGACCATGTGTGAGTGAAGCTTGCAGTCTTGTTGCGCCCATTCTCTGTGACAGGAGTTTGTCCTGCTGCACCCGTTCAGTAGGAGGGAAGCCCATGCTGTAGCACTGGGTGAGTGAAGCTTCCCCTGCTGTTGCCCTGGCCGCACATGTCATGTAGTGTGACACTCGGATGTCTGTTAAAGCTGTGACTGTGAAGCAGATTTGTCAGGGCCCTGCACTGTTCCTGGTTCATCCTTGATGCCTCGGCAATATGCTGAGGAGGGTTTTAGTGGAGCTAGACATGTGAACAGCATGTCCCAAATGGCATGACACATGTTGATTTTGTATATGTAGAGAGCTTAAAATGGTTTGTAGGAGTCATCAAGAAGGAAAGGACATTCCAATAAAACGCCCTTTCCTGCTCTGAGCCTCAGCCCTGGGGCCCCGGGGCCCCGGGGGGTCGAGCTCTGGAGCAGCTCTGCAGAAGCCGAGCTGAGGTGTGCCTTTGCCTTGCAAGCTCCCAGCCCTGGGCCCAGGCCCCAGCGGCGGGGGAGGGGAGGCTGTCATTTCACAATGCTCTGCCCAGCCTGAGGGTTCCGTTGGCACGGCGACGGCAGCAGGTGAGCCCTGGAGCAGGGGGCTTGGAGAGGTCAAGGCAGACAGAGCTGGGAGCCCCAGGAACAGGACCCAGGCCAGTGGAGGTGGCTCAGCTGAGCCCACCTGACGGCTCGAGGCCACTCCTCACAGGGCCTCTGCTGCTGTCAGAAGCCCTGGGGCCCTGCTACTGGCGGAGGAAGCCTTCAGGCCTCAAAGGGCACCGGCCTTCTCTGAGGCCTGTGACTGGGCTCAAAAACAGAACATGTGAAAAACAGGGGCCAGACACTGCACTGAAGAAAGGTAGGTTAAGGTGTGAAAACAAAAGCACCAAGAAGAAAGGAAAAAGCATAGCTCTTAACACACCCTCATCTGGACTTTGTGGCCAGTCCCTGTAGATTCATTTTCAGTCCCCTAGTCAAGGCTAGGGGTGGGCAAAGGTACCCTCACTACTGGTGGAACAATATTGCCTAAATTCGCCTCCAGCTCTGTTCTGCCTGCAGGGACATTTTTTAGCTGTTGTGCCAATTTTCTATGCAGATTTTGCTTCCTGAAATGTGTTTTTTCCCTGAAATATCATGTTTTTGACCGCGTAAACTAAATTTAATGGAAAAAATCAATGTCTTCTGGCAAACCATCTGAAATGCTGTTTTTTTCACAAACTATCTGTTTTCAGTCTGAAACTTCGTGTGGCCACCAAAAAACATTTCCCATAAAAAACAGAATTTCAGGGAGAAAGAGCCTGAAATTGGCAATTTCTCTCTGTGGGCAGAGCAGGCGAAGTGGCAGAATTTGCCCAGAATTCTGCATTTTTTCTGCTGAGCAAATTATCGGCCGTTTCGACCACCCCCTAGTCAAGGCCATGATATCTATGGACTTCAAGGGAAAGACACTTGCAGCACACAATCATCACCGTTCTAACACCTTCTCTATTTCCATTGACTTCATTGGGATCACCCACCCAAATATATAGCTCTGGAAATGTGTAAACCGAATGGTAGTGCGTAAAAAGGGCCAACGAAGGACGTCTTTCTCTTGTAATGTGAAGTGGAAAAAAACAAAGGTGAAGTAGTTCCTTGGTTTTGTAGACAGTAGGGGAATAGTTCTATTTTGATATTTGTGTTTGTACCATGCTCCGCTGCCATCATTTCCAGGGTCTCTAGGCACTCTGCAAGTCCTGAAAGAGGGGAGGGTGCAGGTGGGTGAGGTTAGTGGGGAGAGCGGGGAACATGCAAGCTAACTTTGCTGTTGTGTTGATGGGTGCAGGGGAGTGCTTGAGGGGATGCAACTTCACTTTTCTCTCATTGTGACTGTCAGAGCCTGCTCCCCCCCCCTCTCTCTCTCTCTCTCTCTCTCTCTCTCTCTCTCCCCCTCTGGCTCCCTCTCTCTCTCTCACACATAGATACATTTACCCTGTCTGCCACAGAGCTCTGGGAATTGACAAATGTGCAACGGGGGAAGTGTAGAGACTCCACTCATTACCATATGCTAGGTGCTAAGGCTTATGGGAGGCAAGATGTTTTGGATAAGAGAAGCAGATCCATGAGACATGAGGACCCCTTACCCCCATTCAGCTGCCATAGTACATAGGTTGGCAGGCTTGTCCCTGAGTCAAACCTCACTCTAATTTCCTCAGGTACTGCGCTGAGTGTCCAACTCAGACATTTGCCCGCCAGGGCAAAGCCCGCCAGGCGTTTGTAAGGCGTTCGTAAGGCGATCGGGGCAGGGGCCAGAATTTCTGGCTCTTTTGCCCAGAAATCTATTCCGGTGTCTTCTGCAGTCCTCAAACTCTTCTGACACTGCACACACAGCCAAAGGACAGAATGAAATGGAATGAAATCCCCTGCCGCGCCATTCCCCTGGTTTTGTAGCTGTTCCATAACTTCAGTTTCAGAATGATGTTGAAATACTGCCAGTGGTTCTTCGTGGTGAAATGAGGAGCAGGACAGATAAAAGGTGGAGACTGAATACCTTAAAGTGCCCCATGAAGCTTGGTGTCCCATCCGTTGGGCCTAGAGGGGTGCTGTATCTGCAGGAAGGTAAGGAGAAGCATGCTGACATTAATGGGAGAGGTTTGGGGCAGGGGGATAGGACGGCGATCCAGTAACAAATCAATCTGGAAGAGGCCCTTCAGGGTGTCCAGTATGTGTGATGCAGAGGGATAGCTCTGCTGTCCAAAGCCTAACTCTTTACAGTGCAGTATGTGCAATTTGGGAGGCTTGCTTTGCTGTCGGAAGCCAGACCATGTGTGAGTGAAGCTTGCAGTCTTGTTGCGCCCATTCTCTGTGACAGGAGTTTGTCCTGCTGCACCCGTTCAGTAGGAGGGAAGCCCATGCTGTAGCACTGGGTGAGTGAAGCTTCCCCTGCTGTTGCCCTGGCCGCACATGTCATGTAGTGTGACACTCAGATGTCTGTTAAAGCTGTGACTGTGAAGCAGATTTGTCAGGGCCCTGCACTGTTCCTGGTTCATCCTTGATGCCTCGGCAATATGCTGAGGAGGGTTTTAGTGGAGCTAGACATGTGAACAGCATGTCCCAAATGGCATGACACATGTTGATTTTGTATATGTAGAGAGCTTAAAATGGTTTGTAGGAGTCATCAAGAAGGAAAGGACATTCCAATAAAACGCCCTTTCCTGCTCTGAGCCTCAGCCCTGGGGCCCCGGGGCCCCGGGGGGTCGAGCTCTGGAGCAGCTCTGCAGAAGCCGAGCTGAGGTGTGCCTTTGCCTTGCAAGCTCCCAGCCCTGGGCCCAGGCCCCAGCGGCGGGGGAGGGGAGGCTGTCATTTCACAATGCTCTGCCCAGCCTGAGGGTTCCGTTGGCACGGCGACGGCAGCAGGTGAGCCCTGGAGCAGGGGGCTTGGAGAGGTCAAGGCAGACAGAGCTGGGAGCCCCAGGAACCGGACCCAGGCCAGTGGAGGTGGCTCAGCTGAGCCCACGAGATCGCTCGAGGCCACTCCTCACAGGGCCTCTGCTGCTGTCAGAAGCCCTGGGGCCCTGCTACTGGCGGAGGAAGCCTTCAGGCCTCAAAGGGCACCGGCCTTCTCTGAGGCCTGTGACTGGGCTCAAAAACAGAACATGTGAAAAACAGGGGCCAGACACTGCACTGAAGAAAGGTAGGTTAAGGTGTGAAAACAAAAGCACCAAGAAGAAAGGAAAAAGCATAGCTCTTAACACACCCTCATCTGGACTTTGTGGCCAGTCCCTGTAGATTCATTTTCAGTCCCCTAGTCAAGGCTAGGGGTGGGCAAAGGTACCCTCACTACTGGTGGAACAATATTGCCTAAATTCGCCTCCAGCTCTGTTCTGCCTGCAGGGACATTTTTTAGCTGTTGTGCCAATTTTCTATGCAGATTTTGCTTCCTGAAATGTGTTTTTTCCCTGAAATATCATGTTTTTGACCGCGTAAACTAAATTTAATGGAAATAATCAATGTCTTCTGGCAAACCATCTGAAATGCTGTTTTTTTCACAAACTATCTGTTTTCAGTCTGAAACTTCGTGTGGCCACCAAAAAACATTTCCCATAAAAAACAGAATTTCAGGGAGAAAGAGCCTGAAATTGGCAATTTCTCTCTGTGGGCAGAGCAGGCGAAGTGGCAGAATTTGCCCAGAATTCTGCATTTTTTCTGCTGAGCAAATTATCGGCCGTTTCGACCACCCCCTAGTCAAGGCCATGATATCTATGGACTTCAAGGGAAAGACACTTGCAGCACACAATCATCACCGTTCTAACACCTTCTCTATTTCCATTGACTTCATTGGGATCACCCACCCAAATATATAGCTCTGGAAATGTGTAAACCGAATGGTAGTGCGTAAAAAGGGCCAACGAAGGACGTCTTTCTCTTGTAATGTGAAGTGGAAAAAAACAAAGGTGAAGTAGTTCCTTGGTTTTGTAGACAGTAGGGGAATAGTTCTATTTTGATATTTGTGTTTGTACCATGCTCCGCTGCCATCATTTCCAGGGTCTCTAGGCACTCTGCAAGTCCTGAAAGAGGGGAGGGTGCAGGTGGGTGAGGTTAGTGGGGAGAGCGGGGAACATGCAAGCTAACTTTGCTGTTGTGTTGATGGGTGCAGGGGAGTGCTTGAGGGGATGCAACTTCACTTTTCTCTCATTGTGACTGTCAGAGCCTGCTCCCCCCCCCCTCTCTCTCTCTCTCTCTCTCTCTCTCTCCCCCTCTGGCTCCCTCTCTCTCTCTCACACATAGATACATTTACCCTGTCTGCCACAGAGCTCTGGGAATTGACAAATGTGCAACGGGGGAAGTGTAGAGACTCCACTCATTACCATATGCTAGGTGCTAAGGCTTATGGGAGGCAAGATGTTTTGGATAAGAGAAGCAGATCCCTGAGACATGAGGACCCCTTACCCCCATTCAGCTGCCATAGTACATAGGTTGGCAGGCTTGTCCCTGAGTCAAACCTCACTCTAATTTCCTCAGGTACTGCGCTGAGTGTCCAACTCAGACATTTGCCCGCCAGGGCAAAGCCCGCCAGGCGTTTGTAAGGCGTTCGTAAGGCGATCGGGGCAGGGGCCAGAATTTCTGGCTCTTTTGCCCAGAAATCTATTCCGGTGTCTTCTGCAGTCCTCAAACTCTTCTGACACTGCACACACAGCCAAAGGACAGAATGAAATGGAATGAAATCCCCTGCCGCGCCATTCCCCTGGTTTTGTAGCTGTTCCATAACTTCAGTTTCAGAATGATGTTGAAATACTGCCAGTGGTTCTTCGTGGTGAAATGAGGAGCAGGACAGATAAAAGGTGGAGACTGAATACCTTAAAGTGCCCCATGAAGCTTGGTGTCCCATCCGTTGGGCCTAGAGGGGTGCTGTATCTGCAGGAAGGTAAGGAGAAGCATGCTGACATTAATGGGAGAGGTTTGGGGCAGGGGGATAGGACGGCGATCCAGTAACAAATCAATCTGGAAGAGGCCCTTCAGGGTGTCCAGTATGTGTGATGCAGAGGGATAGCTCTGCTGTCCAAAGCCTAACTCTTTACAGTGCAGTATGTGCAATTTGGGAGGCTTGCTTTGCTGTCGGAAGCCAGACCATGTGTGAGTGAAGCTTGCAGTCTTGTTGCGCCCATTCTCTGTGACAGGAGTTTGTCCTGCTGCACCCGTTCAGTAGGAGGGAAGCCCATGCTGTAGCACTGGGTGAGTGAAGCTTCCCCTGCTGTTGCCCTGGCCGCACATGTCATGTAGTGTGACACTCGGATGTCTGTTAAAGCTGTGACTGTGAAGCAGATTTGTCAGGGCCCTGCACTGTTCCTGGTTCATCCTTGATGCCTCGGCAATATGCTGAGGAGGGTTTTAGTGGAGCTAGACATGTGAACAGCATGTCCCAAATGGCATGACACATGTTGATTTTGTATATGTAGAGAGCTTAAAATGGTTTGTAGGAGTCATCAAGAAGGAAAGGACATTCCAATAAAACGCCCTTTCCTGCTCTGAGCCTCAGCCCTGGGGCCCCGGGGCCCCGGGGGGTCGAGCTCTGGAGCAGCTCTGCAGAAGCCGAGCTGAGGTGTGCCTTTGCCTTGCAAGCTCCCAGCCCTGGGCCCAGGCCCCAGCGGCGGGGGAGGGGAGGCTGTCATTTCACAATGCTCTGCCCAGCCTGAGGGTTCCGTTGGCACGGCGACGGCAGCAGGTGAGCCCTGGAGCAGGGGGCTTGGAGAGGTCAAGGCAGACAGAGCTGGGAGCCCCAGGAACAGGACCCAGGCCAGTGGAGGTGGCTCAGCTGAGCCCACCTGACGGCTCGAGGCCACTCCTCACAGGGCCTCTGCTGCTGTCAGAAGCCCTGGGGCCCTGCTACTGGCGGAGGAAGCCTTCAGGCCTCAAAGGGCACCGGCCTTCTCTGAGGCCTGTGACTGGGCTCAAAAACAGAACATGTGAAAAACAGGGGCCAGACACTGCACTGAAGAAAGGTAGGTTAAGGTGTGAAAACAAAAGCACCAAGAAGAAAGGAAAAAGCATAGCTCTTAACACACCCTCATCTGGACTTTGTGGCCAGTCCCTGTAGATTCATTTTCAGTCCCCTAGTCAAGGCTAGGGGTGGGCAAAGGTACCCTCACTACTGGTGGAACAATATTGCCTAAATTCGCCTCCAGCTCTGTTCTGCCTGCAGGGACATTTTTTAGCTGTTGTGCCAATTTTCTATGCAGATTTTGCTTCCTGAAATGTGTTTTTTCCCTGAAATATCATGTTTTTGACCGCGTAAACTAAATTTAATGGAAAAAATCAATGTCTTCTGGCAAACCATCTGAAATGCTGTTTTTTTCACAAACTATCTGTTTTCAGTCTGAAACTTCGTGTGGCCACCAAAAAACATTTCCCATAAAAAACAGAATTTCAGGGAGAAAGAGCCTGAAATTGGCAATTTCTCTCTGTGGGCAGAGCAGGCGAAGTGGCAGAATTTGCCCAGAATTCTGCATTTTTTCTGCTGAGCAAATTATCGGCCGTTTCGACCACCCCCTAGTCAAGGCCATGATATCTATGGACTTCAAGGGAAAGACACTTGCAGCACACAATCATCACCGTTCTAACACCTTCTCTATTTCCATTGACTTCATTGGGATCACCCACCCAAATATATAGCTCTGGAAATGTGTAAACCGAATGGTAGTGCGTAAAAAGGGCCAACGAAGGACGTCTTTCTCTTGTAATGTGAAGTGGAAAAAAACAAAGGTGAAGTAGTTCCTTGGTTTTGTAGACAGTAGGGGAATAGTTCTATTTTGATATTTGTGTTTGTACCATGCTCCGCTGCCATCATTTCCAGGGTCTCTAGGCACTCTGCAAGTCCTGAAAGAGGGGAGGGTGCAGGTGGGTGAGGTTAGTGGGGAGAGCGGGGAACATGCAAGCTAACTTTGCTGTTGTGTTGATGGGTGCAGGGGAGTGCTTGAGGGGATGCAACTTCACTTTTCTCTCATTGTGACTGTCAGAGCCTGCTCCCCCCCCCTCTCTCTCTCTCTCTCTCTCTCTCTCTCTCTCCCCCTCTGGCTCCCTCTCTCTCTCTCACACATAGATACATTTACCCTGTCTGCCACAGAGCTCTGGGAATTGACAAATGTGCAACGGGGGAAGTGTAGAGACTCCACTCATTACCATATGCTAGGTGCTAAGGCTTATGGGAGGCAAGATGTTTTGGATAAGAGAAGCAGATCCATGAGACATGAGGACCCCTTACCCCCATTCAGCTGCCATAGTACATAGGTTGGCAGGCTTGTCCCTGAGTCAAACCTCACTCTAATTTCCTCAGGTACTGCGCTGAGTGTCCAACTCAGACATTTGCCCGCCAGGGCAAAGCCCGCCAGGCGTTTGTAAGGCGTTCGTAAGGCGATCGGGGCAGGGGCCAGAATTTCTGGCTCTTTTGCCCAGAAATCTATTCCGGTGTCTTCTGCAGTCCTCAAACTCTTCTGACACTGCACACACAGCCAAAGGACAGAATGAAATGGAATGAAATCCCCTGCCGCGCCATTCCCCTGGTTTTGTAGCTGTTCCATAACTTCAGTTTCAGAATGATGTTGAAATACTGCCAGTGGTTCTTCGTGGTGAAATGAGGAGCAGGACAGATAAAAGGTGGAGACTGAATACCTTAAAGTGCCCCATGAAGCTTGGTGTCCCATCCGTTGGGCCTAGAGGGGTGCTGTATCTGCAGGAAGGTAAGGAGAAGCATGCTGACATTAATGGGAGAGGTTTGGGGCAGGGGGATAGGACGGCGATCCAGTAACAAATCAATCTGGAAGAGGCCCTTCAGGGTGTCCAGTATGTGTGATGCAGAGGGATAGCTCTGCTGTCCAAAGCCTAACTCTTTACAGTGCAGTATGTGCAATTTGGGAGGCTTGCTTTGCTGTCGGAAGCCAGACCATGTGTGAGTGAAGCTTGCAGTCTTGTTGCGCCCATTCTCTGTGACAGGAGTTTGTCCTGCTGCACCCGTTCAGTAGGAGGGAAGCCCATGCTGTAGCACTGGGTGAGTGAAGCTTCCCCTGCTGTTGCCCTGGCCGCACATGTCATGTAGTGTGACACTCAGATGTCTGTTAAAGCTGTGACTGTGAAGCAGATTTGTCAGGGCCCTGCACTGTTCCTGGTTCATCCTTGATGCCTCGGCAATATGCTGAGGAGGGTTTTAGTGGAGCTAGACATGTGAACAGCATGTCCCAAATGGCATGACACATGTTGATTTTGTATATGTAGAGAGCTTAAAATGGTTTGTAGGAGTCATCAAGAAGGAAAGGACATTCCAATAAAACGCCCTTTCCTGCTCTGAGCCTCAGCCCTGGGGCCCCGGGGCCCCGGGGGGTCGAGCTCTGGAGCAGCTCTGCAGAAGCCGAGCTGAGGTGTGCCTTTGCCTTGCAAGCTCCCAGCCCTGGGCCCAGGCCCCAGCGGCGGGGGAGGGGAGGCTGTCATTTCACAATGCTCTGCCCAGCCTGAGGGTTCCGTTGGCACGGCGACGGCAGCAGGTGAGCCCTGGAGCAGGGGGCTTGGAGAGGTCAAGGCAGACAGAGCTGGGAGCCCCAGGAACCGGACCCAGGCCAGTGGAGGTGGCTCAGCTGAGCCCACGAGATCGCTCGAGGCCACTCCTCACAGGGCCTCTGCTGCTGTCAGAAGCCCTGGGGCCCTGCTACTGGCGGAGGAAGCCTTCAGGCCTCAAAGGGCACCGGCCTTCTCTGAGGCCTGTGACTGGGCTCAAAAACAGAACATGTGAAAAACAGGGGCCAGACACTGCACTGAAGAAAGGTAGGTTAAGGTGTGAAAACAAAAGCACCAAGAAGAAAGGAAAAAGCATAGCTCTTAACACACCCTCATCTGGACTTTGTGGCCAGTCCCTGTAGATTCATTTTCAGTCCCCTAGTCAAGGCTAGGGGTGGGCAAAGGTACCCTCACTACTGGTGGAACAATATTGCCTAAATTCGCCTCCAGCTCTGTTCTGCCTGCAGGGACATTTTTTAGCTGTTGTGCCAATTTTCTATGCAGATTTTGCTTCCTGAAATGTGTTTTTTCCCTGAAATATCATGTTTTTGACCGCGTAAACTAAATTTAATGGAAATAATCAATGTCTTCTGGCAAACCATCTGAAATGCTGTTTTTTTCACAAACTATCTGTTTTCAGTCTGAAACTTCGTGTGGCCACCAAAAAACATTTCCCATAAAAAACAGAATTTCAGGGAGAAAGAGCCTGAAATTGGCAATTTCTCTCTGTGGGCAGAGCAGGCGAAGTGGCAGAATTTGCCCAGAATTCTGCATTTTTTCTGCTGAGCAAATTATCGGCCGTTTCGACCACCCCCTAGTCAAGGCCATGATATCTATGGACTTCAAGGGAAAGACACTTGCAGCACACAATCATCACCGTTCTAACACCTTCTCTATTTCCATTGACTTCATTGGGATCACCCACCCAAATATATAGCTCTGGAAATGTGTAAACCGAATGGTAGTGCGTAAAAAGGGCCAACGAAGGACGTCTTTCTCTTGTAATGTGAAGTGGAAAAAAACAAAGGTGAAGTAGTTCCTTGGTTTTGTAGACAGTAGGGGAATAGTTCTATTTTGATATTTGTGTTTGTACCATGCTCCGCTGCCATCATTTCCAGGGTCTCTAGGCACTCTGCAAGTCCTGAAAGAGGGGAGGGTGCAGGTGGGTGAGGTTAGTGGGGAGAGCGGGGAACATGCAAGCTAACTTTGCTGTTGTGTTGATGGGTGCAGGGGAGTGCTTGAGGGGATGCAACTTCACTTTTCTCTCATTGTGACTGTCAGAGCCTGCTCCCCCCCCCCTCTCTCTCTCTCTCTCTCTCTCTCTCTCCCCCTCTGGCTCCCTCTCTCTCTCTCACACATAGATACATTTACCCTGTCTGCCACAGAGCTCTGGGAATTGACAAATGTGCAACGGGGGAAGTGTAGAGACTCCACTCATTACCATATGCTAGGTGCTAAGGCTTATGGGAGGCAAGATGTTTTGGATAAGAGAAGCAGATCCCTGAGACATGAGGACCCCTTACCCCCATTCAGCTGCCATAGTACATAGGTTGGCAGGCTTGTCCCTGAGTCAAACCTCACTCTAATTTCCTCAGGTACTGCGCTGAGTGTCCAACTCAGACATTTGCCCGCCAGGGCAAAGCCCGCCAGGCGTTTGTAAGGCGTTCGTAAGGCGATCGGGGCAGGGGCCAGAATTTCTGGCTCTTTTGCCCAGAAATCTATTCCGGTGTCTTCTGCAGTCCTCAAACTCTTCTGACACTGCACACACAGCCAAAGGACAGAATGAAATGGAATGAAATCCCCTGCCGCGCCATTCCCCTGGTTTTGTAGCTGTTCCATAACTTCAGTTTCAGAATGATGTTGAAATACTGCCAGTGGTTCTTCGTGGTGAAATGAGGAGCAGGACAGATAAAAGGTGGAGACTGAATACCTTAAAGTGCCCCATGAAGCTTGGTGTCCCATCCGTTGGGCCTAGAGGGGTGCTGTATCTGCAGGAAGGTAAGGAGAAGCATGCTGACATTAATGGGAGAGGTTTGGGGCAGGGGGATAGGACGGCGATCCAGTAACAAATCAATCTGGAAGAGGCCCTTCAGGGTGTCCAGTATGTGTGATGCAGAGGGATAGCTCTGCTGTCCAAAGCCTAACTCTTTACAGTGCAGTATGTGCAATTTGGGAGGCTTGCTTTGCTGTCGGAAGCCAGACCATGTGTGAGTGAAGCTTGCAGTCTTGTTGCGCCCATTCTCTGTGACAGGAGTTTGTCCTGCTGCACCCGTTCAGTAGGAGGGAAGCCCATGCTGTAGCACTGGGTGAGTGAAGCTTCCCCTGCTGTTGCCCTGGCCGCACATGTCATGTAGTGTGACACTCGGATGTCTGTTAAAGCTGTGACTGTGAAGCAGATTTGTCAGGGCCCTGCACTGTTCCTGGTTCATCCTTGATGCCTCGGCAATATGCTGAGGAGGGTTTTAGTGGAGCTAGACATGTGAACAGCATGTCCCAAATGGCATGACACATGTTGATTTTGTATATGTAGAGAGCTTAAAATGGTTTGTAGGAGTCATCAAGAAGGAAAGGACATTCCAATAAAACGCCCTTTCCTGCTCTGAGCCTCAGCCCTGGGGCCCCGGGGCCCCGGGGGGTCGAGCTCTGGAGCAGCTCTGCAGAAGCCGAGCTGAGGTGTGCCTTTGCCTTGCAAGCTCCCAGCCCTGGGCCCAGGCCCCAGCGGCGGGGGAGGGGAGGCTGTCATTTCACAATGCTCTGCCCAGCCTGAGGGTTCCGTTGGCACGGCGACGGCAGCAGGTGAGCCCTGGAGCAGGGGGCTTGGAGAGGTCAAGGCAGACAGAGCTGGGAGCCCCAGGAACAGGACCCAGGCCAGTGGAGGTGGCTCAGCTGAGCCCACCTGACGGCTCGAGGCCACTCCTCACAGGGCCTCTGCTGCTGTCAGAAGCCCTGGGGCCCTGCTACTGGCGGAGGAAGCCTTCAGGCCTCAAAGGGCACCGGCCTTCTCTGAGGCCTGTGACTGGGCTCAAAAACAGAACATGTGAAAAACAGGGGCCAGACACTGCACTGAAGAAAGGTAGGTTAAGGTGTGAAAACAAAAGCACCAAGAAGAAAGGAAAAAGCATAGCTCTTAACACACCCTCATCTGGACTTTGTGGCCAGTCCCTGTAGATTCATTTTCAGTCCCCTAGTCAAGGCTAGGGGTGGGCAAAGGTACCCTCACTACTGGTGGAACAATATTGCCTAAATTCGCCTCCAGCTCTGTTCTGCCTGCAGGGACATTTTTTAGCTGTTGTGCCAATTTTCTATGCAGATTTTGCTTCCTGAAATGTGTTTTTTCCCTGAAATATCATGTTTTTGACCGCGTAAACTAAATTTAATGGAAAAAATCAATGTCTTCTGGCAAACCATCTGAAATGCTGTTTTTTTCACAAACTATCTGTTTTCAGTCTGAAACTTCGTGTGGCCACCAAAAAACATTTCCCATAAAAAACAGAATTTCAGGGAGAAAGAGCCTGAAATTGGCAATTTCTCTCTGTGGGCAGAGCAGGCGAAGTGGCAGAATTTGCCCAGAATTCTGCATTTTTTCTGCTGAGCAAATTATCGGCCGTTTCGACCACCCCCTAGTCAAGGCCATGATATCTATGGACTTCAAGGGAAAGACACTTGCAGCACACAATCATCACCGTTCTAACACCTTCTCTATTTCCATTGACTTCATTGGGATCACCCACCCAAATATATAGCTCTGGAAATGTGTAAACCGAATGGTAGTGCGTAAAAAGGGCCAACGAAGGACGTCTTTCTCTTGTAATGTGAAGTGGAAAAAAACAAAGGTGAAGTAGTTCCTTGGTTTTGTAGACAGTAGGGGAATAGTTCTATTTTGATATTTGTGTTTGTACCATGCTCCGCTGCCATCATTTCCAGGGTCTCTAGGCACTCTGCAAGTCCTGAAAGAGGGGAGGGTGCAGGTGGGTGAGGTTAGTGGGGAGAGCGGGGAACATGCAAGCTAACTTTGCTGTTGTGTTGATGGGTGCAGGGGAGTGCTTGAGGGGATGCAACTTCACTTTTCTCTCATTGTGACTGTCAGAGCCTGCTCCCCCCCCCCTCTCTCTCTCTCTCTCTCTCTCTCTCTCTCTCCCCCTCTGGCTCCCTCTCTCTCTCTCACACATAGATACATTTACCCTGTCTGCCACAGAGCTCTGGGAATTGACAAATGTGCAACGGGGGAAGTGTAGAGACTCCACTCATTACCATATGCTAGGTGCTAAGGCTTATGGGAGGCAAGATGTTTTGGATAAGAGAAGCAGATCCCTGAGACATGAGGACCCCTTACCCCCATTCAGCTGCCATAGTACATAGGTTGGCAGGCTTGTCCCTGAGTCAAACCTCACTCTAATTTCCTCAGGTACTGCGCTGAGTGTCCAACTCAGACATTTGCCCGCCAGGGCAAAGCCCGCCAGGCGTTTGTAAGGCGTTCGTAAGGCGATCGGGGCAGGGGCCAGAATTTCTGGCTCTTTTGCCCAGAAATCTATTCCGGTGTCTTCTGCAGTCCTCAAACTCTTCTGACACTGCACACACAGCCAAAGGACAGAATGAAATGGAATGAAATCCCCTGCCGCGCCATTCCCCTGGTTTTGTAGCTGTTCCATAACTTCAGTTTCAGAATGATGTTGAAATACTGCCAGTGGTTCTTCGTGGTGAAATGAGGAGCAGGACAGATAAAAGGTGGAGACTGAATACCTTAAAGTGCCCCATGAAGCTTGGTGTCCCATCCGTTGGGCCTAGAGGGGTGCTGTATCTGCAGGAAGGTAAGGAGAAGCATGCTGACATTAATGGGAGAGGTTTGGGGCAGGGGGATAGGACGGCGATCCAGTAACAAATCAATCTGGAAGAGGCCCTTCAGGGTGTCCAGTATGTGTGATGCAGAGGGATAGCTCTGCTGTCCAAAGCCTAACTCTTTACAGTGCAGTATGTGCAATTTGGGAGGCTTGCTTTGCTGTCGGAAGCCAGACCATGTGTGAGTGAAGCTTGCAGTCTTGTTGCGCCCATTCTCTGTGACAGGAGTTTGTCCTGCTGCACCCGTTCAGTAGGAGGGAAGCCCATGCTGTAGCACTGGGTGAGTGAAGCTTCCCCTGCTGTTGCCCTGGCCGCACATGTCATGTAGTGTGACACTCAGATGTCTGTTAAAGCTGTGACTGTGAAGCAGATTTGTCAGGGCCCTGCACTGTTCCTGGTTCATCCTTGATGCCTCGGCAATATGCTGAGGAGGGTTTTAGTGGAGCTAGACATGTGAACAGCATGTCCCAAATGGCATGACACATGTTGATTTTGTATATGTAGAGAGCTTAAAATGGTTTGTAGGAGTCATCAAGAAGGAAAGGACATTCCAATAAAACGCCCTTTCCTGCTCTGAGCCTCAGCCCTGGGGCCCCGGGGCCCCGGGGGGTCGAGCTCTGGAGCAGCTCTGCAGAAGCCGAGCTGAGGTGTGCCTTTGCCTTGCAAGCTCCCAGCCCTGGGCCCAGGCCCCAGCGGCGGGGGAGGGGAGGCTGTCATTTCACAATGCTCTGCCCAGCCTGAGGGTTCCGTTGGCACGGCGACGGCAGCAGGTGAGCCCTGGAGCAGGGGGCTTGGAGAGGTCAAGGCAGACAGAGCTGGGAGCCCCAGGAACCGGACCCAGGCCAGTGGAGGTGGCTCAGCTGAGCCCACGAGATCGCTCGAGGCCACTCCTCACAGGGCCTCTGCTGCTGTCAGAAGCCCTGGGGCCCTGCTACTGGCGGAGGAAGCCTTCAGGCCTCAAAGGGCACCGGCCTTCTCTGAGGCCTGTGACTGGGCTCAAAAACAGAACATGTGAAAAACAGGGGCCAGACACTGCACTGAAGAAAGGTAGGTTAAGGTGTGAAAACAAAAGCACCAAGAAGAAAGGAAAAAGCATAGCTCTTAACACACCCTCATCTGGACTTTGTGGCCAGTCCCTGTAGATTCATTTTCAGTCCCCTAGTCAAGGCTAGGGGTGGGCAAAGGTACCCTCACTACTGGTGGAACAATATTGCCTAAATTCGCCTCCAGCTCTGTTCTGCCTGCAGGGACATTTTTTAGCTGTTGTGCCAATTTTCTATGCAGATTTTGCTTCCTGAAATGTGTTTTTTCCCTGAAATATCATGTTTTTGACCGCGTAAACTAAATTTAATGGAAAAAATCAATGTCTTCTGGCAAACCATCTGAAATGCTGTTTTTTTCACAAACTATCTGTTTTCAGTCTGAAACTTCGTGTGGCCACCAAAAAACATTTCCCATAAAAAACAGAATTTCAGGGAGAAAGAGCCTGAAATTGGCAATTTCTCTCTGTGGGCAGAGCAGGCGAAGTGGCAGAATTTGCCCAGAATTCTGCATTTTTTCTGCTGAGCAAATTATCGGCCGTTTCGACCACCCCCTAGTCAAGGCCATGATATCTATGGACTTCAAGGGAAAGACACTTGCAGCACACAATCATCACCGTTCTAACACCTTCTCTATTTCCATTGACTTCATTGGGATCACCCACCCAAATATATAGCTCTGGAAATGTGTAAACCGAATGGTAGTGCGTAAAAAGGGCCAACGAAGGACGTCTTTCTCTTGTAATGTGAAGTGGAAAAAAACAAAGGTGAAGTAGTTCCTTGGTTTTGTAGACAGTAGGGGAATAGTTCTATTTTGATATTTGTGTTTGTACCATGCTCCGCTGCCATCATTTCCAGGGTCTCTAGGCACTCTGCAAGTCCTGAAAGAGGGGAGGGTGCAGGTGGGTGAGGTTAGTGGGGAGAGCGGGGAACATGCAAGCTAACTTTGCTGTTGTGTTGATGGGTGCAGGGGAGTGCTTGAGGGGATGCAACTTCACTTTTCTCTCATTGTGACTGTCAGAGCCTGCTCCCCCCCCCCTCTCTCTCTCTCTCTCTCTCTCTCTCTCCCCCTCTGGCTCCCTCTCTCTCTCTCACACATAGATACATTTACCCTGTCTGCCACAGAGCTCTGGGAATTGACAAATGTGCAACGGGGGAAGTGTAGAGACTCCACTCATTACCATATGCTAGGTGCTAAGGCTTATGGGAGGCAAGATGTTTTGGATAAGAGAAGCAGATCCCTGAGACATGAGGACCCCTTACCCCCATTCAGCTGCCATAGTACATAGGTTGGCAGGCTTGTCCCTGAGTCAAACCTCACTCTAATTTCCTCAGGTACTGCGCTGAGTGTCCAACTCAGACATTTGCCCGCCAGGGCAAAGCCCGCCAGGCGTTTGTAAGGCGTTCGTAAGGCGATCGGGGCAGGGGCCAGAATTTCTGGCTCTTTTGCCCAGAAATCTATTCCGGTGTCTTCTGCAGTCCTCAAACTCTTCTGACACTGCACACACAGCCAAAGGACAGAATGAAATGGAATGAAATCCCCTGCCGCGCCATTCCCCTGGTTTTGTAGCTGTTCCATAACTTCAGTTTCAGAATGATGTTGAAATACTGCCAGTGGTTCTTCGTGGTGAAATGAGGAGCAGGACAGATAAAAGGTGGAGACTGAATACCTTAAAGTGCCCCATGAAGCTTGGTGTCCCATCCGTTGGGCCTAGAGGGGTGCTGTATCTGCAGGAAGGTAAGGAGAAGCATGCTGACATTAATGGGAGAGGTTTGGGGCAGGGGGATAGGACGGCGATCCAGTAACAAATCAATCTGGAAGAGGCCCTTCAGGGTGTCCAGTATGTGTGATGCAGAGGGATAGCTCTGCTGTCCAAAGCCTAACTCTTTACAGTGCAGTATGTGCAATTTGGGAGGCTTGCTTTGCTGTCGGAAGCCAGACCATGTGTGAGTGAAGCTTGCAGTCTTGTTGCGCCCATTCTCTGTGACAGGAGTTTGTCCTGCTGCACCCGTTCAGTAGGAGGGAAGCCCATGCTGTAGCACTGGGTGAGTGAAGCTTCCCCTGCTGTTGCCCTGGCCGCACATGTCATGTAGTGTGACACTCGGATGTCTGTTAAAGCTGTGACTGTGAAGCAGATTTGTCAGGGCCCTGCACTGTTCCTGGTTCATCCTTGATGCCTCGGCAATATGCTGAGGAGGGTTTTAGTGGAGCTAGACATGTGAACAGCATGTCCCAAATGGCATGACACATGTTGATTTTGTATATGTAGAGAGCTTAAAATGGTTTGTAGGAGTCATCAAGAAGGAAAGGACATTCCAATAAAACGCCCTTTCCTGCTCTGAGCCTCAGCCCTGGGGCCCCGGGGCCCCGGGGGGTCGAGCTCTGGAGCAGCTCTGCAGAAGCCGAGCTGAGGTGTGCCTTTGCCTTGCAAGCTCCCAGCCCTGGGCCCAGGCCCCAGCGGCGGGGGAGGGGAGGCTGTCATTTCACAATGCTCTGCCCAGCCTGAGGGTTCCGTTGGCACGGCGACGGCAGCAGGTGAGCCCTGGAGCAGGGGGCTTGGAGAGGTCAAGGCAGACAGAGCTGGGAGCCCCAGGAACAGGACCCAGGCCAGTGGAGGTGGCTCAGCTGAGCCCACCTGACGGCTCGAGGCCACTCCTCACAGGGCCTCTGCTGCTGTCAGAAGCCCTGGGGCCCTGCTACTGGCGGAGGAAGCCTTCAGGCCTCAAAGGGCACCGGCCTTCTCTGAGGCCTGTGACTGGGCTCAAAAACAGAACATGTGAAAAACAGGGGCCAGACACTGCACTGAAGAAAGGTAGGTTAAGGTGTGAAAACAAAAGCACCAAGAAGAAAGGAAAAAGCATAGCTCTTAACACACCCTCATCTGGACTTTGTGGCCAGTCCCTGTAGATTCATTTTCAGTCCCCTAGTCAAGGCTAGGGGTGGGCAAAGGTACCCTCACTACTGGTGGAACAATATTGCCTAAATTCGCCTCCAGCTCTGTTCTGCCTGCAGGGACATTTTTTAGCTGTTGTGCCAATTTTCTATGCAGATTTTGCTTCCTGAAATGTGTTTTTTCCCTGAAATATCATGTTTTTGACCGCGTAAACTAAATTTAATGGAAAAAATCAATGTCTTCTGGCAAACCATCTGAAATGCTGTTTTTTTCACAAACTATCTGTTTTCAGTCTGAAACTTCGTGTGGCCACCAAAAAACATTTCCCATAAAAAACAGAATTTCAGGGAGAAAGAGCCTGAAATTGGCAATTTCTCTCTGTGGGCAGAGCAGGCGAAGTGGCAGAATTTGCCCAGAATTCTGCATTTTTTCTGCTGAGCAAATTATCGGCCGTTTCGACCACCCCCTAGTCAAGGCCATGATATCTATGGACTTCAAGGGAAAGACACTTGCAGCACACAATCATCACCGTTCTAACACCTTCTCTATTTCCATTGACTTCATTGGGATCACCCACCCAAATATATAGCTCTGGAAATGTGTAAACCGAATGGTAGTGCGTAAAAAGGGCCAACGAAGGACGTCTTTCTCTTGTAATGTGAAGTGGAAAAAAACAAAGGTGAAGTAGTTCCTTGGTTTTGTAGACAGTAGGGGAATAGTTCTATTTTGATATTTGTGTTTGTACCATGCTCCGCTGCCATCATTTCCAGGGTCTCTAGGCACTCTGCAAGTCCTGAAAGAGGGGAGGGTGCAGGTGGGTGAGGTTAGTGGGGAGAGCGGGGAACATGCAAGCTAACTTTGCTGTTGTGTTGATGGGTGCAGGGGAGTGCTTGAGGGGATGCAACTTCACTTTTCTCTCATTGTGACTGTCAGAGCCTGCTCCCCCCCCCTCTCTCTCTCTCTCTCTCTCTCTCTCTCTCTCCCCCTCTGGCTCCCTCTCTCTCTCTCACACATAGATACATTTACCCTGTCTGCCACAGAGCTCTGGGAATTGACAAATGTGCAACGGGGGAAGTGTAGAGACTCCACTCATTACCATATGCTAGGTGCTAAGGCTTATGGGAGGCAAGATGTTTTGGATAAGAGAAGCAGATCCATGAGACATGAGGACCCCTTACCCCCATTCAGCTGCCATAGTACATAGGTTGGCAGGCTTGTCCCTGAGTCAAACCTCACTCTAATTTCCTCAGGTACTGCGCTGAGTGTCCAACTCAGACATTTGCCCGCCAGGGCAAAGCCCGCCAGGCGTTTGTAAGGCGTTCGTAAGGCGATCGGGGCAGGGGCCAGAATTTCTGGCTCTTTTGCCCAGAAATCTATTCCGGTGTCTTCTGCAGTCCTCAAACTCTTCTGACACTGCACACACAGCCAAAGGACAGAATGAAATGGAATGAAATCCCCTGCCGCGCCATTCCCCTGGTTTTGTAGCTGTTCCATAACTTCAGTTTCAGAATGATGTTGAAATACTGCCAGTGGTTCTTCGTGGTGAAATGAGGAGCAGGACAGATAAAAGGTGGAGACTGAATACCTTAAAGTGCCCCATGAAGCTTGGTGTCCCATCCGTTGGGCCTAGAGGGGTGCTGTATCTGCAGGAAGGTAAGGAGAAGCATGCTGACATTAATGGGAGAGGTTTGGGGCAGGGGGATAGGACGGCGATCCAGTAACAAATCAATCTGGAAGAGGCCCTTCAGGGTGTCCAGTATGTGTGATGCAGAGGGATAGCTCTGCTGTCCAAAGCCTAACTCTTTACAGTGCAGTATGTGCAATTTGGGAGGCTTGCTTTGCTGTCGGAAGCCAGACCATGTGTGAGTGAAGCTTGCAGTCTTGTTGCGCCCATTCTCTGTGACAGGAGTTTGTCCTGCTGCACCCGTTCAGTAGGAGGGAAGCCCATGCTGTAGCACTGGGTGAGTGAAGCTTCCCCTGCTGTTGCCCTGGCCGCACATGTCATGTAGTGTGACACTCAGATGTCTGTTAAAGCTGTGACTGTGAAGCAGATTTGTCAGGGCCCTGCACTGTTCCTGGTTCATCCTTGATGCCTCGGCAATATGCTGAGGAGGGTTTTAGTGGAGCTAGACATGTGAACAGCATGTCCCAAATGGCATGACACATGTTGATTTTGTATATGTAGAGAGCTTAAAATGGTTTGTAGGAGTCATCAAGAAGGAAAGGACATTCCAATAAAACGCCCTTTCCTGCTCTGAGCCTCAGCCCTGGGGCCCCGGGGCCCCGGGGGGTCGAGCTCTGGAGCAGCTCTGCAGAAGCCGAGCTGAGGTGTGCCTTTGCCTTGCAAGCTCCCAGCCCTGGGCCCAGGCCCCAGCGGCGGGGGAGGGGAGGCTGTCATTTCACAATGCTCTGCCCAGCCTGAGGGTTCCGTTGGCACGGCGACGGCAGCAGGTGAGCCCTGGAGCAGGGGGCTTGGAGAGGTCAAGGCAGACAGAGCTGGGAGCCCCAGGAACCGGACCCAGGCCAGTGGAGGTGGCTCAGCTGAGCCCACGAGATCGCTCGAGGCCACTCCTCACAGGGCCTCTGCTGCTGTCAGAAGCCCTGGGGCCCTGCTACTGGCGGAGGAAGCCTTCAGGCCTCAAAGGGCACCGGCCTTCTCTGAGGCCTGTGACTGGGCTCAAAAACAGAACATGTGAAAAACAGGGGCCAGACACTGCACTGAAGAAAGGTAGGTTAAGGTGTGAAAACAAAAGCACCAAGAAGAAAGGAAAAAGCATAGCTCTTAACACACCCTCATCTGGACTTTGTGGCCAGTCCCTGTAGATTCATTTTCAGTCCCCTAGTCAAGGCTAGGGGTGGGCAAAGGTACCCTCACTACTGGTGGAACAATATTGCCTAAATTCGCCTCCAGCTCTGTTCTGCCTGCAGGGACATTTTTTAGCTGTTGTGCCAATTTTCTATGCAGATTTTGCTTCCTGAAATGTGTTTTTTCCCTGAAATATCATGTTTTTGACCGCGTAAACTAAATTTAATGGAAAAAATCAATGTCTTCTGGCAAACCATCTGAAATGCTGTTTTTTTCACAAACTATCTGTTTTCAGTCTGAAACTTCGTGTGGCCACCAAAAAACATTTCCCATAAAAAACAGAATTTCAGGGAGAAAGAGCCTGAAATTGGCAATTTCTCTCTGTGGGCAGAGCAGGCGAAGTGGCAGAATTTGCCCAGAATTCTGCATTTTTTCTGCTGAGCAAATTATCGGCCGTTTCGACCACCCCCTAGTCAAGGCCATGATATCTATGGACTTCAAGGGAAAGACACTTGCAGCACACAATCATCACCGTTCTAACACCTTCTCTATTTCCATTGACTTCATTGGGATCACCCACCCAAATATATAGCTCTGGAAATGTGTAAACCGAATGGTAGTGCGTAAAAAGGGCCAACGAAGGACGTCTTTCTCTTGTAATGTGAAGTGGAAAAAAACAAAGGTGAAGTAGTTCCTTGGTTTTGTAGACAGTAGGGGAATAGTTCTATTTTGATATTTGTGTTTGTACCATGCTCCGCTGCCATCATTTCCAGGGTCTCTAGGCACTCTGCAAGTCCTGAAAGAGGGGAGGGTGCAGGTGGGTGAGGTTAGTGGGGAGAGCGGGGAACATGCAAGCTAACTTTGCTGTTGTGTTGATGGGTGCAGGGGAGTGCTTGAGGGGATGCAACTTCACTTTTCTCTCATTGTGACTGTCAGAGCCTGCTCCCCCCCCCCTCTCTCTCTCTCTCTCTCTCTCTCTCTCCCCCTCTGGCTCCCTCTCTCTCTCTCACACATAGATACATTTACCCTGTCTGCCACAGAGCTCTGGGAATTGACAAATGTGCAACGGGGGAAGTGTAGAGACTCCACTCATTACCATATGCTAGGTGCTAAGGCTTATGGGAGGCAAGATGTTTTGGATAAGAGAAGCAGATCCCTGAGACATGAGGACCCCTTACCCCCATTCAGCTGCCATAGTACATAGGTTGGCAGGCTTGTCCCTGAGTCAAACCTCACTCTAATTTCCTCAGGTACTGCGCTGAGTGTCCAACTCAGACATTTGCCCGCCAGGGCAAAGCCCGCCAGGCGTTTGTAAGGCGTTCGTAAGGCGATCGGGGCAGGGGCCAGAATTTCTGGCTCTTTTGCCCAGAAATCTATTCCGGTGTCTTCTGCAGTCCTCAAACTCTTCTGACACTGCACACACAGCCAAAGGACAGAATGAAATGGAATGAAATCCCCTGCCGCGCCATTCCCCTGGTTTTGTAGCTGTTCCATAACTTCAGTTTCAGAATGATGTTGAAATACTGCCAGTGGTTCTTCGTGGTGAAATGAGGAGCAGGACAGATAAAAGGTGGAGACTGAATACCTTAAAGTGCCCCATGAAGCTTGGTGTCCCATCCGTTGGGCCTAGAGGGGTGCTGTATCTGCAGGAAGGTAAGGAGAAGCATGCTGACATTAATGGGAGAGGTTTGGGGCAGGGGGATAGGACGGCGATCCAGTAACAAATCAATCTGGAAGAGGCCCTTCAGGGTGTCCAGTATGTGTGATGCAGAGGGATAGCTCTGCTGTCCAAAGCCTAACTCTTTACAGTGCAGTATGTGCAATTTGGGAGGCTTGCTTTGCTGTCGGAAGCCAGACCATGTGTGAGTGAAGCTTGCAGTCTTGTTGCGCCCATTCTCTGTGACAGGAGTTTGTCCTGCTGCACCCGTTCAGTAGGAGGGAAGCCCATGCTGTAGCACTGGGTGAGTGAAGCTTCCCCTGCTGTTGCCCTGGCCGCACATGTCATGTAGTGTGACACTCGGATGTCTGTTAAAGCTGTGACTGTGAAGCAGATTTGTCAGGGCCCTGCACTGTTCCTGGTTCATCCTTGATGCCTCGGCAATATGCTGAGGAGGGTTTTAGTGGAGCTAGACATGTGAACAGCATGTCCCAAATGGCATGACACATGTTGATTTTGTATATGTAGAGAGCTTAAAATGGTTTGTAGGAGTCATCAAGAAGGAAAGGACATTCCAATAAAACGCCCTTTCCTGCTCTGAGCCTCAGCCCTGGGGCCCCGGGGCCCCGGGGGGTCGAGCTCTGGAGCAGCTCTGCAGAAGCCGAGCTGAGGTGTGCCTTTGCCTTGCAAGCTCCCAGCCCTGGGCCCAGGCCCCAGCGGCGGGGGAGGGGAGGCTGTCATTTCACAATGCTCTGCCCAGCCTGAGGGTTCCGTTGGCACGGCGACGGCAGCAGGTGAGCCCTGGAGCAGGGGGCTTGGAGAGGTCAAGGCAGACAGAGCTGGGAGCCCCAGGAACAGGACCCAGGCCAGTGGAGGTGGCTCAGCTGAGCCCACCTGACGGCTCGAGGCCACTCCTCACAGGGCCTCTGCTGCTGTCAGAAGCCCTGGGGCCCTGCTACTGGCGGAGGAAGCCTTCAGGCCTCAAAGGGCACCGGCCTTCTCTGAGGCCTGTGACTGGGCTCAAAAACAGAACATGTGAAAAACAGGGGCCAGACACTGCACTGAAGAAAGGTAGGTTAAGGTGTGAAAACAAAAGCACCAAGAAGAAAGGAAAAAGCATAGCTCTTAACACACCCTCATCTGGACTTTGTGGCCAGTCCCTGTAGATTCATTTTCAGTCCCCTAGTCAAGGCTAGGGGTGGGCAAAGGTACCCTCACTACTGGTGGAACAATATTGCCTAAATTCGCCTCCAGCTCTGTTCTGCCTGCAGGGACATTTTTTAGCTGTTGTGCCAATTTTCTATGCAGATTTTGCTTCCTGAAATGTGTTTTTTCCCTGAAATATCATGTTTTTGACCGCGTAAACTAAATTTAATGGAAAAAATCAATGTCTTCTGGCAAACCATCTGAAATGCTGTTTTTTTCACAAACTATCTGTTTTCAGTCTGAAACTTCGTGTGGCCACCAAAAAACATTTCCCATAAAAAACAGAATTTCAGGGAGAAAGAGCCTGAAATTGGCAATTTCTCTCTGTGGGCAGAGCAGGCGAAGTGGCAGAATTTGCCCAGAATTCTGCATTTTTTCTGCTGAGCAAATTATCGGCCGTTTCGACCACCCCCTAGTCAAGGCCATGATATCTATGGACTTCAAGGGAAAGACACTTGCAGCACACAATCATCACCGTTCTAACACCTTCTCTATTTCCATTGACTTCATTGGGATCACCCACCCAAATATATAGCTCTGGAAATGTGTAAACCGAATGGTAGTGCGTAAAAAGGGCCAACGAAGGACGTCTTTCTCTTGTAATGTGAAGTGGAAAAAAACAAAGGTGAAGTAGTTCCTTGGTTTTGTAGACAGTAGGGGAATAGTTCTATTTTGATATTTGTGTTTGTACCATGCTCCGCTGCCATCATTTCCAGGGTCTCTAGGCACTCTGCAAGTCCTGAAAGAGGGGAGGGTGCAGGTGGGTGAGGTTAGTGGGGAGAGCGGGGAACATGCAAGCTAACTTTGCTGTTGTGTTGATGGGTGCAGGGGAGTGCTTGAGGGGATGCAACTTCACTTTTCTCTCATTGTGACTGTCAGAGCCTGCTCCCCCCCCCCTCTCTCTCTCTCTCTCTCTCTCTCTCTCTCTCCCCCTCTGGCTCCCTCTCTCTCTCTCACACATAGATACATTTACCCTGTCTGCCACAGAGCTCTGGGAATTGACAAATGTGCAACGGGGGAAGTGTAGAGACTCCACTCATTACCATATGCTAGGTGCTAAGGCTTATGGGAGGCAAGATGTTTTGGATAAGAGAAGCAGATCCCTGAGACATGAGGACCCCTTACCCCCATTCAGCTGCCATAGTACATAGGTTGGCAGGCTTGTCCCTGAGTCAAACCTCACTCTAATTTCCTCAGGTACTGCGCTGAGTGTCCAACTCAGACATTTGCCCGCCAGGGCAAAGCCCGCCAGGCGTTTGTAAGGCGTTCGTAAGGCGATCGGGGCAGGGGCCAGAATTTCTGGCTCTTTTGCCCAGAAATCTATTCCGGTGTCTTCTGCAGTCCTCAAACTCTTCTGACACTGCACACACAGCCAAAGGACAGAATGAAATGGAATGAAATCCCCTGCCGCGCCATTCCCCTGGTTTTGTAGCTGTTCCATAACTTCAGTTTCAGAATGATGTTGAAATACTGCCAGTGGTTCTTCGTGGTGAAATGAGGAGCAGGACAGATAAAAGGTGGAGACTGAATACCTTAAAGTGCCCCATGAAGCTTGGTGTCCCATCCGTTGGGCCTAGAGGGGTGCTGTATCTGCAGGAAGGTAAGGAGAAGCATGCTGACATTAATGGGAGAGGTTTGGGGCAGGGGGATAGGACGGCGATCCAGTAACAAATCAATCTGGAAGAGGCCCTTCAGGGTGTCCAGTATGTGTGATGCAGAGGGATAGCTCTGCTGTCCAAAGCCTAACTCTTTACAGTGCAGTATGTGCAATTTGGGAGGCTTGCTTTGCTGTCGGAAGCCAGACCATGTGTGAGTGAAGCTTGCAGTCTTGTTGCGCCCATTCTCTGTGACAGGAGTTTGTCCTGCTGCACCCGTTCAGTAGGAGGGAAGCCCATGCTGTAGCACTGGGTGAGTGAAGCTTCCCCTGCTGTTGCCCTGGCCGCACATGTCATGTAGTGTGACACTCGGATGTCTGTTAAAGCTGTGACTGTGAAGCAGATTTGTCAGGGCCCTGCACTGTTCCTGGTTCATCCTTGATGCCTCGGCAATATGCTGAGGAGGGTTTTAGTGGAGCTAGACATGTGAACAGCATGTCCCAAATGGCATGACACATGTTGATTTTGTATATGTAGAGAGCTTAAAATGGTTTGTAGGAGTCATCAAGAAGGAAAGGACATTCCAATAAAACGCCCTTTCCTGCTCTGAGCCTCAGCCCTGGGGCCCCGGGGCCCCGGGGGGTCGAGCTCTGGAGCAGCTCTGCAGAAGCCGAGCTGAGGTGTGCCTTTGCCTTGCAAGCTCCCAGCCCTGGGCCCAGGCCCCAGCGGCGGGGGAGGGGAGGCTGTCATTTCACAATGCTCTGCCCAGCCTGAGGGTTCCGTTGGCACGGCGACGGCAGCAGGTGAGCCCTGGAGCAGGGGGCTTGGAGAGGTCAAGGCAGACAGAGCTGGGAGCCCCAGGAACAGGACCCAGGCCAGTGGAGGTGGCTCAGCTGAGCCCACCTGACGGCTCGAGGCCACTCCTCACAGGGCCTCTGCTGCTGTCAGAAGCCCTGGGGCCCTGCTACTGGCGGAGGAAGCCTTCAGGCCTCAAAGGGCACCGGCCTTCTCTGAGGCCTGTGACTGGGCTCAAAAACAGAACATGTGAAAAACAGGGGCCAGACACTGCACTGAAGAAAGGTAGGTTAAGGTGTGAAAACAAAAGCACCAAGAAGAAAGGAAAAAGCATAGCTCTTAACACACCCTCATCTGGACTTTGTGGCCAGTCCCTGTAGATTCATTTTCAGTCCCCTAGTCAAGGCTAGGGGTGGGCAAAGGTACCCTCACTACTGGTGGAACAATATTGCCTAAATTCGCCTCCAGCTCTGTTCTGCCTGCAGGGACATTTTTTAGCTGTTGTGCCAATTTTCTATGCAGATTTTGCTTCCTGAAATGTGTTTTTTCCCTGAAATATCATGTTTTTGACCGCGTAAACTAAATTTAATGGAAAAAATCAATGTCTTCTGGCAAACCATCTGAAATGCTGTTTTTTTCACAAACTATCTGTTTTCAGTCTGAAACTTCGTGTGGCCACCAAAAAACATTTCCCATAAAAAACAGAATTTCAGGGAGAAAGAGCCTGAAATTGGCAATTTCTCTCTGTGGGCAGAGCAGGCGAAGTGGCAGAATTTGCCCAGAATTCTGCATTTTTTCTGCTGAGCAAATTATCGGCCGTTTCGACCACCCCCTAGTCAAGGCCATGATATCTATGGACTTCAAGGGAAAGACACTTGCAGCACACAATCATCACCGTTCTAACACCTTCTCTATTTCCATTGACTTCATTGGGATCACCCACCCAAATATATAGCTCTGGAAATGTGTAAACCGAATGGTAGTGCGTAAAAAGGGCCAACGAAGGACGTCTTTCTCTTGTAATGTGAAGTGGAAAAAAACAAAGGTGAAGTAGTTCCTTGGTTTTGTAGACAGTAGGGGAATAGTTCTATTTTGATATTTGTGTTTGTACCATGCTCCGCTGCCATCATTTCCAGGGTCTCTAGGCACTCTGCAAGTCCTGAAAGAGGGGAGGGTGCAGGTGGGTGAGGTTAGTGGGGAGAGCGGGGAACATGCAAGCTAACTTTGCTGTTGTGTTGATGGGTGCAGGGGAGTGCTTGAGGGGATGCAACTTCACTTTTCTCTCATTGTGACTGTCAGAGCCTGCTCCCCCCCCCCTCTCTCTCTCTCTCTCTCTCTCTCTCTCTCTCCCCCTCTGGCTCCCTCTCTCTCTCTCACACATAGATACATTTACCCTGTCTGCCACAGAGCTCTGGGAATTGACAAATGTGCAACGGGGGAAGTGTAGAGACTCCACTCATTACCATATGCTAGGTGCTAAGGCTTATGGGAGGCAAGATGTTTTGGATAAGAGAAGCAGATCCCTGAGACATGAGGACCCCTTACCCCCATTCAGCTGCCATAGTACATAGGTTGGCAGGCTTGTCCCTGAGTCAAACCTCACTCTAATTTCCTCAGGTACTGCGCTGAGTGTCCAACTCAGACATTTGCCCGCCAGGGCAAAGCCCGCCAGGCGTTTGTAAGGCGTTCGTAAGGCGATCGGGGCAGGGGCCAGAATTTCTGGCTCTTTTGCCCAGAAATCTATTCCGGTGTCTTCTGCAGTCCTCAAACTCTTCTGACACTGCACACACAGCCAAAGGACAGAATGAAATGGAATGAAATCCCCTGCCGCGCCATTCCCCTGGTTTTGTAGCTGTTCCATAACTTCAGTTTCAGAATGATGTTGAAATACTGCCAGTGGTTCTTCGTGGTGAAATGAGGAGCAGGACAGATAAAAGGTGGAGACTGAATACCTTAAAGTGCCCCATGAAGCTTGGTGTCCCATCCGTTGGGCCTAGAGGGGTGCTGTATCTGCAGGAAGGTAAGGAGAAGCATGCTGACATTAATGGGAGAGGTTTGGGGCAGGGGGATAGGACGGCGATCCAGTAACAAATCAATCTGGAAGAGGCCCTTCAGGGTGTCCAGTATGTGTGATGCAGAGGGATAGCTCTGCTGTCCAAAGCCTAACTCTTTACAGTGCAGTATGTGCAATTTGGGAGGCTTGCTTTGCTGTCGGAAGCCAGACCATGTGTGAGTGAAGCTTGCAGTCTTGTTGCGCCCATTCTCTGTGACAGGAGTTTGTCCTGCTGCACCCGTTCAGTAGGAGGGAAGCCCATGCTGTAGCACTGGGTGAGTGAAGCTTCCCCTGCTGTTGCCCTGGCCGCACATGTCATGTAGTGTGACACTCGGATGTCTGTTAAAGCTGTGACTGTGAAGCAGATTTGTCAGGGCCCTGCACTGTTCCTGGTTCATCCTTGATGCCTCGGCAATATGCTGAGGAGGGTTTTAGTGGAGCTAGACATGTGAACAGCATGTCCCAAATGGCATGACACATGTTGATTTTGTATATGTAGAGAGCTTAAAATGGTTTGTAGGAGTCATCAAGAAGGAAAGGACATTCCAATAAAACGCCCTTTCCTGCTCTGAGCCTCAGCCCTGGGGCCCCGGGGCCCCGGGGGGTCGAGCTCTGGAGCAGCTCTGCAGAAGCCGAGCTGAGGTGTGCCTTTGCCTTGCAAGCTCCCAGCCCTGGGCCCAGGCCCCAGCGGCGGGGGAGGGGAGGCTGTCATTTCACAATGCTCTGCCCAGCCTGAGGGTTCCGTTGGCACGGCGACGGCAGCAGGTGAGCCCTGGAGCAGGGGGCTTGGAGAGGTCAAGGCAGACAGAGCTGGGAGCCCCAGGAACAGGACCCAGGCCAGTGGAGGTGGCTCAGCTGAGCCCACCTGACGGCTCGAGGCCACTCCTCACAGGGCCTCTGCTGCTGTCAGAAGCCCTGGGGCCCTGCTACTGGCGGAGGAAGCCTTCAGGCCTCAAAGGGCACCGGCCTTCTCTGAGGCCTGTGACTGGGCTCAAAAACAGAACATGTGAAAAACAGGGGCCAGACACTGCACTGAAGAAAGGTAGGTTAAGGTGTGAAAACAAAAGCACCAAGAAGAAAGGAAAAAGCATAGCTCTTAACACACCCTCATCTGGACTTTGTGGCCAGTCCCTGTAGATTCATTTTCAGTCCCCTAGTCAAGGCTAGGGGTGGGCAAAGGTACCCTCACTACTGGTGGAACAATATTGCCTAAATTCGCCTCCAGCTCTGTTCTGCCTGCAGGGACATTTTTTAGCTGTTGTGCCAATTTTCTATGCAGATTTTGCTTCCTGAAATGTGTTTTTTCCCTGAAATATCATGTTTTTGACCGCGTAAACTAAATTTAATGGAAAAAATCAATGTCTTCTGGCAAACCATCTGAAATGCTGTTTTTTTCACAAACTATCTGTTTTCAGTCTGAAACTTCGTGTGGCCACCAAAAAACATTTCCCATAAAAAACAGAATTTCAGGGAGAAAGAGCCTGAAATTGGCAATTTCTCTCTGTGGGCAGAGCAGGCGAAGTGGCAGAATTTGCCCAGAATTCTGCATTTTTTCTGCTGAGCAAATTATCGGCCGTTTCGACCACCCCCTAGTCAAGGCCATGATATCTATGGACTTCAAGGGAAAGACACTTGCAGCACACAATCATCACCGTTCTAACACCTTCTCTATTTCCATTGACTTCATTGGGATCACCCACCCAAATATATAGCTCTGGAAATGTGTAAACCGAATGGTAGTGCGTAAAAAGGGCCAACGAAGGACGTCTTTCTCTTGTAATGTGAAGTGGAAAAAAACAAAGGTGAAGTAGTTCCTTGGTTTTGTAGACAGTAGGGGAATAGTTCTATTTTGATATTTGTGTTTGTACCATGCTCCGCTGCCATCATTTCCAGGGTCTCTAGGCACTCTGCAAGTCCTGAAAGAGGGGAGGGTGCAGGTGGGTGAGGTTAGTGGGGAGAGCGGGGAACATGCAAGCTAACTTTGCTGTTGTGTTGATGGGTGCAGGGGAGTGCTTGAGGGGATGCAACTTCACTTTTCTCTCATTGTGACTGTCAGAGCCTGCTCCCCCCCCCTCTCTCTCTCTCTCTCTCTCTCTCTCTCTCTCCCCCTCTGGCTCCCTCTCTCTCTCTCACACATAGATACATTTACCCTGTCTGCCACAGAGCTCTGGGAATTGACAAATGTGCAACGGGGGAAGTGTAGAGACTCCACTCATTACCATATGCTAGGTGCTAAGGCTTATGGGAGGCAAGATGTTTTGGATAAGAGAAGCAGATCCCTGAGACATGAGGACCCCTTACCCCCATTCAGCTGCCATAGTACATAGGTTGGCAGGCTTGTCCCTGAGTCAAACCTCACTCTAATTTCCTCAGGTACTGCGCTGAGTGTCCAACTCAGACATTTGCCCGCCAGGGCAAAGCCCGCCAGGCGTTTGTAAGGCGTTCGTAAGGCGATCGGGGCAGGGGCCAGAATTTCTGGCTCTTTTGCCCAGAAATCTATTCCGGTGTCTTCTGCAGTCCTCAAACTCTTCTGACACTGCACACACAGCCAAAGGACAGAATGAAATGGAATGAAATCCCCTGCCGCGCCATTCCCCTGGTTTTGTAGCTGTTCCATAACTTCAGTTTCAGAATGATGTTGAAATACTGCCAGTGGTTCTTCGTGGTGAAATGAGGAGCAGGACAGATAAAAGGTGGAGACTGAATACCTTAAAGTGCCCCATGAAGCTTGGTGTCCCATCCGTTGGGCCTAGAGGGGTGCTGTATCTGCAGGAAGGTAAGGAGAAGCATGCTGACATTAATGGGAGAGGTTTGGGGCAGGGGGATAGGACGGCGATCCAGTAACAAATCAATCTGGAAGAGGCCCTTCAGGGTGTCCAGTATGTGTGATGCAGAGGGATAGCTCTGCTGTCCAAAGCCTAACTCTTTACAGTGCAGTATGTGCAATTTGGGAGGCTTGCTTTGCTGTCGGAAGCCAGACCATGTGTGAGTGAAGCTTGCAGTCTTGTTGCGCCCATTCTCTGTGACAGGAGTTTGTCCTGCTGCACCCGTTCAGTAGGAGGGAAGCCCATGCTGTAGCACTGGGTGAGTGAAGCTTCCCCTGCTGTTGCCCTGGCCGCACATGTCATGTAGTGTGACACTCGGATGTCTGTTAAAGCTGTGACTGTGAAGCAGATTTGTCAGGGCCCTGCACTGTTCCTGGTTCATCCTTGATGCCTCGGCAATATGCTGAGGAGGGTTTTAGTGGAGCTAGACATGTGAACAGCATGTCCCAAATGGCATGACACATGTTGATTTTGTATATGTAGAGAGCTTAAAATGGTTTGTAGGAGTCATCAAGAAGGAAAGGACATTCCAATAAAACGCCCTTTCCTGCTCTGAGCCTCAGCCCTGGGGCCCCGGGGCCCCGGGGGGTCGAGCTCTGGAGCAGCTCTGCAGAAGCCGAGCTGAGGTGTGCCTTTGCCTTGCAAGCTCCCAGCCCTGGGCCCAGGCCCCAGCGGCGGGGGAGGGGAGGCTGTCATTTCACAATGCTCTGCCCAGCCTGAGGGTTCCGTTGGCACGGCGACGGCAGCAGGTGAGCCCTGGAGCAGGGGGCTTGGAGAGGTCAAGGCAGACAGAGCTGGGAGCCCCAGGAACCGGACCCAGGCCAGTGGAGGTGGCTCAGCTGAGCCCACGAGATCGCTCGAGGCCACTCCTCACAGGGCCTCTGCTGCTGTCAGAAGCCCTGGGGCCCTGCTACTGGCGGAGGAAGCCTTCAGGCCTCAAAGGGCACCGGCCTTCTCTGAGGCCTGTGACTGGGCTCAAAAACAGAACATGTGAAAAACAGGGGCCAGACACTGCACTGAAGAAAGGTAGGTTAAGGTGTGAAAACAAAAGCACCAAGAAGAAAGGAAAAAGCATAGCTCTTAACACACCCTCATCTGGACTTTGTGGCCAGTCCCTGTAGATTCATTTTCAGTCCCCTAGTCAAGGCTAGGGGTGGGCAAAGGTACCCTCACTACTGGTGGAACAATATTGCCTAAATTCGCCTCCAGCTCTGTTCTGCCTGCAGGGACATTTTTTAGCTGTTGTGCCAATTTTCTATGCAGATTTTGCTTCCTGAAATGTGTTTTTTCCCTGAAATATCATGTTTTTGACCGCGTAAACTAAATTTAATGGAAAAAATCAATGTCTTCTGGCAAACCATCTGAAATGCTGTTTTTTTCACAAACTATCTGTTTTCAGTCTGAAACTTCGTGTGGCCACCAAAAAACATTTCCCATAAAAAACAGAATTTCAGGGAGAAAGAGCCTGAAATTGGCAATTTCTCTCTGTGGGCAGAGCAGGCGAAGTGGCAGAATTTGCCCAGAATTCTGCATTTTTTCTGCTGAGCAAATTATCGGCCGTTTCGACCACCCCCTAGTCAAGGCCATGATATCTATGGACTTCAAGGGAAAGACACTTGCAGCACACAATCATCACCGTTCTAACACCTTCTCTATTTCCATTGACTTCATTGGGATCACCCACCCAAATATATAGCTCTGGAAATGTGTAAACCGAATGGTAGTGCGTAAAAAGGGCCAACGAAGGACGTCTTTCTCTTGTAATGTGAAGTGGAAAAAAACAAAGGTGAAGTAGTTCCTTGGTTTTGTAGACAGTAGGGGAATAGTTCTATTTTGATATTTGTGTTTGTACCATGCTCCGCTGCCATCATTTCCAGGGTCTCTAGGCACTCTGCAAGTCCTGAAAGAGGGGAGGGTGCAGGTGGGTGAGGTTAGTGGGGAGAGCGGGGAACATGCAAGCTAACTTTGCTGTTGTGTTGATGGGTGCAGGGGAGTGCTTGAGGGGATGCAACTTCACTTTTCTCTCATTGTGACTGTCAGAGCCTGCTCCCCCCCCCCTCTCTCTCTCTCTCTCTCTCTCTCTCTCCCCCTCTGGCTCCCTCTCTCTCTCTCACACATAGATACATTTACCCTGTCTGCCACAGAGCTCTGGGAATTGACAAATGTGCAACGGGGGAAGTGTAGAGACTCCACTCATTACCATATGCTAGGTGCTAAGGCTTATGGGAGGCAAGATGTTTTGGATAAGAGAAGCAGATCCCTGAGACATGAGGACCCCTTACCCCCATTCAGCTGCCATAGTACATAGGTTGGCAGGCTTGTCCCTGAGTCAAACCTCACTCTAATTTCCTCAGGTACTGCGCTGAGTGTCCAACTCAGACATTTGCCCGCCAGGGCAAAGCCCGCCAGGCGTTTGTAAGGCGTTCGTAAGGCGATCGGGGCAGGGGCCAGAATTTCTGGCTCTTTTGCCCAGAAATCTATTCCGGTGTCTTCTGCAGTCCTCAAACTCTTCTGACACTGCACACACAGCCAAAGGACAGAATGAAATGGAATGAAATCCCCTGCCGCGCCATTCCCCTGGTTTTGTAGCTGTTCCATAACTTCAGTTTCAGAATGATGTTGAAATACTGCCAGTGGTTCTTCGTGGTGAAATGAGGAGCAGGACAGATAAAAGGTGGAGACTGAATACCTTAAAGTGCCCCATGAAGCTTGGTGTCCCATCCGTTGGGCCTAGAGGGGTGCTGTATCTGCAGGAAGGTAAGGAGAAGCATGCTGACATTAATGGGAGAGGTTTGGGGCAGGGGGATAGGACGGCGATCCAGTAACAAATCAATCTGGAAGAGGCCCTTCAGGGTGTCCAGTATGTGTGATGCAGAGGGATAGCTCTGCTGTCCAAAGCCTAACTCTTTACAGTGCAGTATGTGCAATTTGGGAGGCTTGCTTTGCTGTCGGAAGCCAGACCATGTGTGAGTGAAGCTTGCAGTCTTGTTGCGCCCATTCTCTGTGACAGGAGTTTGTCCTGCTGCACCCGTTCAGTAGGAGGGAAGCCCATGCTGTAGCACTGGGTGAGTGAAGCTTCCCCTGCTGTTGCCCTGGCCGCACATGTCATGTAGTGTGACACTCGGATGTCTGTTAAAGCTGTGACTGTGAAGCAGATTTGTCAGGGCCCTGCACTGTTCCTGGTTCATCCTTGATGCCTCGGCAATATGCTGAGGAGGGTTTTAGTGGAGCTAGACATGTGAACAGCATGTCCCAAATGGCATGACACATGTTGATTTTGTATATGTAGAGAGCTTAAAATGGTTTGTAGGAGTCATCAAGAAGGAAAGGACATTCCAATAAAACGCCCTTTCCTGCTCTGAGCCTCAGCCCTGGGGCCCCGGGGCCCCGGGGGGTCGAGCTCTGGAGCAGCTCTGCAGAAGCCGAGCTGAGGTGTGCCTTTGCCTTGCAAGCTCCCAGCCCTGGGCCCAGGCCCCAGCGGCGGGGGAGGGGAGGCTGTCATTTCACAATGCTCTGCCCAGCCTGAGGGTTCCGTTGGCACGGCGACGGCAGCAGGTGAGCCCTGGAGCAGGGGGCTTGGAGAGGTCAAGGCAGACAGAGCTGGGAGCCCCAGGAACAGGACCCAGGCCAGTGGAGGTGGCTCAGCTGAGCCCACCTGACGGCTCGAGGCCACTCCTCACAGGGCCTCTGCTGCTGTCAGAAGCCCTGGGGCCCTGCTACTGGCGGAGGAAGCCTTCAGGCCTCAAAGGGCACCGGCCTTCTCTGAGGCCTGTGACTGGGCTCAAAAACAGAACATGTGAAAAACAGGGGCCAGACACTGCACTGAAGAAAGGTAGGTTAAGGTGTGAAAACAAAAGCACCAAGAAGAAAGGAAAAAGCATAGCTCTTAACACACCCTCATCTGGACTTTGTGGCCAGTCCCTGTAGATTCATTTTCAGTCCCCTAGTCAAGGCTAGGGGTGGGCAAAGGTACCCTCACTACTGGTGGAACAATATTGCCTAAATTCGCCTCCAGCTCTGTTCTGCCTGCAGGGACATTTTTTAGCTGTTGTGCCAATTTTCTATGCAGATTTTGCTTCCTGAAATGTGTTTTTTCCCTGAAATATCATGTTTTTGACCGCGTAAACTAAATTTAATGGAAAAAATCAATGTCTTCTGGCAAACCATCTGAAATGCTGTTTTTTTCACAAACTATCTGTTTTCAGTCTGAAACTTCGTGTGGCCACCAAAAAACATTTCCCATAAAAAACAGAATTTCAGGGAGAAAGAGCCTGAAATTGGCAATTTCTCTCTGTGGGCAGAGCAGGCGAAGTGGCAGAATTTGCCCAGAATTCTGCATTTTTTCTGCTGAGCAAATTATCGGCCGTTTCGACCACCCCCTAGTCAAGGCCATGATATCTATGGACTTCAAGGGAAAGACACTTGCAGCACACAATCATCACCGTTCTAACACCTTCTCTATTTCCATTGACTTCATTGGGATCACCCACCCAAATATATAGCTCTGGAAATGTGTAAACCGAATGGTAGTGCGTAAAAAGGGCCAACGAAGGACGTCTTTCTCTTGTAATGTGAAGTGGAAAAAAACAAAGGTGAAGTAGTTCCTTGGTTTTGTAGACAGTAGGGGAATAGTTCTATTTTGATATTTGTGTTTGTACCATGCTCCGCTGCCATCATTTCCAGGGTCTCTAGGCACTCTGCAAGTCCTGAAAGAGGGGAGGGTGCAGGTGGGTGAGGTTAGTGGGGAGAGCGGGGAACATGCAAGCTAACTTTGCTGTTGTGTTGATGGGTGCAGGGGAGTGCTTGAGGGGATGCAACTTCACTTTTCTCTCATTGTGACTGTCAGAGCCTGCTCCCCCCCCCCTCTCTCTCTCTCTCTCTCTCTCTCTCTCTCTCCCCCTCTGGCTCCCTCTCTCTCTCTCACACATAGATACATTTACCCTGTCTGCCACAGAGCTCTGGGAATTGACAAATGTGCAACGGGGGAAGTGTAGAGACTCCACTCATTACCATATGCTAGGTGCTAAGGCTTATGGGAGGCAAGATGTTTTGGATAAGAGAAGCAGATCCCTGAGACATGAGGACCCCTTACCCCCATTCAGCTGCCATAGTACATAGGTTGGCAGGCTTGTCCCTGAGTCAAACCTCACTCTAATTTCCTCAGGTACTGCGCTGAGTGTCCAACTCAGACATTTGCCCGCCAGGGCAAAGCCCGCCAGGCGTTTGTAAGGCGTTCGTAAGGCGATCGGGGCAGGGGCCAGAATTTCTGGCTCTTTTGCCCAGAAATCTATTCCGGTGTCTTCTGCAGTCCTCAAACTCTTCTGACACTGCACACACAGCCAAAGGACAGAATGAAATGGAATGAAATCCCCTGCCGCGCCATTCCCCTGGTTTTGTAGCTGTTCCATAACTTCAGTTTCAGAATGATGTTGAAATACTGCCAGTGGTTCTTCGTGGTGAAATGAGGAGCAGGACAGATAAAAGGTGGAGACTGAATACCTTAAAGTGCCCCATGAAGCTTGGTGTCCCATCCGTTGGGCCTAGAGGGGTGCTGTATCTGCAGGAAGGTAAGGAGAAGCATGCTGACATTAATGGGAGAGGTTTGGGGCAGGGGGATAGGACGGCGATCCAGTAACAAATCAATCTGGAAGAGGCCCTTCAGGGTGTCCAGTATGTGTGATGCAGAGGGATAGCTCTGCTGTCCAAAGCCTAACTCTTTACAGTGCAGTATGTGCAATTTGGGAGGCTTGCTTTGCTGTCGGAAGCCAGACCATGTGTGAGTGAAGCTTGCAGTCTTGTTGCGCCCATTCTCTGTGACAGGAGTTTGTCCTGCTGCACCCGTTCAGTAGGAGGGAAGCCCATGCTGTAGCACTGGGTGAGTGAAGCTTCCCCTGCTGTTGCCCTGGCCGCACATGTCATGTAGTGTGACACTCGGATGTCTGTTAAAGCTGTGACTGTGAAGCAGATTTGTCAGGGCCCTGCACTGTTCCTGGTTCATCCTTGATGCCTCGGCAATATGCTGAGGAGGGTTTTAGTGGAGCTAGACATGTGAACAGCATGTCCCAAATGGCATGACACATGTTGATTTTGTATATGTAGAGAGCTTAAAATGGTTTGTAGGAGTCATCAAGAAGGAAAGGACATTCCAATAAAACGCCCTTTCCTGCTCTGAGCCTCAGCCCTGGGGCCCCGGGGCCCCGGGGGGTCGAGCTCTGGAGCAGCTCTGCAGAAGCCGAGCTGAGGTGTGCCTTTGCCTTGCAAGCTCCCAGCCCTGGGCCCAGGCCCCAGCGGCGGGGGAGGGGAGGCTGTCATTTCACAATGCTCTGCCCAGCCTGAGGGTTCCGTTGGCACGGCGACGGCAGCAGGTGAGCCCTGGAGCAGGGGGCTTGGAGAGGTCAAGGCAGACAGAGCTGGGAGCCCCAGGAACAGGACCCAGGCCAGTGGAGGTGGCTCAGCTGAGCCCACCTGACGGCTCGAGGCCACTCCTCACAGGGCCTCTGCTGCTGTCAGAAGCCCTGGGGCCCTGCTACTGGCGGAGGAAGCCTTCAGGCCTCAAAGGGCACCGGCCTTCTCTGAGGCCTGTGACTGGGCTCAAAAACAGAACATGTGAAAAACAGGGGCCAGACACTGCACTGAAGAAAGGTAGGTTAAGGTGTGAAAACAAAAGCACCAAGAAGAAAGGAAAAAGCATAGCTCTTAACACACCCTCATCTGGACTTTGTGGCCAGTCCCTGTAGATTCATTTTCAGTCCCCTAGTCAAGGCTAGGGGTGGGCAAAGGTACCCTCACTACTGGTGGAACAATATTGCCTAAATTCGCCTCCAGCTCTGTTCTGCCTGCAGGGACATTTTTTAGCTGTTGTGCCAATTTTCTATGCAGATTTTGCTTCCTGAAATGTGTTTTTTCCCTGAAATATCATGTTTTTGACCGCGTAAACTAAATTTAATGGAAAAAATCAATGTCTTCTGGCAAACCATCTGAAATGCTGTTTTTTTCACAAACTATCTGTTTTCAGTCTGAAACTTCGTGTGGCCACCAAAAAACATTTCCCATAAAAAACAGAATTTCAGGGAGAAAGAGCCTGAAATTGGCAATTTCTCTCTGTGGGCAGAGCAGGCGAAGTGGCAGAATTTGCCCAGAATTCTGCATTTTTTCTGCTGAGCAAATTATCGGCCGTTTCGACCACCCCCTAGTCAAGGCCATGATATCTATGGACTTCAAGGGAAAGACACTTGCAGCACACAATCATCACCGTTCTAACACCTTCTCTATTTCCATTGACTTCATTGGGATCACCCACCCAAATATATAGCTCTGGAAATGTGTAAACCGAATGGTAGTGCGTAAAAAGGGCCAACGAAGGACGTCTTTCTCTTGTAATGTGAAGTGGAAAAAAACAAAGGTGAAGTAGTTCCTTGGTTTTGTAGACAGTAGGGGAATAGTTCTATTTTGATATTTGTGTTTGTACCATGCTCCGCTGCCATCATTTCCAGGGTCTCTAGGCACTCTGCAAGTCCTGAAAGAGGGGAGGGTGCAGGTGGGTGAGGTTAGTGGGGAGAGCGGGGAACATGCAAGCTAACTTTGCTGTTGTGTTGATGGGTGCAGGGGAGTGCTTGAGGGGATGCAACTTCACTTTTCTCTCATTGTGACTGTCAGAGCCTGCTCCCCCCCCCCTCTCTCTCTCTCTCTCTCTCTCTCTCTCTCTCCCCCTCTGGCTCCCTCTCTCTCTCTCACACATAGATACATTTACCCTGTCTGCCACAGAGCTCTGGGAATTGACAAATGTGCAACGGGGGAAGTGTAGAGACTCCACTCATTACCATATGCTAGGTGCTAAGGCTTATGGGAGGCAAGATGTTTTGGATAAGAGAAGCAGATCCCTGAGACATGAGGACCCCTTACCCCCATTCAGCTGCCATAGTACATAGGTTGGCAGGCTTGTCCCTGAGTCAAACCTCACTCTAATTTCCTCAGGTACTGCGCTGAGTGTCCAACTCAGACATTTGCCCGCCAGGGCAAAGCCCGCCAGGCGTTTGTAAGGCGTTCGTAAGGCGATCGGGGCAGGGGCCAGAATTTCTGGCTCTTTTGCCCAGAAATCTATTCCGGTGTCTTCTGCAGTCCTCAAACTCTTCTGACACTGCACACACAGCCAAAGGACAGAATGAAATGGAATGAAATCCCCTGCCGCGCCATTCCCCTGGTTTTGTAGCTGTTCCATAACTTCAGTTTCAGAATGATGTTGAAATACTGCCAGTGGTTCTTCGTGGTGAAATGAGGAGCAGGACAGATAAAAGGTGGAGACTGAATACCTTAAAGTGCCCCATGAAGCTTGGTGTCCCATCCGTTGGGCCTAGAGGGGTGCTGTATCTGCAGGAAGGTAAGGAGAAGCATGCTGACATTAATGGGAGAGGTTTGGGGCAGGGGGATAGGACGGCGATCCAGTAACAAATCAATCTGGAAGAGGCCCTTCAGGGTGTCCAGTATGTGTGATGCAGAGGGATAGCTCTGCTGTCCAAAGCCTAACTCTTTACAGTGCAGTATGTGCAATTTGGGAGGCTTGCTTTGCTGTCGGAAGCCAGACCATGTGTGAGTGAAGCTTGCAGTCTTGTTGCGCCCATTCTCTGTGACAGGAGTTTGTCCTGCTGCACCCGTTCAGTAGGAGGGAAGCCCATGCTGTAGCACTGGGTGAGTGAAGCTTCCCCTGCTGTTGCCCTGGCCGCACATGTCATGTAGTGTGACACTCGGATGTCTGTTAAAGCTGTGACTGTGAAGCAGATTTGTCAGGGCCCTGCACTGTTCCTGGTTCATCCTTGATGCCTCGGCAATATGCTGAGGAGGGTTTTAGTGGAGCTAGACATGTGAACAGCATGTCCCAAATGGCATGACACATGTTGATTTTGTATATGTAGAGAGCTTAAAATGGTTTGTAGGAGTCATCAAGAAGGAAAGGACATTCCAATAAAACGCCCTTTCCTGCTCTGAGCCTCAGCCCTGGGGCCCCGGGGCCCCGGGGGGTCGAGCTCTGGAGCAGCTCTGCAGAAGCCGAGCTGAGGTGTGCCTTTGCCTTGCAAGCTCCCAGCCCTGGGCCCAGGCCCCAGCGGCGGGGGAGGGGAGGCTGTCATTTCACAATGCTCTGCCCAGCCTGAGGGTTCCGTTGGCACGGCGACGGCAGCAGGTGAGCCCTGGAGCAGGGGGCTTGGAGAGGTCAAGGCAGACAGAGCTGGGAGCCCCAGGAACAGGACCCAGGCCAGTGGAGGTGGCTCAGCTGAGCCCACCTGACGGCTCGAGGCCACTCCTCACAGGGCCTCTGCTGCTGTCAGAAGCCCTGGGGCCCTGCTACTGGCGGAGGAAGCCTTCAGGCCTCAAAGGGCACCGGCCTTCTCTGAGGCCTGTGACTGGGCTCAAAAACAGAACATGTGAAAAACAGGGGCCAGACACTGCACTGAAGAAAGGTAGGTTAAGGTGTGAAAACAAAAGCACCAAGAAGAAAGGAAAAAGCATAGCTCTTAACACACCCTCATCTGGACTTTGTGGCCAGTCCCTGTAGATTCATTTTCAGTCCCCTAGTCAAGGCTAGGGGTGGGCAAAGGTACCCTCACTACTGGTGGAACAATATTGCCTAAATTCGCCTCCAGCTCTGTTCTGCCTGCAGGGACATTTTTTAGCTGTTGTGCCAATTTTCTATGCAGATTTTGCTTCCTGAAATGTGTTTTTTCCCTGAAATATCATGTTTTTGACCGCGTAAACTAAATTTAATGGAAAAAATCAATGTCTTCTGGCAAACCATCTGAAATGCTGTTTTTTTCACAAACTATCTGTTTTCAGTCTGAAACTTCGTGTGGCCACCAAAAAACATTTCCCATAAAAAACAGAATTTCAGGGAGAAAGAGCCTGAAATTGGCAATTTCTCTCTGTGGGCAGAGCAGGCGAAGTGGCAGAATTTGCCCAGAATTCTGCATTTTTTCTGCTGAGCAAATTATCGGCCGTTTCGACCACCCCCTAGTCAAGGCCATGATATCTATGGACTTCAAGGGAAAGACACTTGCAGCACACAATCATCACCGTTCTAACACCTTCTCTATTTCCATTGACTTCATTGGGATCACCCACCCAAATATATAGCTCTGGAAATGTGTAAACCGAATGGTAGTGCGTAAAAAGGGCCAACGAAGGACGTCTTTCTCTTGTAATGTGAAGTGGAAAAAAACAAAGGTGAAGTAGTTCCTTGGTTTTGTAGACAGTAGGGGAATAGTTCTATTTTGATATTTGTGTTTGTACCATGCTCCGCTGCCATCATTTCCAGGGTCTCTAGGCACTCTGCAAGTCCTGAAAGAGGGGAGGGTGCAGGTGGGTGAGGTTAGTGGGGAGAGCGGGGAACATGCAAGCTAACTTTGCTGTTGTGTTGATGGGTGCAGGGGAGTGCTTGAGGGGATGCAACTTCACTTTTCTCTCATTGTGACTGTCAGAGCCTGCTCCCCCCCCCCTCTCTCTCTCTCTCTCTCTCTCTCTCTCTCTCCCCCTCTGGCTCCCTCTCTCTCTCTCACACATAGATACATTTACCCTGTCTGCCACAGAGCTCTGGGAATTGACAAATGTGCAACGGGGGAAGTGTAGAGACTCCACTCATTACCATATGCTAGGTGCTAAGGCTTATGGGAGGCAAGATGTTTTGGATAAGAGAAGCAGATCCCTGAGACATGAGGACCCCTTACCCCCATTCAGCTGCCATAGTACATAGGTTGGCAGGCTTGTCCCTGAGTCAAACCTCACTCTAATTTCCTCAGGTACTGCGCTGAGTGTCCAACTCAGACATTTGCCCGCCAGGGCAAAGCCCGCCAGGCGTTTGTAAGGCGTTCGTAAGGCGATCGGGGCAGGGGCCAGAATTTCTGGCTCTTTTGCCCAGAAATCTATTCCGGTGTCTTCTGCAGTCCTCAAACTCTTCTGACACTGCACACACAGCCAAAGGACAGAATGAAATGGAATGAAATCCCCTGCCGCGCCATTCCCCTGGTTTTGTAGCTGTTCCATAACTTCAGTTTCAGAATGATGTTGAAATACTGCCAGTGGTTCTTCGTGGTGAAATGAGGAGCAGGACAGATAAAAGGTGGAGACTGAATACCTTAAAGTGCCCCATGAAGCTTGGTGTCCCATCCGTTGGGCCTAGAGGGGTGCTGTATCTGCAGGAAGGTAAGGAGAAGCATGCTGACATTAATGGGAGAGGTTTGGGGCAGGGGGATAGGACGGCGATCCAGTAACAAATCAATCTGGAAGAGGCCCTTCAGGGTGTCCAGTATGTGTGATGCAGAGGGATAGCTCTGCTGTCCAAAGCCTAACTCTTTACAGTGCAGTATGTGCAATTTGGGAGGCTTGCTTTGCTGTCGGAAGCCAGACCATGTGTGAGTGAAGCTTGCAGTCTTGTTGCGCCCATTCTCTGTGACAGGAGTTTGTCCTGCTGCACCCGTTCAGTAGGAGGGAAGCCCATGCTGTAGCACTGGGTGAGTGAAGCTTCCCCTGCTGTTGCCCTGGCCGCACATGTCATGTAGTGTGACACTCGGATGTCTGTTAAAGCTGTGACTGTGAAGCAGATTTGTCAGGGCCCTGCACTGTTCCTGGTTCATCCTTGATGCCTCGGCAATATGCTGAGGAGGGTTTTAGTGGAGCTAGACATGTGAACAGCATGTCCCAAATGGCATGACACATGTTGATTTTGTATATGTAGAGAGCTTAAAATGGTTTGTAGGAGTCATCAAGAAGGAAAGGACATTCCAATAAAACGCCCTTTCCTGCTCTGAGCCTCAGCCCTGGGGCCCCGGGGCCCCGGGGGGTCGAGCTCTGGAGCAGCTCTGCAGAAGCCGAGCTGAGGTGTGCCTTTGCCTTGCAAGCTCCCAGCCCTGGGCCCAGGCCCCAGCGGCGGGGGAGGGGAGGCTGTCATTTCACAATGCTCTGCCCAGCCTGAGGGTTCCGTTGGCACGGCGACGGCAGCAGGTGAGCCCTGGAGCAGGGGGCTTGGAGAGGTCAAGGCAGACAGAGCTGGGAGCCCCAGGAACAGGACCCAGGCCAGTGGAGGTGGCTCAGCTGAGCCCACCTGACGGCTCGAGGCCACTCCTCACAGGGCCTCTGCTGCTGTCAGAAGCCCTGGGGCCCTGCTACTGGCGGAGGAAGCCTTCAGGCCTCAAAGGGCACCGGCCTTCTCTGAGGCCTGTGACTGGGCTCAAAAACAGAACATGTGAAAAACAGGGGCCAGACACTGCACTGAAGAAAGGTAGGTTAAGGTGTGAAAACAAAAGCACCAAGAAGAAAGGAAAAAGCATAGCTCTTAACACACCCTCATCTGGACTTTGTGGCCAGTCCCTGTAGATTCATTTTCAGTCCCCTAGTCAAGGCTAGGGGTGGGCAAAGGTACCCTCACTACTGGTGGAACAATATTGCCTAAATTCGCCTCCAGCTCTGTTCTGCCTGCAGGGACATTTTTTAGCTGTTGTGCCAATTTTCTATGCAGATTTTGCTTCCTGAAATGTGTTTTTTCCCTGAAATATCATGTTTTTGACCGCGTAAACTAAATTTAATGGAAAAAATCAATGTCTTCTGGCAAACCATCTGAAATGCTGTTTTTTTCACAAACTATCTGTTTTCAGTCTGAAACTTCGTGTGGCCACCAAAAAACATTTCCCATAAAAAACAGAATTTCAGGGAGAAAGAGCCTGAAATTGGCAATTTCTCTCTGTGGGCAGAGCAGGCGAAGTGGCAGAATTTGCCCAGAATTCTGCATTTTTTCTGCTGAGCAAATTATCGGCCGTTTCGACCACCCCCTAGTCAAGGCCATGATATCTATGGACTTCAAGGGAAAGACACTTGCAGCACACAATCATCACCGTTCTAACACCTTCTCTATTTCCATTGACTTCATTGGGATCACCCACCCAAATATATAGCTCTGGAAATGTGTAAACCGAATGGTAGTGCGTAAAAAGGGCCAACGAAGGACGTCTTTCTCTTGTAATGTGAAGTGGAAAAAAACAAAGGTGAAGTAGTTCCTTGGTTTTGTAGACAGTAGGGGAATAGTTCTATTTTGATATTTGTGTTTGTACCATGCTCCGCTGCCATCATTTCCAGGGTCTCTAGGCACTCTGCAAGTCCTGAAAGAGGGGAGGGTGCAGGTGGGTGAGGTTAGTGGGGAGAGCGGGGAACATGCAAGCTAACTTTGCTGTTGTGTTGATGGGTGCAGGGGAGTGCTTGAGGGGATGCAACTTCACTTTTCTCTCATTGTGACTGTCAGAGCCTGCTCCCCCCCCCCTCTCTCTCTCTCTCTCTCTCTCTCTCTCTCTCCCCCTCTGGCTCCCTCTCTCTCTCTCACACATAGATACATTTACCCTGTCTGCCACAGAGCTCTGGGAATTGACAAATGTGCAACGGGGGAAGTGTAGAGACTCCACTCATTACCATATGCTAGGTGCTAAGGCTTATGGGAGGCAAGATGTTTTGGATAAGAGAAGCAGATCCCTGAGACATGAGGACCCCTTACCCCCATTCAGCTGCCATAGTACATAGGTTGGCAGGCTTGTCCCTGAGTCAAACCTCACTCTAATTTCCTCAGGTACTGCGCTGAGTGTCCAACTCAGACATTTGCCCGCCAGGGCAAAGCCCGCCAGGCGTTTGTAAGGCGTTCGTAAGGCGATCGGGGCAGGGGACAGAATTTCTGGCTCTTTTGCCCAGAAATCTATTCCGGTGTCTTCTGCAGTCCTCAAACTCTTCTGACACTGCACACACAGCCAAAGGACAGAATGAAATGGAATGAAATCCCCTGCCGCGCCATTCCCCTGGTTTTGTAGCTGTTCCATAACTTCAGTTTCAGAATGATGTTGAAATACTGCCAGTGGTTCTTCGTGGTGAAATGAGGAGCAGGACAGATAAAAGGTGGAGACTGAATACCTTAAAGTGCCCCATGAAGCTTGGTGTCCCATCCGTTGGGCCTAGAGGGGTGCTGTATCTGCAGGAAGGTAAGGAGAAGCATGCTGACATTAATGGGAGAGGTTTGGGGCAGGGGGATAGGACGGCGATCCAGTAACAAATCAATCTGGAAGAGGCCCTTCAGGGTGTCCAGTATGTGTGATGCAGAGGGATAGCTCTGCTGTCCAAAGCCTAACTCTTTACAGTGCAGTATGTGCAATTTGGGAGGCTTGCTTTGCTGTCGGAAGCCAGACCATGTGTGAGTGAAGCTTGCAGTCTTGTTGCGCCCATTCTCTGTGACAGGAGTTTGTCCTGCTGCACCCGTTCAGTAGGAGGGAAGCCCATGCTGTAGCACTGGGTGAGTGAAGCTTCCCCTGCTGTTGCCCTGGCCGCACATGTCATGTAGTGTGACACTCGGATGTCTGTTAAAGCTGTGACTGTGAAGCAGATTTGTCAGGGCCCTGCACTGTTCCTGGTTCATCCTTGATGCCTCGGCAATATGCTGAGGAGGGTTTTAGTGGAGCTAGACATGTGAACAGCATGTCCCAAATGGCATGACACATGT